>NC_047023.1:43777549-44137540 GCF_902652985.1 Pecten maximus | reverse complement strand
CTGACCACTTAACTGAGACAAACTGTTGAGGTACTGAAGATTTATCTGAGTCAAACAGTTGAGGTACTGACCATTTATCTGAGTCAAACAGTTGAGGTACTGACCATTTATCTGAGTCAAACAGTTGAGGTACTGACAATTTATCTGGGTCAAACATTTGAGGTACTGACCATTTATCTGGGTCAAACAGTTGAGGTACTGACCATTTATCTGGGTCAAACATTTGAGGTACTGACCATTTATCTGAGTCAAACAGTTGAGGTACTGACCATTTATCTGGGTCAAACAGTTGAGGTACTGACCATTTATCTGAGTCAAACAGTTGAGGTACTGACCATTTATCTGAGTCAAACAGTTGAGGTACTGACAATTTATCTGGGTCAAACATTTGAGGTACTGACCATTTATCTGGGTCAAACAGTTGAGGTACTGACCATTTATCTGGGTCAAACATTTGAGGTACTGACCATTTATCTGAGTCAAACAGTTGAGGTACTGACCATTTATCTGGGTCAAACAGTTGAGGTACTGACCATTTATCTGAGTCAAACAGTTGAGGTACTGACCATTTATCTGGGTCAAACAGTTGAGGTACTGACCATTTATCTGGGTCAAACAGTTGAGGTACTGACCACTTATCTGGGTCAAACAGTTGAGGTACTGACCATTTATCGGAGTCAAACAGTTGAGGTACTGACCACTTATCTGGGTCAAACAGTTGAGGTACTGACCATTTATCTGAGTCAAACAGTTGAGGTACTGACCATTTATCTGGGTCAAACAGTTGAGTTACTGACCATTTATCTGGGTCAAACAGTTGAGGTACTGACCATTTATCTGGGTCAAACAGTTGAGGTACTGACCATTTATCTGAAACAGTTGAGGTACTGACCATTTATCTGAGTCAAACAGTTGAGGTACTGACCATTTATCTGGGTCAAACAGTTGAGATACTGACCATTTATCTGGGTCAAACAGTCGAGGTACTGACCATTTATCTGAGTCAAACAGTCGAGGTTCTGACCATTTATCGGTACTTTGCCCTACACCACACTGTACATGTCCGAAGGATTAGACAATTCTACCAGGGCTGTTGACAAATGGTTGGACTGGTTGGAACAGAGTTGCATGCTTAACAAATAATGATTGAACTGGTGATTTATGTTGTTTTTGGATAAGCCTTGAAAAAAAAACTTTTGAAAAAGACTTTCCATGCCTGTATCTTCAGGTCCATCAAGATTTATGCCTGAAAACTGATTAACTTTATGATAGCTTTTCAGCTTTTACAAACTTTTGCGTGACAAATAAAATACCCATTCTGCAATTAACTGGATCATTTAGTAAAGTAGTAAATTAATCAGTTAAATCAGTCATCAAAAATTACCAATATCTTGAAAATGCTCCAACTTGATGTTATGATATCCGTAAAATGCTCCAACTTGATATAATGATATCCGTGCGGAGGGTAACGACCAAGGAAGTGTCAGATAAAGCCATATTTTATAGGTTTCTCTTCAATCAAACGTCACATCACGATATTAATATATTTGAAGTACTAGTCTAAAGTTTTAACACAACTGGCAAGTGGATTGGTAAAAGAGAAACATTATTTACAATACAAAGCTGAAATCAGCAAGCCAGCATATCCCACTGATTGTTGAATTACACAGATAAGCATTAAGGAATTCATGTAAACATCTGATATCACCTATGAAGGCAGAGATCAAACCTGAAGAAATATATCTCAAATTTGTCACTTGCCAGAAAGTGATAACTGATTTGAATCATACAATTGAAGCTTCCACAGATATGTGTTATCTCACTCATTCACTAACACTGATATGTAGATAATGAAGTAAGGTACACTGAACAACCTTGTCTAATGGTGTAATCCTCTAAAACCCAAAACATGTTACCAAACACATAATATTTCCCTTTATTTAACTACATTTAGTAAACAGTTCATGAAGAACAGGGGTCAATATTCTGCTGTTAAAATGGAGATTGAGAAGGTTAAAGTGACCAGACCACGGAGGTTGAGAAGGTTAAAGTGGCCAGATGGGGACATTGACAAGGTTAAAGTGACCAGACCACGGAGATTGACAAGGTTAAAGTGACCAAACCGTGGAGATTGACAAGGTCAAAGTGACCAGACCACGGAGATTGACAAGGTTAAAGTGACCAGACAGGGAGATTGACAAGGTTAAAGTGACCAGACCACGAAGATAGAGAAGGTCAAAGTGACCAGACCACGAAGATTGACAAGGTTAAAGTGACCAGACCATGGAGATTGACAAGGTTAAAGTGGCCAGAGGGGGAGATTGACAAGGTTAAAGTGACCAGACCACGAAGATTGACAAGGTTAAAGTGACCAGACCATGGAGATTGACAAGGTCAAAGTGACCAGACCACAGAGATTGACATGGTTAAAGTGACCAGACCACAGAGATTGACAAGGTTAAAGTGACCAGACCATGGAGATTGACAAGGTTAAAGTGACCAGACCATGGAGATTGACAAGGTTAAAGTGACCAGACCGTGGAGATAGAGAAGGTTAAAGTGACCAGACCACAGAGATTGACATGGTTAAAGTGACCAGACCACAGAGATTGACAAGGTTAAAGTGACCAGACCATGGAGATTGACAAGGTTAAAGTGACCAGGCCATGGAGATTGACAAGGTTAAAGTGACCAGTCCACAGAGATTGATAAGGTTAAAGTGACCAGACCATGGAGGTTGACAAGGTTAAAGTGACCAGACCATGGAGATTGACAAGGTTAAAGTGGCCAGAGGGGGACATGCATTGACAAGGTTAAAGTGACCAGACAATGGAGGTTGACAAGGTTAAAGTGACCAGACCATGGAGGTTGACAAGGTTAAAGTGACCAGACCCCGAAGATTGACAAGGTTAAAGTGACCAGTCTATGGAGATTGACAAGGTCAAAGTGACCAGTCCATGGAGATAGAGAAGGTCAAAGTGACCAGTCCATGAAGATAGAGAAGGTCAAAGTGACCAGTCCATGGAGATAGAGAAGGTCAAAGTGACCAGTCCATGGAGATAGAGAAGGTCAAAGTGACCAGTCCATGGAGATAGAAAAGGTCAAAGTGACCAGACTTTCATTATTCTAGTTTAGATATTAGAAATATAACTTTGGTTTGTTTTTGTTTAACATCCTATTAACAGCCAAGGTCATTAAGGATGTGCCAGGTTTTTGAGGTGGAGGAAAGTCGGAGTACCCGGAGAAAAACCACCGGCCTACGGTCAGTCCCTGGCAACTGCCCCACGTAGGTTTCGAACTCGCAACTACAACACAATGTTACACATACGGTTGCCACTTTAGTAATCATTTCCAGATAATGATTACAACAAATTAAACTTGTTCAACTATATCTATCATTTATAGTGTATATTTCTCTCGGTACAACTACGACAGGAAATTCAAATCTTTATCTTCGGATCACCAACACATAGTGTATCCACGTATGTAAATACATTGCGATCCAGGTATTCTATATCATCTTATAGACGACTTCCACAATGATCATGTCAGGGTATCGGGCCGACCATCACTGCGCCATTGAAACGTTCTTTTTAAGAACGCCGATGTGGCGCAGCGGTATAGGCTGCGGATATTTCTGGCTAGGCGATTGGGTGCCGTAGATCGTGAGTTCGAGGCCCGGTCAGGGCACGAGTCAAAAAGTTGTCTTCCGTCGTCATTTGTGTTTCTAAGCTATATCACTATCCACAGCACTTCTAATCAATAATTATCAAATTAAAGATTCCAGTTTTCAACACATTAATTGATATTCATGAAATTTTAAAATCATTTTATTGATCAAAACATTTTCATGTAAAAATTTATTTTTAAACATCCATAATACATATAATTTAGCTTACTTTGACACATACAGCTCGCAACTTCATTTCTCTTAATTGATTTTCAAGACTTTTATATCCACCTTATGTAACTCTAACAATCAAGTTAGAATTTAAAACAGAAGAACATTTTCCACTTTTAAATTATTCTCCTTTGATAAATGAAGGGTAAGGAGTGACAATATCAATCTAAGAGAGTGATTTGAACCCAGGACCGCCTGTTACCAATTTGTGCTGCTGTAAAAGTAGGGATTTCAAGTATTAAATACCGTTATTCTAAATCATTACATATCTGTCACAAATTGTCTCCTGAAATCACAATATATGATTCTGACATGAATTTACAGAGGACTAATTACAGAATACCATTTCTCTGACCCTAACTTATGTAAAGCACTCCATGAACACCATTTTTCTGACAATAACTTGTGTAAATTACTCCATGAATACCATTTCTCTGACCCTAACTTATGTAAAGTACTCCATAAATACCATTTCTCTGACAATAACTTATGTAAAGTACTCCATGAATACCATTTCTCTGACCCTAACTTATGTAAAGTACTCCATGAACACCATTTCTCTGACCCTAACTTATGTAAAGTACTCCATGAATACAATTTCTCTGACCCTAACTTATGTAAAGTACTCCATGAATACAATTTCTCTGACCCTAACTTATGTAAAGTACTCCATGAATACAATTTCTCTGACCCTAACTTATGTAAAGCACTCCATGAATACCATTTTTCTGACAATAACTTATGTAAAGTACTGTATGGATACAATTTCTCTGACCCTAACTTGTGTAAAGCACTCCATGAATACAATTTCTCTGACCCTAACTTATGTAAAGTACTCCATGAATACAATTTCTCTGACCCTAACTTATGTAAAGTACTCCATGAATACAATTTCTCTGACCCTAACTTATGTAAAGCACTCCATGAATACCATTTCTCTGACAATAACTTATGTAAAGTACTGTATGGATACAATTTCTCTGACCCGAACTTATGTAAAGCACTCCATGAATACCATTTCTCTGACCCTAACTTATGTAAAGTACTCCATGAATACAATTTCTCTGACAATAACTTATGTAAAGTACTGTATGGATACAATTTCTCTGACCCTAACTTATGTAAAGTACTCCATGAATACCATTTCTCTGACCCTAACTTATGTAAAGTACTCCATGAATACAATTTCTCTGACCCTAACTTATGTAAAGCACTCCATGAATACCATTTCTCTGACAATAACTTATGTAAAGTACTGTATGGATACAATTTCTCTGACCCGAACTTATGTAAAGCACTCCATGAATACCATTTCTCTGACCCTAACTTATGTAAAGTACTCCATGAATACAATTTCTCTGACAATAACTTATGTAAAGTACTGTATGGATACAATTTCTCTGACCCTAACTTATGTAAAGTACTCCATGAATACCATTTCTCTGACCCTAACTTATGTAAAGTACTCCATGAATACAATTTCTCTGACCCTAACTTATGTAAAGCACTCCATGAATACCATTTCTCTGACAATAACTTATGTAAAGTACTGTATGGATACAATTTCTCTGACCCGAACTTCTATAAAACGCCCGAATGTGTACAAATATAATACCTACTGCAGCAAGTTTTGCCACCTTTTCTCTGGCTGCTGAGACTGCTGTGGCCAGTTTACAATTCGCTCCCACACAATCAATACTGTTAAGAGGCTTCCTTCTCATCAGTAGAGAACACAAATCTCCAGGCAGGTGTGGCCAATAGTACCATCGTAACATGGTCATCAATATACAGACAATACCAAATGTACGACCATGACCACTGACAGATTGGATGTTAAACAAACATTCTCACTGCATGAAAGTAAATATATTTGTTTATAAGTAAATGTTTAGAATAAGTACATATATCTGACTTTGAACCATCGACAGGAGTTGATTGGGTTTGCTATAGGTACAGGATACATGCTGATTATAAGGAGCTACTTTGGATTACTATTGACCCCTCATCTATAAGGTAAGATCAAGTTTAATTTGTTTCCATGTCTTTGATTTTCCTGAATTATATAGGCCTCTATTTAAAAATCTGTCACCGATACCTGAAGTTGGTCACTTTTGAAAGGACTCTAATTAACTTTAATACATGACTGATAAAAAAATAATTGATCATTTTTGGAAAACACTCGAAAACAATTTAAGAAATTAAACATACATGATTACTGTTTAATTAAGGTAGGTATGTTATTGATGAAATATACCTGATTATATATTTCTCCACAGAAAACGTAGTGGACATCATTATCAAAACAATTATGATATTATCTATTACTGCAGTATTTCAACAATTTTTTCTGGGTTTTTAATATAACATGAAAACAAAAGCTTTCAATCAAGGATAATCACAGAAAAATATTTGAGGAAAAAAACTAGAATACTTTTAAAACAATCATATTTTTTGGTTAACATATTAAAATACTTGTATTTCTTTGCAACCCCATCAACAACAGTATTTTGTGGTAAACAAATCACAACAACAGTATTGTATGGTACACAAATCAAAACAACAGTATTGTATGGTAAACACATCGGAACAACAGTATGGTATGGTTAACACATCAAAACAACAGTATTGTATGGTAAACACATCACAACAACAGTATTGCATGGTACACACATCAAAACAACAGTATTGAATGGTAAACACATCAAAACAACAGTATTGTATGGTAAACACATCAAAATAACAGTATTGTATGGTAAACACATTAAAACAACAGTATTGTAAGGTAAACACATCACAACAACAGTATTGTATGGTACACACATCAAAACAACAGTATTGTATGGTACACACATCAAAACAACAGTATTGTATGGTAAACACATCACAACAGCAGTATTGTATGGTAAACACATTAAAACAACAGTATTGTATGGTAAACACATCAAAACAACAGTATTATATGGTAAACACATCAAAACAACAGTATTGTATGGTAAACAAATCAAAACAACAGTATTGTATGGTAAACAAATCAAAACAACAGTATTGTATGGTAAACAAATCAAAACAACAGTATTGTATGGTAAACACATCAAAACAACAGTATTATATGGTAAACACATCAAAACAACAGTATAGCATGGTAAACACATCACAACAACAGTATTGTATGGTAAACACATCAAAACAACAGTATTGTATGGTACACACATCAAAACAACAGTATTGTATGGTAAACAAATCAAAACAACAGTAGTGTATGGTAAACAAATCAAAACAACAGTATTGTATGGTAAACACATCACAACAACAGTATTGTATGGTAAACACATCACAACAACAGTATTGTATGGTAAACACATCAAAACAACAGTATTGTATCGTAAACACATCACAACAGCAGTATTGTATGGTACACACATCAAAACAACAGTATTGTATGGTAAACACATCACAACAGCAGTATTGTATGGTAAACACATTAAAACAACAGTATTGTATGGTAAACACATCAAAACAACAGTATTATATGGTAAACACATCAAAACAACAGTATTATATGGTAAACACATCAAAACAACAGTATTGTATGGTAAACAAATCAAAACAACAGTATTGTATGGTAAACACATCAAAACAACAGTATTATATGGTAAACACATCAAAACAACAGTATAGCATGGTAAACACATCACAACAACAGTATTGTATGGTAAACACATCAAAACAACAGTATTGTATGGTACACACATCAAAACAACAGTATTGTATGGTAAACAAATCAAAACAACAGTAGTGTATGGTAAACAAATCAAAACAACAGTATTGTATGGTAAACACATCACAACAACACATCACAACAACACATCACAACAACGGTATTGTATGGTAAACACATCAAAACAACAGTATTGTATGGTAAACACATCACAACAACAGTATTGTATGGTAAACACATGAAAACAACAGTATTGTATGGTAAACACATCACAACAGCAGTATTGTATGGTAAACACATTAAAACAACAGTATTGTATGGGAAACAAATCAAAACAAAAGTATTGTATGGTAAACACATCACAACAACAGTATTGTATGGTACACACATCAAAAAACAGTATTGTATAGTAAACATCAAAACAACAGTATTGTATGGTAAACAAATCAAAACAACAGTAGTGTATGGTAAACAAATCAAAACAACAGTATTGTATGGTAAACAAATCAAAACAACAGTAGTGTATGGTAAACAAATCAAAACAACAGTATTGTATGGTAAACACATCACAACAACAGTATTGTATGGTAAACACATCACAACAACAGTATTGTATGGTAAACACATCAAAACAACAGTATTGTATGGTAAACACATCACAACAACAGTATTGTATGGTAAACACATGAAAACAACAGTATTGTATGGTAAACACATCACAACAGCAGTATTGTATGGTAAACACATTAAAACAACAGTATTGTATGGTAAACAAATCAAAACAAAAGTATTGTATGGTAAACACATCACAACAACAGTATTGTATGGTACACACATCAAAAAACAGTATTGTATAGTAAACATCAAAACAACAGTATTGTATGGTAAACAAATCAAAACAACAGTATTGTATGGTACACACATCAAAACAACAATATTGTATGGTAAACAAATCAAAACAACAGTATTGTATGGTAAACACATTATAACAACAGTATTGTATGGTAAACAAATCAAAACAACAGTATTGTATGGTAAACACATTAAAACAACAGTAGTGTAAGGTAAACACATCGGACCAACAGTATTGTATGGTAAACACATCACAACAACAGTATTGTATGGTAAACAAATCACAACAACAGTATTGCATGGTAAACATCGGAACAACAGTATTGTATGGTAAACAAATCAAAACAACAGTATTGTATGGTACACACATCACAACAACAGTATTGTATGGTAAACACATCACAACAACAGTATTGTATGGTACACACATCACAACAACAGTATTGTACGGTACACACATCACAACAACAGTATTATATGGTAAACACATCAAAACAACAGTATTGTATGGTAAACACATTAAAACAACAGTATTGTATGGTAAACAAATCACAACAACAGTATTGTATGGTACACACATCACAACAACAGTATTGTATGGTAAACACATCACAACAACAGTATTGTATGGTAAACAAATCACAACAACAGTATTGCATGGTAAACATCGGAACAACAGTATTGTATGGTAAACAAATCAAAACAACAGTATTGTATGGTACACACATTAAAACAACAGTATTGTATGGTAAACAAATCAAAACAAGAGTATTGTAAGGTAAACAAATCAAAACAACAGTATTGTATGGTAAACACATCAAAACAACAGTATTGTATGGTAAACACATCACAACAACAGTATTGTATGGTAAACACATCACAACAGCAGTATTGTATAGTAAACACATCAAAACAACAGTATTGTATAGTAAACATCAAAACAACAGTATTGTATGGTAAACAAATCAAAACAACAGTATTGTATGGTACACACATCAAAACAACAGTAGTGTATGGTGAACAAATCAAAACAACAGTATTGTATGGTACACACATTAAAACAACAGTATTGTATGGTACACACATTAAAACAACAGTATTGTATGGTACACACATCAAAACAACAGTATTGTATGGTACACACATTAAAACAACAGTATTGTATGGTAAACACATCGGAACAACAGTATTGTGTGGTAAACACATTAAAACAACAGTATTGTATGGTACACACATTAAAACAACAGTATTGTATGGTACACACATCAAAACAACAGTATTGTATGGTACACACATTAAAACAACAGTATTGTATGGTAAACACATTAAAACAACAGTATTGTATGGTAAACAAATCAAAACAACAGTATTGTATGGTACACACATTAAAACAACAGTATTGTATGGTACACACATCAAAACAACAGTATTGTATGGTAAACACATCAAAACAACAGTATTGTATGGTAAATATGCAGTCTTGACATTCAATGTTTGACGCAAGATGCAGATGTGCTTAATTTGATTTAAATATTTAGTCAATAATACATCATCATCATCATCATCATCATCATGAGCTCCTCTCACCTATACAGTAACATAATGGTTTAGAGATGAAACTTGAGAGGATGTATGAAGGATTTGTGTAAGTCCTCTTCTGTTTAGGATTGCAAGCATGTATATGGTATCACAAATTGCTGCTGTTTTCAATTAAAAAAGGCTTGGTTCAACACATAAAGGACGTCATATATCATATATCGTATATCGTATATCATATATCATATATTGTATATCGTATATCACACCTGAATTTTTGATATGACAGTTTTAAGCTATCTATATATAACTGGATGCATCATGTTTTCTCACTGTGCTGCTGAGCTTTGTAGGATTAAACTGATTCTTAGTGTGAAATACAATAAACAATGAAATGTACTCAAAAAGCTAAACAAAAGATGGTTCATGAAGTTCAAAATTGTTAATCATCCATCTACTGCCAGGAGCTAGAAAAACCTAGTCAAACATTTGTTTTTTTGATTTCTCTATTGTAGAGGTATGTCACAGTGATGAGACAACTAGTCACATGTTACTGACTCAGCTAGAGGTATGTCACAGTGGTGAACCATCTAGTCACTTGTTACTGACTCAGCTAGAGGTATGTCACAGTGGTGAACCATCTAGTCACTTGTTACTGACTCAGCTAGAGGTATGTCACAGTGGTGAACCATCTAGTCACTTGTTACTGACTCAGCTAGAGGTATGTCACAGTGGTGAACCATCTAGTCACTTGTTACTGACTCAGCTAGAGGTATGTCACAGTGGTGAACCATCTAGTCACTTGTTACTGACTCAGCTAGAGGTATGTCACAGTGGTGAACCATCTAGTCACTTGTTACTGACTCAGCTAGAGGTATGTCACAGTGGTGAACCATCTAGTCACTTGTTACTGACTCAGCTAGATGTTTGTCACAGTGGTGAACCATCTAGTCACTTGTTACTGACTCAGCTAGAGGTATGTCACAGTGGTGAACCATCTAGTCACTTGTTACTGACTCAGCTAGAGGTATGTCACAGTGGTGAACCATCTAGTCACTTGTTACTGACTCAGCTAGAGGTATGTCACAGTGGTGAACCATCTAGTCACTTGTTACTGACTCAGCTAGGGGTATGTCACAGTGGTGAACCATCTAGTCACTTGTTACTGACTCAGCTAGAGGTATGTCACAGTGGTGAACCATCTAGTCACTTGTTACTGACTCAGCTAGGGGTATGTCACAGTGGTGAACCATCTAGTCACTTGTTACTGACTCAGCTAGGGGTATGTCACAGTGGTGAACTAGCCATCTAGTCATTTAGTAAAAAAAATTTTAACAAGATATTTCACAGAAATATTGACTTAAATAACAGACTGACCATCTACCATATACAAGTACCGTCCTATCTACTTAATTAACTACAAGTACCGTCCTATCTACTTAATTAACTACAAGTACCGTCCTATCTACTTAATTAACTACAAGTACCGTCCTATCTACTTAATTAAGTACAAGTACCGTCCTATCTATTTAATCAAACTGCCCAATTATTTTGTGTCTGGTGAGTAGTTAAACAAGACATTGAAATATGTATGTCTAAAACAATAGTAGCTGTCCATTTACAGACAATTCTAAAGAAGAAGTCTAAAACAGATTTTTCTTCTTTTTTTTTTTTATTTTTCAATTTGACTGGGATAGTACTGACTAACAATTTTTCTTATTCTGTACTGTCTTTTCCCATCAGTCTTTACATTCTTTTGCA
This sequence comes from Pecten maximus, assembly GCF_902652985.1. Classification (NCBI taxonomy): domain Eukaryota; kingdom Metazoa; phylum Mollusca; class Bivalvia; order Pectinida; family Pectinidae; genus Pecten; species Pecten maximus. Next base: position 44,125,772 of record NC_047023.1, on the reverse strand, counting down.
CTCAGAATATGGTACTTTTATAAAATGACAATTTTTTTATCATTTCAAATAATCATAGAGCACAACAGTATACAAAGGTTTCAATGTATAGAATATATTCTATGCAAAATACCATGATATGTTTCAGTTTTCTAAAAATAGAAGACTTCCAAGTTCTAGTGACTTATGAAAACATTGTTCAAAATTTCCTTCAGGACAGTTCCATATAGATTTCTTGCTAGCCACCAATAACTAGTTCAAATGATAAGGAATTATACAACATTAAATAGTATCACAATTTAATATCTATCTACCATTGTATCAGATAGTATGGCAGAACCAAACAAATCCTTAAAGATTTCTGATCACAGGAAATGAGGTCAAAACACACATGTACAACTCGATGATAACGCGGTGTAGGATCGTAGGGAAGAAAACGAAGTAATTTCCTTAATTGACATCCTAATGTATCATTGTTTATGATATAGACCAATCCAAGGGTGTTGTATTTTAACCTTTGACCTTTAAATCATACCACCTGGAGAGCTAAGACGTGATTGTTATATTTTAAGATATAAATTATCAAAAAATAGTTTCCAGAGCTTTGAGGTCTGAATGCTATCAAGATGGGAAATATCAAAAAAAAATCAAGTATCTTATATAAGGCTCAGATAGAATTCACCTTCACTCACTCTTCCCAAAATTGATAAGCGTGGTCGACCTTTGACCCTATTCAAAACATCAAGATTTCACAATATCTTGGATTTATACTCAAATATCTATAATCAGTCTCTTACTTAAACATTTTGTGTGATTTCACAATATTTAAGGTGCTTCTCACTGCTATTTTTTAAAAGGAACAAAAACCATAAAAATTCAAAACAAAATGCAATTATGAAATCAAAATTTGTTTACATTAATATACCTCTACTTGATTGCTCTAATAAAAGTAACTGGTTAAGTCGATTATACCGCTCCACTTCTCTTAGCTGTGCTTTAGTCCTGTGTGTTAGTCTGGGAACTAAAACATCCCCTCTGCTGAACCAAAAACCAGATTATCATCAAAACAAATCATTTGTAAAGTGAAATCTCAGGCCATACAGTAACCCTGATTATCATTGTAAAGTGAAACCTTGGCCATACATTTATTTTGATAAGATTTTTAAAATGAAATGTATGTCAGCATAGACTGTGTATTTTAATTCACTCTGGTTGTGACTATTTCTAAGTTAAAAATATCCCTCCGAGTCTGTATCAGTATAAAAAAATGGTTAAAGTATTGGGTTGAGGGAAATTGAGTAACTTTCTATTATCACTTGACCAGGTCTATTTTCCGAGGCAAAGTAGAAGAAACCAGAAATTTTCTTTATCACTCAAATCCATACTTTAACTGTATATTAATTGGTATGAGAAATTAAACTCTCTATGTATAATTTCAATGACTAGAAAGCACAAAACTTATTGGTCAATACTGAAAGTTATCATCACTTAAGTTATTGGTCAATATTGAAAGTTATCATCACTTAAGATAGAATACTTCTGATGTCATCGATGCTTTTTCTTATATATACCTGCAAACATGTCCCTTAGCAATTCACACAGTGTCACGATGTCATATTGATACTTTTTCACACCTTATATTGATTTTCCGTGATATGGAGCTTAATCGCCCCCAGACCTCCTACGTTATTGTATACGTCATTGTGTATTTGTGGTAATCAACAGAATTGGTGATAAACAAGAAGAGGCTCAGAAGGCCTGTATTTTCTAATCGTCTGGTTGTTTTGGCAATAACGGCAAAACAAATTCTCATTTTCCATACTGGGCTCAATTCCTCTGTCCCTTGGGAGTTCAGACTTTCTGTTCATACTATTTTTTAGGTACTGGACCAAATTCCTCTGTCCCCAGTGAGGTCAGACTTTCCTTTCATACTATTTTTTGAGATTTTCCATACTAGGCCCAATCCCTCTGTCCCAAGGCAGGTCAGACCCTTTTTTCACACTAAATTGAGCCCCTGCCATCAAATCCTGCTTCAGACCAAACAGAAAGGCTTTATTTAACTACAATCCCTGTAATTGAGCTTTGACTTTCCATTTGCAGAGGGCTGGGTATCAGACCCACTGTTGATACAAAACTTGCATGCACAACTGCAGACCAAGGGGAATATTCAAATTTAAACAAGAGATCCCAGAGGGATCTTGGTGCCCACCATTGAATGATCTTTATAGGTTCCATGTCAGATTGATCTTTTCTCTATTTTCCCTTCCTCTTACTAATCTGTGCAAATTAGGAAACATCTCTCAAGTACTTTTCAAACAAAGGGAACCAATATATGAAATTTGAGAAAGATCCCTTAGTACTTTCAAAGAAATAGTGATAACAAACTTCAATTGTCAAAATCCAAGATGGCTGCCTGTCGGCCATGTTGTTTTCAGACGAGTCCCAAATGCAAAATATGCATAACTAGGAACCATGGGGAAACTACATATGAAATTTGAGAAAGATCCCTTCACTAAATTCTGAGAAATAGCGATAACAAACTTCAATTGTCAAAATCCAAGATGGCTGCCTGTCGGCCATGTTGTTTTCCGATTGGTCTCAAAATGCAATATGCATAACTAGGCACCAAGGAGAACCTACATATGAAATTTCAGAAAGATCCCTTCTGTACTTTCTGAGGATTAGCGATAACAAGAATTGTTTACGGACGGACGGACGGACGGACCACGGACCACGGACGCAGGGCGATTTGAATAGCCCACCATCTGATGATGGTGGGCTAAAAAGACACATTATCAAAATCAAAGATGGCTGCCCATTGGCCATGTTGATGTTAGGTTGGTCCTACGCATGCAGGAATATGTGTAACTAGGGATCAAGGGGAACCTATATATGAAATTTGAGACTAGCGGCAACAAGTTAACTTAAATTGTCATAAACCAAGATGGCCACCTCCTGGCCATGTTGTTTTCCAATCAGTAACAAATTAAATATGCATAACTAGGAACCAAGGGGAACCTACATATGAAATTTAAGTAAGAACCCGTCAGTGCTTTCTGAGAAATAGCGGTAACAATTAAACTTCACTTCCATTGTTACAAATCGAAGATGGCCACCTGTCAGACATAGTGTTTTACAATTGGCACCAAAATACAATATGCACATCTAGGAACTGACCAAGGGGAACCTACATATGAAATCTGAAAAAGATCCTTTCAGTACTTTTTGAAAACTAACCGTAACAAACTTCAAATGTCAAAATCCAAGATGGCTGCATGTTGGTCATGTTGTTTTCTGATCGGTCCCAAAATGCAATTTGCACAACTAGGGAACCAAGGGAAACCTATGAAATTCGGGAACTAGCAGTAACAAACTTCAATTGTCAAAATTGAAGATGACTGCCTGTTGGCCATGTTGTTCTCTGATCAGTCTTAAAATGGTATATGCACAACTAGGGACCAAGGGAAACCTACATACAAAATGTATGAAATTTGAGAAAAATCCCTTCGATACTTTTTGAGAACTAGCAGTAAAAAAACTGGTGGAAATATTGCTAACCACCCCTGGTACAATGTGAGCTTGTGCAATACTGTATTTCCTGATTTACATTGTTCAAACACCTACAGCAACAATTCAACAGATGTTACAGGATAAATAACACACATTTCTCCTCCTCATGATCAGATTCAGTATTGTAATCCTTCTATGTGGATAACCTGAGATACATATCCAGACTACAGAGCCTGTACTTCAATATAGTAAATCAAGCATTAAAACACTTTAATATCCCTCAGTGAATAAACTGGTGGACAATCTGACTGATTCTATACCAGACAACCTATAAACCATATCACCATTTCTGTTCTCTCCAATGACTGTACAAAAAACTATAAAGTATCCAACTCAATGATTTATTGTCCTATAGACAATACTCCACAATACTCTATTACAAAGTATTGCCTCCACAAAACTGACTAATTTAATTCTGAATTTCTGTGAAAATGCTAAACGGCCAGCAAAAAATACACACAAACTTTCCATATGACTGTAATATTTTCTGTAACACCTTCATTTTGAAATGAGGACACTCCTTTATTTGATTCAGACCAGTCTATTTCAGTATTCAGAGGTGTGCAGTATGACCCCCCACTAGGTGATCAATTTTACACAAGAGTGACAACCGCAATCTTAGTTGGTATAGGACAGGCATGTCATGGGGCATGAAATTGACGATGAAATAGATTAATTTCCTTACCCATGTGTAAGTATTTTTATATGAAAGATTAAAGACTTGCTAAGAGAATGGTCTCTTTGCAATCGTTAATTCAGAACGTTTCGGTAAATGATGAGAATAGAGTGCTTAAAGACACCTACTTGACCATTGCAGTGATTGGTCATTTGACCGATGACCTGAGTATGGCTAATCGTAATGATGGGAGTAAACAAGGTTCTTGTATCGGTCACTATAGCTAGCATTAACAGGCCCAAAAGGCCTGTATTGCTCAACTGACTGTTTGCAGATACATTTCAAATGAGACCTTCAATAAAATTCAAGGTCAAAGTTATCTAATCCAAATTAATAACTCAATTTGAAATCATTTTAGCGTGTTGTTTATCAAGCTAATAACCATAAATTAACTAAATTTACCCTCTTGCATTGAATTAATATCATAAAGGTAACTTCTTTCTGAAAACTATTTAGAAGCTTAAATGCCAGCAAACCACAAAATGCTATAAACAATTTTAACTTTTGAGCATTTTTTCTATGTATTTATCAGCAGATGATACAAGCTACATTTTTATCAGAGTTACTTCCCCTGCAAAGTTTTACATTTATGGTGTGCATTGATAATTTCTTGACAGTAACACTTATCATATCACTGGAAATGTGCAAGATCTTGACATCGATCTTTTGTATTAATTTATAAAGCTCTAAGACAGATCATCCTCAGAAAGTGCAAGAACCAAGAACCAAGAACCATGCAGGGTCATATTCAGATATCCACAGCTTTTGACCTTTTCAACCAAATGTCATTTACTTCTGACCCAGTGACCTTGATCTTCGGACAGTTGATTCCTTTTATAATTCCAACCAAATTTGCTTCATAAGGTCTTAACAAAATTTTCATCAGTAAAATGATACAAAATGTTACCTTGGTCTCTGATTTAGTGACCTCAATCTTTAGTCAGCTGACTCCTTGTTTATTTCTGAAAAGAATGCTGGCTAACTTGCTTCATTATATGTCATAACAAAATGTGACCTTGACCTTTGACACCATGACCTTGACCTTTTGTCAGCTGACTGCTTGTTTTATTCTGAACAACTTAGCTTTTTGGTGTTCTAACAAAACATTCAGTACTCTAGTACTTTTTAAGAAATAGTGAAAACAAACTTCAATTGTCAAAATCAACGATGGCCACTGGTCAGCTATCCTGTTTCCGGATCAGACTCAAAATCAAATGAACAACTACGGACCAAGGGGAACCTACCAGTGAAGCTTGACAAAATTCCTTCCAGGTCTTCTCAAAATGGAAATAAATTTCAACTATCAAAATCCAATAAACTGGAACTTCTTCTTTCGAATCCTCTTTATATGTTACTATAAGTGACCTTGACCTTTTACATTTAAACTTTGAACCAATCACTCATCAACCAGAGAAGTGACACAGTGATCATCACCTTACTTTTCAACTTCAAACTTCTATTATCCATCATCCTTAGAAAGTGATTGACCTTAACTTTTGACCTTGAACTTTATGCATTAACCTGAGAAAGTGTGTCCATCAGATTTGACAGATTCATTTGTCTGTATAATCAGCAGCACCGATATATTGGTTGTATAGAAATACTTTGCTTAAGTCAGATTAATGGTTAGGATATCATATGTAATGAAGCTTTAAACAAATGAAAAACTATGAAATATCACGGGAATTTTCCATCCCATCAATATATCACAACAGAATGTTCTTAGGAAACTCATGAGAGTTTGGAGGCCATATCTGTCAGGTTTTTGTGGATGTCAATTTCCCATTGTTTGTCTGTTTCCTGTCCAAAATCTGTCTTTTCCTGACCGTTCTGCCAGTTTTGGTCCATGACTCTCCGCACAGAAAGCAATTTACCTGTCAGAATGACACAACCCATCACAGCGACCCAGACATTTTACCGAGATCACCTATGTATAGTATCTGTTTTGTCATGAAAATTGATAAAAATGTTTCAAAAATTTCAAAAACCACTAAAAATTGTAACAATCCTTAAACTATTTCATCTATATGTTGTTGTTGTTTTTATCAGAAAATTTTACTTTCCAAAAGTGTTAGACAAATGGAAACCGTCATGTTTTTACTTTAAAAATGAGTTCATATCATATTTTGATTTCATGAGTTATATAGATGTTTGAGTTTAATACACCATGCAATTAGCCAAACTTTAATGTCCTTAATCTTCTATCTGATAATCCCACAGAAAAGAAAAAAATAACAAAGATGGAAAAAAAGAAAGCCCCCCTGGGGCTTCAGATTGTTTCTTTTTATTGTTAAAAAAAACCCGACAAACACCAAAATACATTTTGAAATGTTTTATATGAGTGAGTATGACATTTATCAGTTTGACATCTGTAATAAAAAAAATCAAAAGGTTTGTATTTAAGAGCTTAATACATGTGCATTTCAAGACACCGGTATATTATTTAAAAATGATTGTAAAAGCATTAAACTCCTTAGAAGTTTGTGATGGGCCTAGTTAATGACCCATTACATCAACATGAAGATCAAGTGTCCCCACAGGAAATGTTCTGGAGACATCAATGACAGCTAACATCACAAGCTCTACAACATTACTTTTGATCTTAAAAGAAACGTAAAAACATTATGAGGTTCACTACAATCAATATTCTAATAACTAATGCTTCATTCCCTTCAAACTCTCCAACTCAAATTTTCAAATTACTTAAAAATATGTTTTGTTTACAGCAAGATTAGAATGCAAATACCTGGAATTAGAGTTAAAACAAGTAGCCAGTTCTATGTCCACCAAATACCTAGAATTAGAGTTAAAACAAGTAGCCAGTTCTATGTGTTTAACGCAAATAATGATTATTGGACCAAAACTGAATTTATATGAATTTCAATTAGATTTGGAATTTATTTGATTTTTTGTTAGATTTGGAATTTACCTCAATTTCTGTTAGATTAACATTGGACTACACAGTCATTGTTTGTATTTCCTAATCAATTACTGTTATCAGTTTAAGTCTGACAAAAGTCCCATTCAATAATTAAGTTGACAAATTTCAAAAACTACAATTACCAGAGTTGTTTGTTAATTTCTCTGTTAATAACCTAAGTTGTTGAATGTGCATCAATACAATTGCCCCAGTCTTACCAATGTTATTTTTATATAGCGGAGATAAGGCAAAAATTTAGGAAATGCTTTTCCCTTTAAACAAGCAGCTCCATGTCCCTGACTCTGTCCATCAGCAGTAGGTCATACACAGCTCGAAGTAGGTCATACACAGCTCGCAGTAGGTCAACAGGTCGTACACAGCTCGCATTAGGTCAACAGGTTGTACACAGCTCGCAGTAGGTCGTATACAGCTCGCAGTAGGTCGTACACAGCTCGCAGTAGGTCAACAGGTCGTACACAGCTCGCAGTAGGTCAACAGGTCGTATACAGCTCGCAGTAGGTCAACAGGTCGTACACAGCTCGCAGTAGGTCAACAGGTCGTACACAGCTCGCAGTAGGTCAACAGGTCATACACAGCTCGGAGTAGGTCGTACACAGCTCGCAGTAGGTCAACAGGTCGTACACAGCTCGCAGTAGGTCAACAGGTCGTATACAGCTCGCAGTAGGTCAACAGGTCATACACAGCTCGGAGTAGGTCGTACACAGCTCGCAGTAGGTCAACAGGTCGTATACAGCTCGCAGTAGGTCAACAGGTCATACACAGCTCGCTGTAGGTCGTACACAGCTCACAGTAGGTCAACAGGTCGTACACAGCTCACAGTAGGTCAACAGGTCATATACAGCTCGCAGTAGGTCATACACAGCTCGCAGTAGGTCAACAGGTCGTACACAGCACACAGTAGGTCGTACACAGTTCGCAGTAGGTCGTACACAGCGTGCAGTAAGTCATACACAGCGCGCAGTAGGTCGTACACAGCGCGCAGTAGGTCAACAGGTCGTACACTACTCGCAACAGGTCATACACAGTTCGCAGTAGGTCGTACACAGCGTGCAGAAAGTCATACACTGCGCACAGTAGGTCGTACACAGCGTGCAGTAAGTCATACACAGTTCGCAGTAGGTCAACAGGTCGTACACTACTCGCAACAGGTCATACACAGTTCGCAGTAGGTCGTACACAGCGTGCAGAAAGTCATACACTGCGCACAGTAGGTCGTACACAGCGTGCAGAAAGTCATACACTGCGCACAGTAGGTCGTACACAGCGTGCAGTAAGTCATACACAGCGCGCAGTAGGTCGTACACAGCTCGCAGTAGGTCTACAGGTCGTACACAGCTCGCATTAGGTCGTAGGTCTAACCACGACAGTTTCTGATCAGGTAAATCCCACTTCAATCACATTACTTACTTGTTTGTCAGGGTAAAGTTATAGTGACACTTGTTCTGTATATTAAATCCCATCAAAATCTCATACAGTAGGAATTCAAAGTGACGTTTATGTATGAACTGCATAAACCATTATCCTAAATTCCCACAGCAGTAGATAAAGTTAGAGAGAACATAAGAAACACATTATCTATAGGCTGTGGGAATCGTATTTCCTCACCTCTTATTGAACAAAATGCAAAATAAATAGGAGCATCACAAATCCATTTGACAGACAAAGGAACCAACAGAAAATGCCATCAAATATATATGAGTTAACCTGCAGTAAATATTTGCTTTAATTTGAAATTTGTGGAAATTTAACTCACAGTTAACTCACCGTTGTTACCGTCATAATTAGTCTAAGACTACTACTGACATGTCTACTAGTTACACTGGTATAGACTTCTGTTGGTTAAATTAAATACACCTCACAGAACTTTTCAATTTTTACTAATATTACCACTATTCTGAGTATGATAATTGATTTCACAAAACAGAGCTATACGTACATTTGCCTGCAAGTCTAAAATCACAGTAGTGAGAAATAGGGAGAGTTTTTGTTTTTCTTGGCAATTTTTAAGTGAAAAAGAAATTACTCTATGAAAAGAAGTAATGATTTTTGAAATATTGCTTTTAAATTTTAAAACATCTGAATATATCCGTGAAATTTTAACAGCTACTCAAAATTAGTATAAAATTTATTAGCAATATTTACACAACATTCCCTGGATATACAAGCCCTGCTACTTTGGAAACATTTGGAGAGAGTGAGAACTGATAAAGATATACACACTCAACGATGTCATTACCACATCTTATTTCTATTGTTTTCAGAGGCGATATAAATATTATATGGATAATTTCAGTATCGGAACTTCTATGTAGAAAGTAAAGATATATCTTATGCCCCTACCATGAAATAGTTGCAGAAGAAATTTTTGAGGATTTAATTCCATATCATATAATTAGAATGTTAGATCCTTTGTTTTAATCTTAATTAATTGATGTGGTTCATTCCCATCAAAGCAAAATGGGTGATATATTTCACGAATATCTAGTAATTGAAGAAAAGCATCTTTAAGTATTAACGGCGACAAACAAATCAAGTCCCACTGGACAGCTAAGTTATAGACAATGATTTGCTATTGTCCTCACTACAATTATATCACAATCCTCTCATTAAACACTCGAAGATACATACAACAAGTACCCTGTCATGGCCTACAATTATATCACAATCCTCTCATTAAACACTCGGAGATACATACAACAAGTACCCTGGTCAGGGCCTACAATTATATCACAATCCTCTCATTAAACACTCGGAGATACATACAACAAGTACCCTGGTCATGGATTCCCATCAATTAGTCTTATTGTTTTACAAACATCATATCTAGTCACCGTGGTGGTGGGAAACATCCTGATCCTGACAACTAATGTGCTAATTAAAAGTAAAAAAATTTGAAACAATTACTGTCAATTAGCTAAATTCTTCTATTATTAATATATCTGGTCTGTACATTATTTTTCATACACTGGAGTTTTTGTTATCTGCCTTCTTTTTGAGAAATTCAGAAATAATTTACATCAACCTCCACAATCAATCTCAGCACTGCTTTCAATATTGGTGATAATAACGACTCCTCAGTCAACTGACATCGTGCAGAACCTGGTCAACGGCTTTTAAATCAATTTCAGAGATCGTCTGAGATGTGCACTCCCTAGATGTACACTTAAGGTTAGGCTGGATGAATTTAACACATAATCTGTTATAACCAGTGAATATATCTAATAATATTTTATATTATGTTATTATGTTATTATGTCACTATTGTAATATACAAGTGTACCCTAATTTTTATTGGCTGTATCAGCCAATCATTGTCATCTACCAGTCATAGCTAAAAATAGTAACAATGACCTTGACCTTGACGTAAAAACCCTATTTTTTACCCTGAATTTTAATTTTAATAGCCATCAATCTCAAAATAATTCAGTTATTATCCATGGTTAATTGGGCCTTTAGCAACCAGTCAGTGTCTTTCTAAACTCTCTGGGGAGAATACAGCAGGAGCTGCCATTTTGGCGCGCTAACAACTTCCACACAACCTTGCACTGCCCTAGCCACCACATATTTACAGGGTATTGACTGGAACACAACAGAGTAAAGTATCTTGTTCAAGGATACAACACAGCACCCATGCTGATGTCCAAATATGGGCAATGACATTACACTGAAAATGGTACAACAAAATGGCGGCATCTACTTGATTTTGTCTTCCACATTTTGAATTTAAAATTTGTCAAGTTTTCTGGTAAAACGCATCTTAAAATTTGTGTTCTCATTTCAAGAAGATTTTTTCCATAAAATCTCATTAAATCAAAACTCATTTTAAGGATTCTATGTATATCACCCACCAAATTCGCTTTTTAAGATACTTGACAGCTTTAATGACACACATTGGACGTACTATAATCTTTGTTTTCCTAGGTTTTATTATGTTCGCTGTTCTTGATGTCCTCATTTCTGACTGTGATATACATACAGCGCTATCAATAATATAGATACAATTATGATACATTTCTGACTGTGATATACATACAGCCATCAATAATATAGATACAATAATGATACATTTCTGACTGTGATATACATACAGCCATCAATAATATAGATACAATTATGATACATTTCTGACTGTGATATACATACAGCCATCAATAATATAGATACAATTATGATACATTTCTGACTGTGATATACAGCCATCAATAATATAGATACAATTATGATACATTTCTGACTGTGATATACAGCCATCAATAATATAGATACAATTATGATACATTTCTGACTGTGATATACAGCCATCAATAATATAGATACAATTATGATACATTTCTGACTGTGATATACAGCCATCAATAATATAGATACAATTATGATACATTTCTGACTGTGATATACAGCCATCAATAATATAGATACAATTATGATACATTTCTGACTGTGATATACAGCCATCAATAATATAGATACAATTATGATACATTTCTGACTGTGATATACAGCCATCAATAATATAGATACAATTATGATACATTTCTGACTGTTATATACAGCCATCAATAATATAGATACAATTATGATACATTTCTGACTGTGATATACAGCCATCAATAATATAGATACAATTATGATACATTTCTGACTGTTATATACAGCCATCAATAATATAGATACAATTATGATACATTTCTGACTGTGATATACAGCCATCAATAATATAGATACAATTATGATACATTTCTGACTGTGATATACAGCCATCAATAATATAGATACAATAATGATACATTTCTGACTGTGATATACAGCCATCAATAATATAGATACAATTATGATACATTTCTGACTGTGATATACAGCCATCAATAATATAGATACAATTATGATACATTTCTGACTGTGATATACAGCCATCAATAATATAGATACAATAATGATACATTTCTGACTGTGATATACAGCCATCAATAATATAGATACAATAATGATACATTTCTGACTGTGATATACAGCCATCAATAATATAGATACAATTATGATACATTTCTGACTGTGATATACAGCCATCAATAATATAGATACAATTATGATACATTTCTGACTGTGATATACAGCCATCAATAATATAGATACAATTATGATACATTTCTGACTGTGATATACAGCCATCAATAATATAGATACAATTATGATACATTTATCAACCTATACATTCAACTACATATTTTAGATTGCTCTTTTATGTAGACCATTTGGATATCAAAAATTATGAACTATAAAAAAGTTATACTCCTAACAGCTTATGTAGAAGTTATACTCATAACTATGTCAAAGTTATATATATACTCATAACTATGTCAAAGTTATATACTCCTAACTATGTCAAAGTTATATACTCATAACTATGTCAAAGTTATATACTCCTAACTATGTCAAAGTTATATACTCATAACTATGTCAAAGTTATATACTCCTAACTATGTCAAAGTTATATACTCCTAACTATGTCAAAGTTATATACTCCTAACTATGTCAAAGTTATATACTCCTAACTATGTCAAAGTTATACTCCTAACTATGTCAAAGTTATATATACTCATAATTATATAATGTCAAAGTTATATATACTCATAATTATATAATGTCAAAGTTATATATACTCATAACTATATAATGTCAAAGTTATATATACTCATAATTATATAATGTCAAAGTTATATATACTCATAACTATATAATGTCAAAGTTATATATACTCATAACTATATAATGTCAAAGTTATACTCATAATTATATAATGTCAAAGTTATACTCATAATTATATAATGTCAAAGTTATATACTCATAATTATATAATGTCAAAGTTATACTCATAACTATATAATGTCAAAGTTATATACTCATAACTATATAATGTCAAAGTTATACTCATAACTATATAATGTCAAAGTTATACTCATAATTATATAATGTCAAAGTTATACTCATAATTATATAATGTCAAAGTTATACTCATAACTATATAATGTCAAAGTTATACTCATAATTATATAATGTCAAAATTATACTCATAACTATGTCAAAATTATACTCATAACTATGTCAAAGTTATATATACTCATAATTATATAATGTCAAAGTTATATATACTCATATTTATATAATGTCAAAGTTATACTCATAACTATGTCAAAGTTATACTCCTAACTATGTCAAAGTTATATACTCATAACTATGTCAAAGTTATACTCCTAACTATGTCAAAGTTATATATACTCATAACTATGTCAAAGTTATATATACTCATAATTATATAATGTCAAAGTTATATATACTCATAATTATATAATGTCAAAGTTATACTCCTAACTATGTCAAAGTTATACTCCTAACTATGTCAAAGTTATATACTCATAACTATGTCAAAGTTATATACTCATAACTATGTCAAAGTTATATACTCCTAACTATGTCAAAGTTATACTCATAACTATGTCAATTAAAGTTATACTCATAACTATGTCAAAGTTATACTCCTAACTTATATCTAATACATACTCATAACGTTATGTCTAAAGGTCTAAAATCAGAGGTAAGTTATATAATACATGGCTTATATCAACGCAGGCTAAACTACTCTGAAATATGACAGTTGGTAAGCCACGAACTGTTGACAAAGAGCAAATAGGTTTAAATAATGACCACACATCAGGCTTGTTTGAGCTGTTGTGATGATTATGAATAAGAGGAATCTCTATCCTATCAGGAGATATCTGAACCCTCATCTTTCTTGATGCTGATTGAGTAAGGAGGATGTCGAAAAGCCTGCTATGATAGTGTCCAGGCTAATACCTTCAACACAAAATGACAATCAAATGTCCTGATTAACAAATTTCTCATGTACTGGTGTAGAAAAATGGAAAATGATATGTCAAGACTTAGTCACAGTGATCATTACAAAGGAAATGGCAGGAGCTCAAGGAAAGCTGTGGAAATAATAATAAACAAAGCCAACAAATCTACACGTTAACATTTTCTAATCAGAAAAATCCTGTGGTAGTTCTATGCTTCTCTAGATCAACTGGCCTCAGCTTCCTTCATATTCAAATGTAGCAGTAACAAACAAGGCACTTAATGACTATTTCCAGCTAAAGTAATAATTTTAAACTTCAATAAAATTTCTATAAAAATCTATGGAGCATGATGACGTAGAAAAGCTCTGACAGAAATTGAATTTTCTGCAGTAAAGTTCAAGTAAACCCATTGCCAGAAGTCTTCATTAGATTTAACTAAAACAGAACTTGTCAGATCTATCTTCATATATATGTATACACGTCACTTGAAACACCACCAACGTCACATTCTCTGCTATCACCAGACTTTAAAGGTCAAATCACATCTCAGAAATCACACCATTCCTGTAAAATAAAAGTTGAGTGACGATTTGTTGGTGGTTTCGTTTAGAAGACCTCAACACCAGTAACACTGAGGGCTGTTTCCATTGTGGCACCTATATTACTGTATATATCGCGGTCGAGAGAAATGTTTTGAACATTTGCTGAAAAACACATCATGTTATAATCAATAAAGTCTGCTTTAACAAATAACTAACAAAAATTGGCTTATTACGAGAGAGAGAGAGAGAGAGAGAGAGAGAGAGAGAGAGAGAGAGAAACGGATTTCAAAAAGAAAAAATTACTGCCATGATAGAACTTTAATTGGATAGTATCTCATGCCGTTTGTTTCTCTCAGTTTACATCTAGTTTTATGACCTGCTTGAATGGCTGTTGCAATTGTACTCCATGGGACCCATCTAATATCAGACACTGAATTTTTTAGTACAAGCCATTTAAGAAATTAAGGTTTCTACAGTAATGACATTATGTTAGAAGGCTCTAATAAAACCATAATGGATGTTCACCAGAGCCCTTTTTTTCCCCAACAGACTTTTTTGAACCTTGACCTTCAAATCACCTTGAAATATTGTTCTTTCTGATACAAAATGTCAGCACAGCTATCACAGTAAAATTTTATTGAAACCTTAAAGTCTTAATTTGTTTTACAATTCTATACAAATTAATTATCAATAATAGTTTACTGTCAAGACATTTAAACCAAGCCGTTTCTGAAACATTTTGAGATTTTCTTCCAAAATCGATGAAAAAAAGTTCCAATCCTGTGTCACGGTGTCAAACTTGATGGTGGTTTGAATATAACTACAAATGTTATTCTGCTCAGTGGTTCACATGAGACATACCTTTTGTACAGATGTATGGATCCCCTCCTTGCCCCCACCCCCTTACAAGTGTGAAGACTTAACCTGATCAACAGATTTCAGACCTAATCAAACATGACAGCGATGCATATTCAAACTTAGTTTCATATGCAAACAAATTCAATTGGCTTTTTCCTGAAACCTCATGTTTGTTACATAACGATGAAGGGACTTTAAAGCTAGGCCTAACCACAGAAATATGAATCCATTTCCAAATGAAGACATTTCAGTTACTTCAGAATAAATTCTGTTATCATGATCTACGGTCTAATTAACACTCACTAGATTGAAAATTGGTTTTCCAATCATAAAATGATCAAAAGCTTTGATGGCTATAACTAGATTAACTTTCAAAATGTTCCTGAAGTTTGTTTTTATTTTCGTACTTTAAGTCCTTTTTTGTTTTTTTCAAAAATATGATGAAATCTCAAATGATAAGCTTGAAAATACTACTTTTAGAGTAAATTATGCTGCACTTCATATTATCTCCCAACAATCATGTCCATTTTCCTTCCAACTTTTGGTAAAGCCAGTGAAAATGGAACGATCAGAAATGACAAGCTTCAGAGAATTTTAAACAGGCATGCAGATGAGGACGCCCGACAACTTATCACAATCATCCCTAACCAAACTACTTCTAACAATCTGTTTTTTGCATGACAAAGTTCAATGAATGTTAAAGAAGCTAAAGATTATACGAAGAAAATATTTATTATGACAAGTAAATAACCCCTGGGATTATGGTATATACATCCACATTTCACATGTCGGAGTGGACACTAAGGATATCAGTATATTGTTGACGGGTAGGGACACGGCAGACAATTAGTTCCCAATACCACAATAGTAATGGCGTTCTATTTCCAACATTCGTTACAATTTGATATTTTCCTATTTATTACTTCTAGTATTATATCAATATGATCCTCCATCTACAATGACAACACGATCGGGAAATTACCAGTGCCAGCACACCCTCTGGACAATTGCTCTGGCAATGCTTTGTGTGTACGGTACCAAAAATATAGCATCAACATTTATTCACCATATTGCAGGATTGAGGAGAATAATTGGTATGCATGACAATACATCACACCGGGCGATTGTTATGCATTGCAATGTATTATAACGTCACAACAACTCCGATCTAATCCCTGGTCATTCCGTTCAGAAATATAGATCTTACATAACATTGTTACAACATATCCGACTGCTAAGACTGATTGATAAATTATCAAAATGTCTGCAACAAATATAATGTTGTATTTTGTCGCAGTAAGAACAGAGTCGCCATGCAATGGGTACTGCCAACAAGTCTGTGTCTGTTAAAAGCTTGCTGCTGCTCTCTTATGATAGTCAGAAATACATCGACCAAACAACTGGCATGGAATTGACAGACTCTTGAAATCAATTTTGAGTGCAAACCAATCTCATAGGGAGCACTGCGAACTGGAATACTTCGAACAATTGAATTCCATCTGTAAACCTTAATTAAATACTCTGTATTCCCATAGGATTTTTCAACTTTTTTTCCCAACTATTTCAGATTTGAAATATCAAATAAATTGAAATCAATTACCATTCAACAATCCTATTATATTTGTATACATTTAAATACGACTCCAATCCTTATTCTCATACTTAATCATTTTTTTTCCTGATTAAACCTCATTCATTATTCTGCTAATATAAAACATTTTGTTTTAGCTAAATATATATAAGTGAACATGTTTTATTTACATCAAACTAAATAAGCCTGGATATCATTGGATTGATAGTCTACACAGCTTCAGTAATATTACACTACATGTACTTAATTTGAATTTATAAATATCTTAAATAAATCAGAGTATACTTTATACTGTATTTAACAAGTATTGCCCAGTTATTAGCCCAGCCATCATAACACTACTTATCACAAATGTCTTACATAAATCTGCATATTCTTTACAATGTATTTCACCAGTATTGACAAGATTGAATTAAGCCCAGCCACTCTGTCGACCATTTCCATCCACAGACTTAATCGTAGGTCAGGACAGAGACCTACAGAATGAGATTAAGTTGATTATATATAAGCTTTTGATCATACTCCAGAGATTTTACCTAAATTAACAACAGTTCTACTAAATACTGTTCTATCTGATGGACAATTTAAAGTGTCACGGTACCAGGACTGTAGGTCATGGTGTGTACCACAACTGTAGGTCATGGTGTCACGGTACCACGACTGTAGGTCATGGTGTCACGGCACCACAACTGTAGGTTATGGTGTCACGGTACCACAACTGTAGGTCATGGTGTCACGGTACCACAACTGTAGGTCATGGTGTCACGGCACCACAACTGTAGGTCATGGTGTCACGGTACCACAACTGTAGGTCATGGTGTCACGGCACCACAACTGTAGGTTATGGTGTCACAGTACCACAACTGTAGGTCATGGTGTCACGGTACCACGACTGTAGGTTATGGTGTCACGGTACCACAACTGTAGGTCATGGTGTGTACCACAACTGTAGGTCATGGTGTCACAGTACCACAACTGTAGGTTATGGTGTCACGTCACCACAACTGTAGGTTATGGTGTCACGGTACCACAACTGTAGGTCATGGTGTCACGGCACCACAACTGTAGGTTATGGTGTCACAGTACCACGACTGTAGGTCATGGTGTCACGGTACCACAACTGTAGGTCATGGTGTCAC
This sequence comes from Pecten maximus, assembly GCF_902652985.1. Lineage (NCBI taxonomy): Eukaryota > Metazoa > Mollusca > Bivalvia > Pectinida > Pectinidae > Pecten > Pecten maximus. The sequence continues at coordinate 44,107,622 of NC_047023.1, read as the reverse complement.
AGTACCACAACTGTAGGTTATGGTGTCACAGTACCACAACTGTAGGTCATGGTGTCACGGCACCATAGCTGTAGGTTATGGTGTCACGGTACCACGACTGTAGGTCATGGTGTCACGGTACCACAACTGTAGATCATGGTGTCACAGTACCACAACTGTAGGTCATGGTGTCACGGTACCACAACTGTAGGTCATGGTGTCACGGCACCACAACTGTAGGTTATGGTGTCACGGTACCACAACTGTAGGTCATGGTGTCACGGCACCACAACTGTAGGTTATGGTGTCACGGTACCACAACTGTAGGTCATGGTGTCACGGTACCACAACTGTAGGTCATGGTGTCACGGTACCAAGACTGTAGGTCATGGTGTCACGGTACCACGAGTGTAGGTCATGGTGTCACGGTACCACAACTGTAGATCATGGTGTCACAGTACCACAACTGTAGGTCATGGTGTCACGGTACCACAACTGTAGGTCATGGTGTCACGGCACCACAACTGTAGGTTATGGTGTCACGGTACCACAACTGTAGGTCATGGTGTCACGGCACCACAACTGTAGGTTATAGTGTCACGGTACCACAACTGTAGGTCATGGTGTCACGGTACCACAACTGTAGGTCATGGTGTCACGGTACCAAGACTGTAGGTCATGGTGTCACGGTACCACGACTGTAGGTCATGGTGTCACGGTACCACGACTGTAGGTCATGGTGTCACGGTACCACAACTGTAGGTCATGGTGTCACGGCACCACAACTGTAGGTCATGGTGTCACGGTACCACAACTGTAGGTCATGGTGTCATGGTACCACAACTGTAGGTTATGGTGTCACGATACCACAACTGTAGGTTATGGTGTCACGGTACCACGACTGTAGGTCATGGTGTGTACCACAACTGTAGGTCATGGTGTCACAGTACCACAACTGTAGGTCATGGTGTCACAGTACCACAACTGTAGGTCATGGTGTCACAGTACCACAACTGTAGGTCATGGTGTCACGGTACCACAACTGTAGGTTATGGTGTCACGGTACCACGACTGTAGGTCATGGTGTCACGGTACCACAACTGTAGGTCATGGTGTCACGGTACCACAACTGTAGGTCATGGTGTCACGGTACCACTACTGTAGGTCATGGTGTCACGGTACCACAACTGTAGGTCATGGTGTCCATTTAGAGTTTGATATCATTTAAGTCTGGCACCAAGAAATTTTCACTTTCATGTAATAATTTTGTTACCCACAATATAAGGATGGTAGATAGGTCCCTCGAGTTTATAGGGCCTTATCACATATTCCTACCTTCTTACCTTCAACACCTAACTAAGTTTACCTATATACATACAGTATTTTATTTACCAGCCCTAATATTTTATGGTGCTCCCATAGACTACTTTGCAGTTATTAAATTTCGCCATTATCAGCTGAAAACTGCAGTTAACATGTAAACACTTGTAAATTGGCAATATAAACACAAGCTTGGTATCTATTGTGTGTTATTAAATAAAAAACTGACTTGGTGGGGATGAGGGGGGGATGGAGGCAACACATTCACTTTTTACTCGTTGTAGGAAATGATAAGCAGGAATGAGAAATATGTTTGCAAGCATATTTACTGAAGAGCAATAGAAACAGGAAGAAAAGTACCTCAATGAAAAATTTGTAAATCCTTTACATGAAGTACATTTCTATGTAGTTAATTGACATGTTTTTGATCCTTTAAGAGGGCACCTGTCACCAACATCACAGTATATTACAGATGTCACCAACACAACAGACATGACCAAAACATGTTTTATTATAAACCTCACGTCTGAAAGCTGTTCCTGGTACAATATGTTATACAAGGGAGATAATACATCGCTGTTATCATGGCAATATCCACTTTTTTATAAAATAGCACTGAAATTATATCATTAATTCATAATGTCTAAATCTTTTGAATATTTTGAACCAAATATATCATATTAAAAAAGAACTCCAAATTAACTCATACTTTTACCCTTTTCCTTCCGACATTGTTTTACCATCTCAATTCCCATTTCTATCAAAATACATGTAAACCTGCCTTTGTGACCACCTGAATTATCTCCCCTTTCATATGTCACCATATTTTCCCCTCCCCATGAAATTTACTATTATACTAGTCCCTTTCATATGTCACCATATTGTCCCTTCCCAATGATATTTATTATTATACCAGTTACCTGAGCCTGTATTAACTAAAAGACGTACCACCTGTCATATGTGACCTTTATCATTGCCTCCCTTTGAAGGTCACACAACATGTTTGATTATTACACTTTAAGATATGCAATGCTGTTATAACATTATTAAAGGGGCCTGATAGTTGGCCTAAATCCCCAATCATAACAAGACAATTTTACATATGACAGTCCACGATTTGATGTAGACAAAAGGACCATGGACAAAACATGGTTTGAATAGCCTAACCATCTGATCTGGCGAGCTGCAGAACAACTTTTCTTCTACTATTACTTGACAAAATTATCTTTCTAATATTGTCTAGTTGTGAAATTGATTCTTTGTAACTGAAGAAATCTGTGTATTTATTTTTTTCTTGTTTAGATTCTTTTATTTTTTCCCCAAGCATGTTCTGTTATTGTGTAAAATGCACTTAAGATTTAGAGTGTCTATGGGGATGAGATAAGGAATATGGGTTAATTTCTACATATTGTGTTTTTTCACACTGGACAGATCTGCCAGGCGATCTTGTATAATGCTCAGAATTTCTAATCTCACATGCCAACACCGGTAACACTGAATACCTATAATCAGCTTCACTACAACCTACACACATGCTGCAATCTGCATAATTATTTAATCTGCATGATATATATGCTTATACTTGGACCCCACAGAAACCACTGACATTTCTCTCTTCTATTTCCAGATCAAACATGCAGCCACTCTCCCAAAGGTCGTGGTATACACATTCTGTAATACCTATCTGCAGTCGTCGCTGAGCGCCCACCCGGAAAATTCGTCCTTTACACTCACAGTTTGAATCATAATGACACTGACCAACTGACTGAACACGGATTACACATCACACAAATGCAAGAAATTGAAACTTATATTGAAGTAATGCCTGTTGCCACGACGATGTTGAATATCAACCTATCATTAGCCATGAATACGGATTATAGTGTGAACCACAGTGACATGGACACGAGTGGTTTCGAAATGTCTCCCAAGGAGATCCCTCACCCTAACAGCCTCGACTCGCTAAACATTGAACGCTTCATGAACGGAATCATGGCCATCATAATTATTGCGCTCGGCCTTGTGGGTAATACTCTCACTGTCATCGTGCTCACACGTCGGACAATGCGATCATCCACGAACTGCTACCTCACAGCCCTTGCTATCTGGGATGGATTTGTATTAATCGGAACTTTAATTCTCATTACCATTCCTCAACTCTCGGAGTCTTTTCGTCACCATGCCTTTGCATATGTGGCTGTGTATATCTACCCATTTGCATTGGTGGCACAGACGGCTACACTGTGGCTCACGGTGTCCTTCACAGTGGAGAGATACATCGCTGTGTGCCACCCACTTAAAGCTGTCCAAATGTGTACAATTGCTCGTGCCCGGATGGTCATTGTATTTGTGTCTATCACCTCGTTTCTGTTCAATCTTAGTCGCTGGTTCGACTATCGCATTGATTATGACAAAGACAATGCGACCAATGCCACGATCATCATCCACAACAGTACGGAGTTTGGTGGCAACAAGATCTATCACAGAGTGTACTTTTTGGGACTTTACTTGTTTGTCATGTTTTTCATTCCACTCCTATCTCTTGCGATAATCAACACTTTCCTTGTCTTGGCCGTGAAACAATCAAAAAAGCAACGCATCGACATGAATGTACGACAACATCGTGAGAACAATGTGACCATCATGTTGGTTTCCGTGGTGATTGTTTTTATAATCTGCCAAGTCCCTGCTCTTATCTACAATGTGGCATACGCAGTCGACATGGAGAGTGTTCAAACCTTACTCGGCTGGAAAGTCCTATCAACGTTCAGGAATTTTATGGTTACTTTTAACAGCGCAATTAATTTCATATTATATTGTGCGTTTGGCCAGAAGTTTCGTCGCACCTTTATGAAGACATTTTGTCAGCGGTGCCTTAGGAGTGAGGATTTTAACGCATTCACCTACCCACAATCCACTGTACTTGCCTCCATGACACTTGGCAACAGTAAGTATCGTGTGTTGCGGGGTAAAAAGAACCCTCAACTCGAGATGACGGATCTTACTTGTGCATCTAATACTACCCATACCATTTTATTGTCCAAATATTCTCCGCAGACCTCGAAAAGCACCACACCAATCCACAAAATAAAATACGAAAATGGAAAATTTAACAATGCAGTTACTAAGAGAAACGGTGATATACATAAGGAAGGTTATGTCAGTGAGATCGAGGATGAACAGGAGGTTTGTGACATTCTTAAAACACCATTCTCAAGTGGAAATCCTTCCCCAGTGTTGTAGAGTTGATCGTTTCTATAGAAACGATACACACTCTCATAGTGTTTGGAATATCAAATCTTTAAAAGTCCAGGCCTCACAAAAACGTTCAGACAGGAATGTGTGCTTTCAATATTTTCGGATTTATATATGAAAACATATCTTTGGATACAATGTGCAGAAAGTGTTCATAACCGTGGGTGATGTATTTGATTTTAAATTTCTTTATCAACACAGATTAAAACCATGTGATTTGCTTCCTCCCACAAAAATAACCATCGTCCTTGTCTATTTACCAGGCTTCCAGTCTGTTTATTTACCAGGCTTCCATCAACACTTTTCTCCACAGAATTTGGAATTAAATTGTCTTTAAACTGATGCAGTAAACATTGTGTTCCCTGTACTGAATTTAAATTTGATAACACACCTGTTAAAATTCCAGAAATCTTCATCAGCGCAAGATGTTAAGCTACGCCCCTGTCTGCTTGAAGTAGACTTTCAACTTTTGACTATTAAAATCATCAATGTACATCATTCAACAGTTTTTAGTTATTATCATTGTGTTTTGTTTTATAGAGTTCAAGTGTCAAAATCATCAATATTACACAATTATAAAACACACCACATGTTATATCCACATGACATTATACCTTGACATGTCACCACCTGTTATACACACATGACATACAATGACTTGTCACCAACTGTTATATACACATGACATTATACAATGACTTGTCACCACCTGTTATATACACACATGACATTATACAATGACTTGTCACCACCTGTTATATATACATGACATTATATAATGACATGTCACCACCTGTTATATGCACATGACATTATACAATGACTTGTCACCACCTGTTATATACACATGACATTATATAATGACTTGTCACCACCTGTTATACACATGACATTATACAATGACTTGTCACCACCTGTTATACACATGACATTATACAATGACTTGTCACCACCTGTTATATACACACATGACATTATACAATGACTTGTAATCACCTGTTATATATACACATGACATTATACAATGACTTGTCACCACCTGTTATATACACATGACATTATACAATGACATGTCACCACCTGTTATACACACACATGACATTATACAATGACTTGTCATCACCTGTTATATACACACATGACATTATACAATGACTTGTCACCACCTGTTATATACACATGACATTATACAATGACTTGTCACCACCTGTTATATACACATGACATTATACAATGACATGTCTCCACCTGTTATACACACACATGACATTATACAATGACTTGTCATCACCTGTTATATATACACATGACATTATACAATGACTTGTCACCACCTGTTATATACACATGACATTATACAATGACATGTCACCACCTGTTATATAAACATGACATTATACAATGACATGTCACCACCTGTTATATACACACATGACATTATACAATGACTTGTCACCACCTGTTATATACACACATGACATTATACAATGACTTGTCACCACCTGTTATATATATACATGACATTATACAATGACTTGTCACCACCTGTTATATATACATGACATTATACAATGACTTATGTCACCACCTGTTATATATACACATGACATTATACAATGACTTGTCACGACCTGTTATATACACACATGACATTATACAATGACTTGTCACCACCTGTTATATATACGCATGACATTATACAATGACTTGTCACCACCTGTTATACACACATGACATTATACAATGACTTGTCACCACCTGTTATACACATGACATTATACAATGACTTGTCACCACCTGTTATATACACACATGACATTATACAATGACTTGTCACCACCTGTTATACACATGACATTATACAATGACTTGTCACCACCTGTTATATACACATGACATCATACAATGACTTGTCACCACCTGTTATATACACATGACATTATACGATGATTTGACACCACCTGTTATACACACATGACATTATATAATGACTTGTCACCACCTGTTATATACACACATGACATTATACAATGACTTGTCACCACCTGTTATATACACACATGACATTATATATTGACATGTCACCACCTGTTATATACACACATGACATTATACAATGACTTGTCACTACCTGTTATACACACATGACATTATACAATGACTTGTCACCACCTGTTATATACACACATGACATTATACAATGACATGCCACCACCTGTTATATACACACATGACATTATACAATGACTTGTCACCACCTGTTATATACACATGACATTATACAATGACTTGTCACCACCTGTTATATACACACATGACATTATACAATGACTTGTCACTACCTGTTATATACACACATGACATTATACAATGACTTGTCACCACCTGTTATACACATGACATTATACAATGACTTGTAACCACCTGTTATATACACACATGACATTATACATGACATGTCACCACCTGTTATATACACATGACATTATACAATGACTTGTCACCACCTGCTATATATACACATGACATTATACAATGACATGTCACCACCTGTTATATAAACACATGACATTATATGACATGTCACCACCTGTTATATATATACATGACATTATACAATGACTTGTCACCACCTGTTATATACACACATGACATTATACAATGACTTGACACCACCTGTTATATATACACATGACATTATACAATGACTTGTCACCACCTGTTTTATATACACATGGCATTATACAATGACTTGTCACCACCTGTTATATAAACATGACATTATACAATGACTTGTCACCACCTGTTATATATACATGACATTATACAATGACTTGTCACCACCTGTTATACACACATGACATTATACAATGACTTGTCACCACCTGTTATATATACATGACATTATACAATGACTTGTCACCACCTGTTATACACATGACATTATACAATGACTTGTCACCACCTGTTATACACATGACATTATACAATGACTTGTCACCACCTGTTATATATACATGACATTATACAATGACTTATCACCACCTGTTATATATAAACATGACATTATACAATGACTTGTCACCACCTGTTATATACACATGACATTATACAATGACTTGTCACCACCTGTTATACACATGACATTATACAATGACATGTCACCACCTGTTATATACACACATGACATTACACAATGACTTGTCACCACCTGTTATATACACACATGACATTATACAATGACTTGTCACTACCTGTTATATACACACATGACATTATACAATGACTTGTCACCACCTGTTATACACATGACATTATACAATGACTTGTAACCACCTGTTATATACACACATGACATTATACATGACATGTCACCACCTGTTATATACACATGACATTATACAATGACTTGTCACCACCTGCTATATATACACATGACATTATACAATGACATGTCACCACCTGTTATATAAACACATGACATTATATGACATGTCACCACCTGTTATATATATACATGACATTATACAATGACTTGTCACCACCTGTTATATACACACATGACATTATACAATGACTTGACACCACCTGTTATATATACACATGACATTATACAATGACTTGTCACCACCTGTTTTATACACACATGACATTATACAATGACTTGTCACCACCTGTTTTATACACACATGACATTATACAATGACTTGTCACCACCTGTTATATACATAATGACACAGTCTTGTCACCACCTGTTATACACATGACATTATACAATGACTTGTCGATCACCACCTGTTATATACACACATGACATTATACAATGACTTGTCACCACCTGTTATATACACATGACATTATACAATGACTTGTCACCACCTGTTATATACACACATGACATTATACAATGACTTGTCACCACCTGTTATATACACACATGACATTATACAATGACTTGACCCCACCTGTTATATATATACATGACATTATACCATGACAAGTCACCACCTGTTATATAAACATGACATTATACAATGACTTGTCACCACCTGTTATATACACACATGATATTATACAATGACTTGTCACCACCTGTTATATACACATGACATTATACAATGACTTGTCACCACCTGTTATATACACACATGACATTATACAATGACTTGTCACCACCTGTTATATACACATGACATTATACAATGACTTATGTCACCACCTGTTATATACACATGACATTATACAATGACTTGTCACCACCTGTTATATACACATGACATTATATAATGACTTGTCACCACCTGTTATATACACACATGACATTATACAATGACTTGTCACCACCTGTTATATATATACATGACATTATACAATGACTTGTCACCACCTGTTATATACACATGACATTATACAATGACTTGTCACCACCTGTTATATACACACATGATATTATACAATGACTTGTCACCACCTGTTATATACACATGACATTATACAATGACTTGTCACCACCTGTTATATACACACATGACATTATACAATGACTTGTCACCACCTGTTATATACACATGACATTATACAATGACTTATGTCACCACCTGTTATATACACATGACATTATACAATGACTTGTCACCACCTGTTATATACACATGACATTATATAATGACTTGTCACCACCTGTTATATACACACATGACATTATACAATGACTTGTCACCACCTGTTATATATATACATGACATTATACAATGACTTGTCACCACCTGTTATATATATACATGACATTATACAATGACTTGTCACCACCTGTTATATATATACTTGACATTATACAATGACTTGTCACCACCTGTTATATATACGACATTATACAATGACATGTCACCACCTGTTATACACACATGACATTATACAATGACTTGTCACCACCTGTTATATACACACATGACATTATACAATGACTTGTCACCACCTGTTATATACACACATGACATTATACAATGACTTGTCACCACCTGTTATATACACACATGACATTATACAATGACTTGTCACCACCTGTTATATACACACATGACATTATACCATGACTTTCTATGAGATTTTTCCCTTCGTTACACTTCATACAGAACTGAGGGATATCCAATATAACGTAAATACAACTAGATCTGTATAGGGATCTCATCATTACATCCGATTAATTTTGGTGGTTTTTTGCACAAGATTGATGAGCCATGAGAATTAGCTTTTTACAAAAGTGATCAATGCAAGTTGATATTTATCAATTATGGACATTTGCTGTTGTCAATATGGTGTTTTACCGACCTGATATAATCAAATTCAGTAATCTTTTTTATCTTACCATGTCGTTATAACATCATATTAACAAAAGCAAACTTCCTTAATTGTTATATTAGATATATGACACTTTTTTGCAAAAGGCTGGAACTGCTTTTTATTTATCTTAATTGATAACAGAAAGTATACATTGAGGCATTGCGACTGTATCACAATAATTATGTTACCATAAAAGCAATATTGACTCAAGTGTTTCTAATATTATAAATGACAGGTCAATAGCTGAAAATATCAACTTCTACGTGACCTACTGGGATGTTTTAGCTAATGACAATTGAGGAAAATCGGACCACGTCTAATATTTGACCTATATAAACTTGACCAATGGCTTGTCACCACTAAAATCAACAGTAGAATCTTGATATTACGATACAATGATGTGAACGTGTGCTATATTATAACAATGACTGATGACCACCAAAATTTTTTTCCGACGTAGAGCATGTTGTTATAGCACTTTAGGAGATCTAGCTGTGAATGGGTTCATGGGATATGTTTGGCATATGAGGGTCTACTCACTTTATACCAAAACAGCTGAACTTAAAAAAAGAATATTCAAAATTTCAAGAATCTGGCAGAAAAAACACAGTCCTAAGATCAGGTGGACATCTGTGCTCGGCAGATGTACATTATGTAAGTAGCGGGTCCATCTACGAGAATATAACGGTATGATATGACCTACTACCACGAGTCTGAACAACATGATCTTCTACTCCAGCTGCTGACAGAGGTACTGGACCAGATACAAAAAGAATGACGATTAAAGGGCAAATTATTAATGTCAATCTGACACAAAGTCTTCTTTAAAAAAGATATTTATAAACGTAGCAGGGCTCAAAGTGGATATTTTTACCAGGTGGCCTATTTGGCTACCAAGCCATAAAATCAAGGCCCCAATTGAAAAAGTTACCTGGCCTAGTTGTCTTATATTTGAAAAACTCTTATAATTCTTTAGATCAGTATAGTATCTCTTTGTAACTTATTGAATTGTGAACATCGTTTTAGCATTGACTGCAACCTTTAAAAGATTAACCAAATCGCAAATTTACAGAATTTTTTTAGTGGCCATGCAGGCGCCTTATAGGTCAATAAACTGGTCGCCAATGGTGAATTTAAGGTGCCATGGCCACTAAAATAGGCGCCACATTGAGCCCATACTACATAAGAGGTTGAGAGAGATAAACCTGGTCTACAAACAAATGGGATGGAGGAAGAACACCTGAAGAATTACCTCTGATTCCAATATCTACTCATAGTTGACACTGGTTTTAAGACACCATTTTCATCTACATTATCATCAACTCCTCTGCTGAATGAGGCAGAATATATCTGGTAACTCACAACAAAAGTCACAGATACAAATGAAATTGGTATCACCTGTTGATTTACATGTACGTTAAAAATCATATTTAAAGAATACATTATAACAGAAGGTATATAAAAGGTAGTCACATACCCTACTTATAGGAAAACATTTCAGGTAACAATGTACATGTCTTACTTAAGTATTTTCAATAGTATGCAAAATATTCAACAGTCTAAACATGTTGGTGACGGGGTCGGCCAAGTTCCTCTTAGCGAAACCGATTACCAGCCAGGTAATGGTGTCAGAGGTACAAAATCTTCTGGCGATGTGTTTGGTTTGTTTGTTTTTGTTTAACGTCCTATTAACAGCCAGGGTCATTTAAGGACGTGCCAGGTTTTGGAGGTCGAGGAAAGCCGGAGTACCCGGAGAAAAACCACCGGCCTACCGTCAGTACCTGGCAACTGCCCCACGTAGGTTTCGAACTCGCAACCCAGAGGTGGAGGGCTAGTGTTAAAGTGTCGGGACACCTTAACCACTCGGCCGATGTGTAACGTTAAAGTGGCTAAGCAAGTTTTCAATTATTGGAGACAAAGGGTTCACTGGCGAACAGATTCCCTGCATAGGAAGGAAGGTCAGAAAACAGTTCAATACTGACTGGTCAGTGGCTAATGAGTTCTATTACTGAAGGCCGAGACCAACCATAAGTCCACTTCCTTTGCCTCAGACATATCATGAGCGATGCCATGAGTAACGCACGCAACAGGATAAATGTCTGTTTGAAGAGCCAGTCAGAGGGACAGATAGCATCTGATACATTATTATCTGAATCAGGTATATGCTTAGCATGCAGGATGAAATTGCTTATAGCTGGATGATAATTTCAACAGTGCCATGTTTTTTGCTCCAATGTTGGCCCCACAATATATTGCATGCCATAACAATTGGGTATAATTTCAACTAGGCCATGGAAGGTCTAACACGTTAAAGCTCCGCATGAAACATACCCTAATGGAACCATTCATTTTGGTATATTCCACCAAAAGCTTCATTTGTAGTATCTGTAAACAGGTGGAGGTCCGCAAATGTGGTCACATGATCATCAAGGGAAAAGGAGACACCATTCCAGTTCCTCGGAAAGAGTGTGATCATATTTGGGTTGGAATAACACTCCTTGGTAAGTTTTAACAAGAAAATAAAGCTCGCGGACATTAGTCAATGTGCGAGAGTAAAAACTCCCAGGTTTAACACAACTTGTAGTAAAATCCATATCACGGACAGTAGTCCAAAGCAATGTGCGACAGTAAAAACTCCCAGGTTTAACACAACTTCTGGTAAAATCCATATCACGGACAGTAGTCCAAAGCAATGTGCGACAGTAAAAACTCCCAGGTTTAACACAACTTCTGGTAAAATCCATATCACGGACAGTAGTCCAAAGCAATTTGTGACAGTAAAAACTCCCAAGATGAAGTCATTTAAAGATTTTAGCATCTTTAACCCCTGTGACCTTGAATAAAGGACCAATTAGAAATTGAGGCTAATTCCTCAGATTGGAAATATGCACTTGTAGAAAGTGTCAGATCGGTTGATTGTTTAGACTCAGTTGAAGGCTGCCTTAAAACAAATAACAATCAGTGACCGATGTAACAATGTTATTCAGTTCAAAGTTTGTATATGCATGAATAATTCACAATGACATCTTCTTTATAATATATCTTTTATTCATTTTTTTGCATTCAACAAAGATATAAAAGCAGAATCTCTACAATCCTGAACTGTCTACAGACCGGCTTTATTATGTGGTCCCAAAGGTGTCCGGTTTAGACAGACTCCACTGTACTCAGAATTAACACTGCAGACACGATTCGGGCAGGTAACACAACTCAGAATTGATTAAACATACTCAGAATTAACACTGCAGACATGATTCACGCAGGTAACAAAACACTGAAGTCAAACATAAGCCTATAGATTAGGGTAATACTGTGGCTAGTACTCACAACAGTTACAGTAATAATGTCAACAACTGTCAGTGGGAACTCTAATCCTTGAAACATTCCATCTCCATTATAATATGTATACCACAATAATATCTAATTCTTTGTGCTAAATTTTCCTGTGAAGAAAATGAAAAGTGCAATTTTGAGCAATCAATTAATCCCTAACTGCATTGAGTAAATTATCAGTGGAATGAATTAATCCCAGACCGCATTACGTAAATTATCAGTGAAATGACTAAAGTGGCTGAGAAGCCTCAGAGAATCAAAACTGCTAAGTAAAGTGTCGACGGTAATCAGTATCCTACGGAGGAGGATTACACAACAGGCCGACCAATCACAGATATCTGAAATAACACACACGTTTTACATGCAAAGCTATTTTAACACACAATTTCACAAGCAAATTATCATCAACTGATAAAGTTAATTTTGCAGTTAAGATTCAAGATTGTTGTTATGATAACCACTTTCAACCAAAGTTCTTCAATTTGCCAAGTTTATCAAAACTAACTTAATGAGCCAGCCAATCAAATGTTGAATATTTATCAAACATTTACTGGTGATAACAGTTTTGTGTGTTGGGAGAAGTTTATTGGTGATAACAGTTTTGTGTGTTGGGAAAAGATTATCAGTGATAATCATGTTTGTGTGTTGGGAGAAATTTATCGGTGATAATCATGTTTGTGTGTTGGGAGAAGTTTATTGGTGATAATAGTTTGTGTGTTGGGAGAAATTCAATGATGATAATCAAAATCTTAGTCTTGGGAGAAATTTATTGGTGATAATCATTTTTGTGTAACTATCATCACCATTAGGTAACTATCATCACCATTAGGTAAATATCATCACCATTAGGTAAATACCATCACCATTAGGTAAATATCATCACTTTTAGGTAACTATCATCACCATTAGGTAACTACCACCACCATTAGGTAACTATCATCACCGTTAGGTAACTATCATCACCGTTAGGTAACTATCATCTCCATTAGGTAACTATCATCACCATTAGGTAACTATCATCACCATTAGGTCTCCATTAGGTAACTATCATCACTATTAGGTAACTATCATCACCGTTAGGTAACTATCATCATTGTTAGGTAACTACCATCACCGTTAGGTAACTATCATCACGTTTAGGTAACTATCACATCACCATTAGGTAACTGCCATCAACGTTAGGTAACTATCATCACCATTAGGTAACTACCATCACCGTTAGGTAACTATCATCACCGTTAGGTAACTATCATCACCATTAGGTAACTATCATCACCGTTAGGTAACTATCATCACCATTTGGTAACTACCATCACCATTAGGTAACTATCATCACCATTAGGTAACTATCATCACCATTAGGTAACTATAATCACCATTAGGTAACTACCATCACCATTAGGTAACTATCATCACCATTAGGTAACTATCATCACCATTAGGTAAATATCATCACCATTAGGTAACTATCATCACCATTAGGTAACTACCATCACCATTAGGTAACTATCATCACCATTAGGTAACTATCATCACCATTAGGTAACTATCATCACCGTTAGGTAACTATCATCACCGTTAGGTAACTATCATCACAGTTAGGTAACTATCATCGCCATTAGGTAACTATCATCACCATTAGGTAACTATCATCACCATTAGGTAACTATAATCACCATTAGGTAACTACCATCACCATTAGGTAACTATCATCACAGTTAGGTAAATATCATCACCATTAGGTAACTATCATCACCGTTAGGTAACTATCATCACCATTAGGTAACTATCATCACCATTAGGTAACTATCATCACCATTAGGTAACTACCATCACCATTAGGTAACTATCATCACCATTAGGTAACTATCATCACCATTAGGTAACTATCATCACCGTTAGGTAACTATCATCACAGTTAGGTAACTATCATCACAGTTAGGTAACTATCATCACCATTAGGTAACTATCGATCATCACCGTTAGGTAACTATCATCACCATTAGGTAACTATCATCACTACCATCATCATTAGGCAACTATCATCACTATCATCATCATTAGGTAACTATCATCACTATCATCATCATTAGGTAACTATCATCACCATTAGGTAACTATCATCACCGTTAGGTAACTACCATCACCATTAGGTAACTATCATCACCACTAGGTAACTATCACCACCATTAGGTAACTATCACCACCATTAGGTAACTATCATCACCATTAGGTAACTACCGTCACCATTAGGTAACTATCATCACCATTAGGTAACTATCATCACCGTTAGGTAACTATCATCATTATTTGGTAACTATCACAACCATTAGGTAACTTCAATCACCATTAGGTAACTATCATCACCATTAGGTAACTATCATCACCATTAGGTAACTATCATCGCCATTAGGTAACTATCATCACCGTTAGGTAACTATCATCACCGTTAGGTCTCCATTAGGTAACTATCATCACCGTTAGGTAACTATCATCACCGTTAGGTCTCCATTAGGTAACTATCATCACTATTAGGTAACTATCATCACCGTTAGGTAACTATCATCATTGTTAGGTAACTACCATCACCGTTAGGTAACTATCATCACGTTTAGGTAACTATCACATCACCATTAGGTAACTATCATCACCATTAGGTAACTACCATCAACGTTAGGTAACTATCATCACCATTAGGTAACTACCATCACCGTTAGGTAACTATCATCACCGTTAGGTAACTATCATCACCATTAGGTAACTATCATCATCATTTGGTAACTACCATCACCATTAGGTAACTATCATCACCATTAGGTAACTATAATCACCATTAGGTAACTACCATCACCATTAGGTAACTATCATCACAGTTAGGTAAATATCATCACCATTAGGTAACTATCATCACCGTTAGGTAACTATCATCACCGTTAGGTAAATATCATCACCATTAGGTAAATATCATCACCATTAGGTAACTATCATCACCATTAGGTAACTACCATCACCATTAGGTAACTATCATCACCATTAGGTAACTATCATCACCATTAGGTAACTATCATCACCATTAGGTAACTATCATCACCGTTAGGTAACTATCATCACCATTAGGTAACTATCATCGCCATTAGGTAACTATCATCGCCATTAGGTAACTATCGTCACCATTAGGTAACTATCATCACCATTAGGTAACTATCATCACAGTTAGGTAACTATCATCACCATTAGGTAACTATCATCACCGTTAGGTAACTATCATCACCATTAGGTAACTATCATCACCATTAGGTAACTATCATCACCGTTAGGTAACTATCGATCATCACCGTTAGGTAACTATCATCACCATTAGGTAACTATCATCACTACCATCATCATTAGGCAACTATCATCACTATCATCATCATTAGGTAACTATCATCACTATCATCATCATTAGGTAACTTTTATCACCATTAGGTAACTATCATCACCGTTAGGTAACTATCATCACCCTTAGGTAACTATCATCACCATTAGGTAACTACCGTCACCATTAGGTAACTATCATCACCATTAGGTAACTATCATCACCGTTAGGTAACTATCATCATTATTTGGTAACTATCACAACCATTAGGTAACTTCAATCACCATTAGGTAACTATCATCACCATTAGGTAACTATCATCACCATTAGGTAACTATCATCGCCATTAGGTAACTATCATCACCGTTAGGTAACTATCATCACCGTTAGGTCTCCATTAGGTAACTATCATCACCGTTAGGTAACTATCATCACCGTTAGGTCTCCATTAGGTAACTATCATCACTATTAGGTAACTATCATCACCGTTAGGTAACTATCATCATTGTTAGGTAACTACCATCACCGTTAGGTAACTATCATCACGTTTAGGTAACTATCACATCACCATTAGGTAACTATCATCACCATTAGGTAACTACCATCAACGTTAGGTAACTATCATCACCATTAGGTAACTACCATCACCGTTAGGTAACTATCATCACCGTTAGGTAACTATCATCACCATTAGGTAACTATCATCATCATTTGGTAACTACCATCACCATTAGGTAACTATCATCACCATTAGGTAACTATAATCACCATTAGGTAACTACCATCACCATTAGGTAACTATCATCACAGTTAGGTAAATATCATCACCATTAGGTAACTATCATCACCGTTAGGTAACTATCATCACCGTTAGGTAACTATCATCACCATTAGGTAAATATCATCACCATTAGGTAACTATCATCACCATTAGGTAACTACCATCACCATTAGGTAACTATCATCACCATTAGGTAACTATCATCACCATTAGGTAACTATCATCACCATTAGGTAACTATCATCACCGTTAGGTAACTATCATCACCATTAGGTAACTATCATCGCCATTAGGTAACTATCATCGCCATTAGGTAACTATCGTCACCATTAGGTAACTATCATCACCATTAGGTAACTATCATCACAGTTAGGTAACTATCATCACCATTAGGTAACTATCATCACCGTTAGGTAACTATCATCACCATTAGGTAACTATCATCACCATTAGGTAACTATCATCACCGTTAGGTAACTATCGATCATCACCGTTAGGTAACTATCATCACCATTAGGTAACTATCATCACTACCATCATCATTAGGCAACTATCATCACTATCATCATCATTAGGTAACTATCATCACTATCATCATCATTAGGTAACTTTTATCACCATTAGGTAACTATCATCACCGTTAGGTAACTATCATCACCCTTAGGTAACTATCATCACCGTTAGGTAACTATCACCACCATTAGGTAACTATCATCACCATTAGGTAACTATCATCACCGTTAGGTAACTATCATCACCGTTAGGTAACTACCATCACCATTAGGTAACTATCATCACCACTAGGTAACTATCATCACCATTAGGTAACTATCACCACCATTAGGTAACTATCATCACCATTAGGTAACTACCGTCACCATTAGGTAACTATCATCACCATTAGGTAACTATCATCACCGTTAGGTAACTATCATCATTATTTGGTAACTATCACAACCATTAGGTAACTTCAATCACCATTAGGTAACTATCATCACCATTAGGTAACTATCATCACCATTAGGTAACTATCATCGCCATTAGGTAATATCATCACCATTAGGTAATATCATCACCATTAGGTAATATCATCACCATTAGGTAACTATCATCACCATTAGGTAACTATCACCACCATTAGGTAACTACCATCACAATTAGGTAACTATCATCACCACTAGGTAACTATCATCACCATTAGGTAACTATCACCACCATTAGGTAACTACCATCACCGTTAGGTAACTATCATCACCATTAGGTAACTATCATCACCATTAGGTAACTATCATCACCATTAGGTAACTATCACCACCATTAGGTAACTATCACCATCATTAGGTAACTATCATCACCATTAGGTAACTACCATCACCATTAGGTAACTACCACCACCATTAGGTAACTATCATCACCACTAGGTAACTATCATCACCATTAGGTAACTATCACCACCATTAGGTAACTACCATCACCATTAGGTAACTATCATCACCACTAGGTAACTATCATCACCATTAGGTAACTATCACCACCATTAGGTAACTACCATCACCATTAGGTAACTATCATCACCATTAGGTAACTATCATCATCATTAGGTAACTACCATCACCATTAGGTAACTACCACCACCATTAGGTAACTATCGTCACTGTTAGGTAACTATCACCACCATTAGGTAACTATCATCACCATTAGGTAACTATCATCACCATTAGGTAACTACCATCACCATTAGGTAGTTTGTTTAGGAGTGATGAGTAAGCAGCATAAATCACTTAGAACAAACTTTTATCCACAGTCAGGGATTACCACTGATTCCACCTTAAACCCAAGAGCCCCCTAACTATGTTGCATTTAGAAGGTGTAGTTGTAGGTAGGGGTTCAGATAAAACCCAAATGGAATTATCCAGCAGTGATGAGCAAATCTTCAATTTATAAGCTGTTTCTGCACAAAATTGTAAGGAAAAGAAGGGTCTCCCAGTTGAGGATTTCAATAACAGAGTCACTATTGATAAGCATACAATTATTGTAGGAATAAAATCATTTTAATTATATTATATCAACTATATAGTCCCCCTATGTACAGAAAATAAGATCCAAACTGTCGTCACGGCCCACTGTCCTTGGAAACACCAAATAACAACACTTTCGTAATAAAAGTAAATTGTATTTCCCTTCGAGATTAGAACTATGCAAAGTAATTTAAAGACAGAAACTATAATTAAACATCATCGTTATCAGATCGCAGATCTCCAGACTGTAAATAGAGTCAGTTTCCATGCTATCAGGTTGATTAATAGCCCGATAATTATCTAGATTTTCTTTCCTGTGACAACGTTAATTGAATGCTCTCACAGCTTCTCTATAAGCTGCATACTGTCATCTCCACGACAAACAACAAACTCGCAACCTTCCACGGTGATTTATATAAGCTGCATACTGTCATCTCCACGACAAGCTCGCAACCTTCCACAGTGATTTATATAAGCTGCATACTGTCCTCTCCACGACAAACTCGCAACCTTCCACAGTGATTTATATAAGCTGCATACTGTCATCTCCACGACAAACTCGCAACCTTCCACAGTGATTTATATATGAGCTACGCCACTATAAAGACACATACTACTTGTGATCTATAAAACGTGTTAAGGAGTTATCTCCCTTCAGAATACACGTTGCCATAATTGGTTTGTTAGTTAATACCTAGATGATTTCCTCTGCCATCATTCATACTGCTTTCATATAATGAAACATGTCCTTCAGGTTGGTAAGTATAAACATGAAAAAACTTTTGTATATCACAACCAGTATCGGATTCAACCGTGAGGTCTTGTAACTCCCTCTCACCTTCATCAGACAAATGACTAGCTTATGTACACCGAGGTTATAAGTGCATTAAATTTAATCTAAAATCTATGAATATGCACTAAGTTGGTAAACAGTGTACAAGACAATTCAGCTATTCTGTGGAGAAGACAATTCAGCTATTCTGTGGAGAAGACAATTCAGCTATTCTGTGGAGAAGACAATTCAGCTATTCTGTGGAGAAGACAATTCAGCTATTCTGTGGAGAAGACAATTCCGCTAAATTCAGCTACCATTTGGAGAAGTTGATTCAAATACTCTGTTGAGGAGACTATTTGGCTATTCTATTGAGAAGACGATTCAGCTACTCTGTGAAGAAGTTGAATCAGCTATTCTGTGGAGAAGACAATTCGGCTACTATGTGGAGAAGACAATTTTGCCACTCTTTGAAGAAATCAATTCCGTTACTCTGTGGAGAAGACGATTCAGCTACTCTGTGGAGAAGATAATTCGGCTACTCTGTGGAGAAGTCAATTTTGCCACTCTTTGAAGAAATCAATTCCGTTACTCTGTGGAGAAGACGATTCAGCTACTCTGTGGAGAAGATAATTCGGCTACTCTGTGGAGAAGTCAATTTCCTAACTCTTTGAAGAAGTTCATTCAACTACTCTGTGGACAAATTGATTTAACTATTCTGTGGAGAAGTCGTTTCGTCTACTCTTTGGAGAAGTTCATTCACCTACTCTGCGAAGACAATTCAACTACTCTGAAAATGAAATCCAAATCTTTTCCTGAGCTCTCCCGATATATGTGTAGTAAATCAGGACAAGAGACCTTTAGGCATTGCTTCAGAGCTACCGTATCATAGGCTACCACATTCCCATGTTCTAGTTGTAGCTGGTGACTGACTCTTACAGAGTGCTCAAAGTGAGCTACGAGTTGTCACCTCCCATCCACAGTGAGCTATGAGTTGTCACCTCCCATCCACAGTGAGCTATGAGGTGTCACCTCCCATCCACAGTGAGCTATGAGTTGTCACCTCCCATCCACAGTGAGCTATGAGTTGTCACCTCCCATCCACAGTGAGCTATGAGTTGTCACCTCCCATCCACAGTGAGCTATGAGTTGTCACCTCCCATCCACAGTGAGCTATGAGTTGTCACCTCCCATCCACAGTGAGCTATGAGTTGTCACCTCCCATCCACAGTGAGCTATGAGTTGTCACCTCCCATCCACAGTGAGCTATGAGTTGTCACCTCCCATCCACAGTGAGCTATGAGTTGTCACCTCCCATCCACAGTGAGCTATGAGTTGTCACCTCCCATCCACAGTGCCCACACTAAACCGCAGGTGCATGTTCATTTGTACTGTGAATTAAACAAATTGTGAACAAAAACTGTCATCAGTTGCTATTTCATTGTAAAATAAATAACATTTAATGTAAGCGCCGTTCAAGCACAGTAGAGATGCTGCAACATCCCAAAGGTCTCTGTTCAAGTGCTGCCGACCTAACATCTGCAGTCTGTACTGAAATCATCTGCATCCTTTGTACTGACCCACAGAGCTCATGTGATGCTGTAGGATATTGTATTCTGTTGTTATGGTGATACTGTAGGATATTGTACTGTATTGTTATGGTGATACTGTAGGATATTGTACTGTGTTGTGTTGGTG
This sequence comes from Pecten maximus, assembly GCF_902652985.1. NCBI lineage: Eukaryota > Metazoa > Mollusca > Bivalvia > Pectinida > Pectinidae > Pecten > Pecten maximus. The sequence goes on along the minus strand of NC_047023.1, from coordinate 44,085,768 downwards.
ATGTTGTAGGATATTGTACTGTGTTGTTATGGTGATACTGTAGGATATTGTACTGTGTTGTTATGGTGATGCTGTAGGATATTGTACTGTATTGTTATGGTGATACTGTAGGATATTGTACTGTATTGTTATGGTGATACTGTAGGATATTGTACTGTATTGTTATGGTGATACTGTAGGATATTGTACTGTGTTGTTATGGTGATACTGTAGGATATTGTACTGCTGTAGGATATTGTACTGTGTTGTTATGTTGATACTGTAGGATATTGTACTGTGATGTTATGGTGATGCTGTAGGATATTGTACTGTGTTGTTATGGTGATGTTGTAGGATATTGTACTGTATTGTTATGGTGATGCTGTAGGATATTGTACTGTGTTGTTATGGTGATACTGTAGGATATTGTACTGTATTGTTATGGTGATGCTGTAGGATATTGTACTGTGTTGGTATGGTGATGCTGTAGGATATTGTACTGTGTTGTTATGGTGATACTGTAGGATATTGTACTGTGATGTGTTGGTGATGTTGTAGGATATTGTACTGTATTGTTATGGTGATACTGTAGGATATTGTACTGTATTGTTATGGTGATGCTGTAGGATATTGTACTGTGTTGGTATGGTGATGCTGTAGGATATTGTACTGTGTTGTTATGGTGATACTGTAGGATATTGTACTGTGACGTGTTGGTGATACTGTAGGATATTGTACTGTGTTGTTATGGTGATACTGTAGGATATTGTACTGTATTGTTATGGTGATACTGTAGGATATTGTACTGTGTTGTTATGGTGATACTGTAGGATATTGTACTGTGTTGTTATGGTGATACTGTAGGATATTGTACTGTGTTGTTATGGTGATACTGTAGGATATTGTACTGTGTTGTTATGGTGATGCTGTAGGATATTGTACTGTATTGTTATGGTGATACTGTAGGATATTGTACTGTGTTGTTATGGTGATACTGTAGGATATTGTACTGTGTTGTTATGGTGATACTGTAGGATATTGTACTGTATTGTTATGGTGATACTGTAGGATATTGTACTGTGTTGGTATGGTGATGCTGTAGGATATTGTACTGTGATGTTATGGTGATACTGTAGGATATTGTACTGTGTTGTTATAGCGATACTGTAGGATATTGTACTGTATTGTTATGGTGATACTGTAGGATATTGTACTGTGATGTTATGGTGATGTTGTAGGATATTGTACTGTATTGTTATGGTGATACTGTAGGATATTGTACTGCTGTAGGATATTGTACTGTGTTGTTATGTTGATACTGTAGGATATTGTACTGTGATGTTATGGTGATGCTGTAGGATATTGTACTGTGTTGTTATGGTGATGTTGTAGGATATTGTACTGTATTGTTATGGTGATGCTGTAGGATATTGTACTGTGTTGTTATGGTGATACTGTAGGATATTGTACTGTATTGTTATGGTGATGCTGTAGGATATTGTACTGTGTTGTTATGGTGATGCTGTAGGATATTGTACTGTGTTGTTATGGTGATACTGTAGGATATTGTACTGTGATGTGTTGGTGATGTTGTAGGATATTGTACTGTATTGTTATGGTGATACTGTAGGATATTGTACTGTATTGTTATGGTGATGCTGTAGGATATTGTACTGTGTTGGTATGGTGATGCTGTAGGATATTGTACTGTGTTGTTATGGTGATACTGTAGGATATTGTACTGTGTTGTTATGGTGATACTGTAGGATATTGTACTGTGTTGGTATGGTGATGCTGTAGGATATTGTACTGTAGTGTTATGGTGATACTGTAGGATATTGTACTGTGTTGGTATGGTGATACTGTAGGATATTGTACTGTGTTGTGTTGGTGATACTGTAGGATATTGTACTGTGTTGTTATGGTGATGCTGTAGGATATTGTACTGTGTTGTGTTATGGTGATGCTGTAGGATATTGTACTGTGTTGTTATGGTGATACTGTAGGATATTGTTACTGTGTTGTATGGTGATGGTAGGATATGCTGTAGGATATTGTACTGTGTTGTTATGGTGATACTGTAGGATATTGTACTGTGTTGTTATGGTGATACTGTAGGATATTGTACTGTGTTGGTATGGTGATACTGTAGGATATTGTACTGTGTTGTTATGGTGATACTGTAGGATATTGTACTGTGTTGTTATGGTGATACTGTAGGATATTGTACTGTGTTGTTATGGTGATACTGTAGGATATTGTACTGTGTTGTTATGGTGATACTGTAGGATATTGTACTGTGTTGTTATGGTGATGCTGTAGGATATTGTACTGTGTTGTTATGGTGATACTGTAGGATATTGTACTGTGTTGTTATGGTGATACTGTAGGATATTGTACTGTGTTGTTATGGTGATACTGTAGGATATTGTACTGTGTTGTTATGGTGATACTGTAGGATATTGTACTGTGTTGTTATGGTGATACTGTAGGATATTGTACTGTGTTGTTATGGTGATACTGTAGGATATTGTACTGTGTTGTTATGGTGATACTGTAGGATATTGTACTGTGTTGTTATGGTGATACTGTAGGATATTGTACTGTGTTGTTATGGTGATACTGTAGGATATTGTACTGTGTTGTTATGGTGATACTGTAGGATATTGTACTGTGTTGTTATGGTGATGCTGTAGGATATTGTACTGTGTTGTTATGGTGATACTGTAGGATATTGTACTGTGTTGTTATGGTGATACTGTAGGATATTGTACTGTGTTGTTATGGTGATACTGTAGGATATTGTACTGTGTTGTTATGGTGATACTGTAGGATATTGTACTGTGTTGTTATGGTGATACTGTAGGATATTGTACTGTATTGTTATGGTGATACTGTAGGATATTGTACTGTGTTGTTATGGTGATACTGTAGGATATTGTACTGTGTTGTTATGGTGATGCTGTAGGATATTGTACTGTGTTGTTATGGTGATGCTGTAGGATATTGTACTGTGTTGTTATGGTGATGCTGTAGGATATTGTACTGTGTTGTTATGGTGATACTGTAGGATATTGTACTGTGTTGTTATGGTGATACTGTAGGATATTGTACTGTGTTGTTATGGTGATACTGTAGGATATTGTACTGTGTTGTTATGGTGATGCTGTAGGATATTTACTGTTGTTAGGTGATGGTTGTAGGATATTGTACTGTGTTGTATGTGATACTGTAGGATATTGTACTGTGTTGGTATGGTGATACTGTAGGATATTGTACTGTGTTGTATGGTGATACTGTAGGATATTGTACTGTGTTGTTATGGTGATGACTGTAGGATATTGTACTGTAGTTGTTATGGTGATACTGTAGGATATTTGTACTGTGTGTTATGGTGATACTGTAGGATATTGTACTGTGTTGGTTATGGTGATACTGTAGGATATTGTACTGTTGTTGTTATGGTGATACTGTAGGATATTGTACTGTGTTGTTATGGTGATACTGTAGGATATTGTACTGTGTTGTTATGGTGATACTGTAGGATATTGTACTGTATTGTTATGGTGATGTTGTAGGTTATTGTACTGTGTTGTTATGGTGATGCTGTAGGATATTGTACTGTGATGTTATGGTGATACTGTAGGATATTGTACTGTATTGTTATGGTGATACTGTAGGATATTGTACTGTGTTGTTATGGTGATACTGTAGGATATTGTACTGTATTGTTATGGTGATGCTGTAGGATATTGTAATGTGATGTTATGGTGATACTGTAGGATATTGTACTGTATTGTTATGGTGATACTGTAGGATATTGTACTGTGTTGGTATGGTGATACTGTAGGATATTGTACTGTGATTGTTATGGTTATTATATGGCACTCCTATTCCTATACAGAAAGCAGAGCTGAACAGCACATACATTGTGTGTGCTCAAACTACACTCTGAAGCCTGGCATTTTATGCGACTTCATAACGTCCAATGAAGATGCCGTAATGTTGATACAGCATTTTTTTAGGAGGCACTGCGGGATCGCCATGAGGACATTATATCACTGATCCTGTGATATGGTGATATATGGCGTAGAGTTATCTCACTTAAGGATGCATGTAAGCTTACAAATGATACCTCTGATCCTGAGATATGGTGATATGTGTAGAATTATCTCCCTTAAGGATACAATGTCACCTCACATATTATGTATCTGAGTAATATCACATTATAAAACTTAATTTACATTATCTAATTATTCATATCAATTGAAGAAGAATATGATTCTAAAGTATAAAATTATTTCTCTGATATTTGGTATTTATTTTAATGACAATAATTATTTGGAAGCTGGTAATTAACACCTGTAAAATATACCCATTATAAGGTATTCTACCATGTTTGCTTTGATTGATTTAAAACCATGTATTATTTTCCAATAACCCACGCTCGTGCCAATAATACACGGTTGTGAGTCACAGGCTGTTACAATTTTAAATATCTAATATTCAGCCATTTCATAAAAGGTTACTATAGCCGAGTGGGCTAATGGGTTAGTCTTTCAATATAATTTTATCACAACGCGAGTTCGAATCCTACGGAGCCCCCACCCCTCTTTTTTTTCTTCTTTTTTTCTTTTTTTTTATTCTTTTTTTTTTTTTTTTAATTTTCAAAATCAATGCCATATGATAGATGCTCTTGATCGTAGTACTGTATTGCCTGTATATTTCATCAACAAATAATGCAATACTCAAGAAATGAATTACAAGGTTTTCCCGGGGTTTAATTCTTTGCTGTTTTTCTATTAGAAAGAGGTCGATCTCAGAACTAAACAGTACATGGTAGAATAGAAATAATCAACTTTGACTCGTGTATTGTTGCAGGATATACAACTCGGACTCGGATATTTTGCAATTTTAATTAATAACTCAGGCCTGCTGCCTTCATTATTAATTTAATTGCAAAGTATCCTCGTCCTCGATGTATATCCTGCAATAATACACAAATCATCGTTAATTATTTCTTAAATAACAATTGTTGGCAGTACTCTAAACGATAAACACCTCAGGTGTATATATATCAGACACCTTTTAATAACAAGTGATAAACAGGGCACTAAAAACAAAATGGCCCTGAAGACATTGATTTGGATGACAACATAAACATTTCTGGAAAAAAGGTTTCAAAAAAGATGTTTACAATTCAGTTCAAGAATCAGATTTTTACAAAAAGTGAATACAATAGCCAGTTAAACAACAAAATTTTTTTAAATCTGCACGATTAATAACCAAATCCTACCCTGAAGTCATTTATCGGTCCAAAACAACTCTGAAGCCAATTCTGATCAGTTTGAAGCTCGTAGCTATTCCTGCTGGTAAAACATAGAAGCTTCAAACATGTAAACAGCAGCATTATAATTATAGTTATCACAGATGATGTGGTGTGCCAACACTAGTTATAAACACTGGATGCCTAGCACTTATTAATTACACATGTTCAGTTGAGATCAGTTAATTCACCGGTTACCAGCCAAAAGTGGCTAGACAGTGGAACAGAGGGATTAACTGTTAATTCACCGGTTACCAGCCAAAAGTGGCTAGACAGTGGAACAGAGGGATTAACTGTTAATTCACCGGTTACCGGCCAAAAGTGGCTAGACAGTGGAACAGAGGGATTAACTGTTAATTCACCGGTTACCAGCCAAAAGTGGCTAGACAGTGGAACAGAGGGATTAACTGTTAATTAACCAGTTACAGGCCAAAAGTGGCTAGACAGTGGAACAGAGGGATTAACTGTTAATTCACCGGTTACCAGCCAAAAGTGGCTAGACAATGGAACAGAGGAATTAACTGTTAATTCACCGGTTACCAGCCAAAAGTGGCTAGACAATGGAACAGAGGAATTAACTGTTAATTCACCGGTTACCAGCCAAAAGTGGCTAGACAGTGGAACAGAGGGATTAACTGTTAATTCACCGGTTACCAGTCAAAAGTGGCTAGACAGTGGAACAGAGGGATTAACTGTTAATTTACTGGTTACCGGCCAAAAGTGGCTAGACAGTGGAACAGAGGGATTAACTGTTAATTCACCGGTTACCGGCCAAAAGTGGCTAGACAGTGGAACAGAGGGATTAACTGTTAATTCACCGGTTACCAGCCAAAAGTGGCTAGACAGTGGAACAGAGGGATTAACTGTTAATTCACCGGTTACCGGCCAAAAGTGGCTAACAGTGGAACAGAGGGATTAACTGTTAATTCACCGGTTACCAGTCAAAAGTGGCTAGACAGTGGAACAGAGGGATTAACTGTTAATTCACCGGTTACCGGCCAAAAGTGGCTAACAGTGGAACAGAGGGATTAACAAAACAAGTTTCTGACATGACTTTTTCCACTGTATCTTTCTGTAAACTATCATTGTGAAAACACCGCAAGAAACTTAATTCAAAGAGAAATACTGCAGCTCCTAATAAAATCATAAATTCCTGAAAAATTGCATCCAAGAGAATCCAAAAAATTGTGTGAAATAGCCCAGGTATATTCAAATAGCCCAGGTATATCTAAATAGCCCAGGTATATCTAAATAGCCCAGGTATATCTAAATAGCCCAGGTATATATTTAAATAGCCCAGGTATATCTAAATAGCCCAGGTATTTCTAAATAGTTCAGGTATATCTAAATAGCCCAGGTATATCTAAATAGTTCAGGTATATCTAAATAGTCCAGGTATTTCTAAATAGTCCAGGTATATCTAAATAGTCCAGGTATTTCTAAATAGTCCAGGTATTTCTAAATAGTTCAGGTATATCTAAATAGTCCAGGTATTTCTAAATAGTCCAGGTATATCTAAATAGTCCAGGTATTTCTAAATAGTTCAGGTATATCTAAATAGCCGAGGTATTTTACAGAAAAGATCCATTAAAAACTTTCCAAGAAACAGTGGTAATAAGAATGATACAGACAGGCAGACAGAAGGGCAGATTAACAGTCGTCGAAAGGCAATTTGTACAGCCCTTCATGATGGTGTGGTAAAAATGAGATCCATTCCTAAAAGGCCAGAGACGGAATCCGGAACAAATGGATCAAAACTTAACGATTCCATAACATTGGTCTCGTTTTATACACATCTTAGGGTACCTTCGACACAAAAACCTAATCATGTGACCCCAATGACACTGCTTGCCTAATTTCGATGACTTTTTGAGAAGTAGCCTAGATTTACCCTTGTTTGGTATCGAATCAACCCCTCATTCAAGGTTCGATTTAAGGTACCTTTCTTTAATCCTAATTACAAATGATTAAACTACATATTATAAATGAATTAAATCTGTTAAACTTTTTCCATTAAAACATTTTTACATAGACAATTTTGATAAGTTAACTTTCTACTATTTTGCCTCACTCATCTTCCACCAAAAGAATTAGGCACATCCTTAATTTATACAAAATCATAATTACATAGGACAGCCAACAGCTTTAAAATACTTTGATAATTCTGAACAGAGATATTACTCGATATCTATTATATATACTCTTTACTTGTTTTGGGGTTAGATTGCCTGTACAAAGTTTATCTGATATGTAACATTATTGTTCCAATTCGTTATTGGTGAAGTCTAACTTATTGCCAAAACATGTGCTAAGGGGGGCAACTCTCTTTCTATATCACTAGATAGGAATAGATTTTGTCAGGGTGGGGTGAAGGGGTCAAAGGGGTGGTGAAGGTCTTTGGTCTAGCTGGGTGGGGGAGGGGGGATCATTGGTCGGTCTAGCTGGGTGGGGGAGGGGGAGGTTTTTAGTCTAGCTGGGTGGGGAGGGGGGATCTTTGGTCTAGCTGGGTGGGGGAGGGGGAGGTTTTTAGTCTAGCTGGGTGGGGAGGGGGGATCTTTGGTCTAGCTGGGTGGGGGAGGGGGGATCATTGGTCTAGCTGGGTGGGGAAGGTGGGGTTCATTGATCTAGCTGGTTGGGGGAGGGGGGATCGTTGATCTAGCTGGGTGGGGGAGGGGGGATCGTTGATCTAGCTGGGTGGGGGAGGGGGGATCGTTGGTCTAGCTGGGTGGGGGAGGGGGGAATCGTTGGTCTAGCTGGGTGAGGGAGGGGGGATCGTTGGTCTAGCTGGGTGGGGGAGGGGGAGGGTCGTTGGTCTAGCTGGGTGGGGAGGGGGGATCGTTGGTCTAGCTGGGTGGGGGAGAGGGGATCATTGGTCTAGCTGGGTGGGGAAGGTGGGGTTCGTTGATCTAGCTGGTTCACAAATCTAGCTTCAGTATTATGTCTGCTATAGTCTAACTACAGAAGATGAATGTTCCACTATACAATGGGAATTTTAGGTAAAAAAAGTCTGCATTGAGGCATTATTACTAATGTTAAATAATAATTTTAATTTACAATTAAGGGTTAAAATTTCTATCCCAAATAGGGAGGATTAGCCAATATATATTTACCTCACGGCTGGCAATGAACAACTGGTTCCTAAGTTTGTATAGGATTTTTATGTGAAACTTTCGACACATTCAATGCAGGTATTTAAATGAATCATTCTGATAAAAAATATAAACACACATTGATTTACCTACTAAAGTGACCCCTTCATTTTCTTCCTTTAACCCTAAACATCTTACAAATGATCTTTTGCAAAACTGGTCATTTGAATTTGAGATAAAATTTCTTATATTTTACAAATATTAAATATGCAAAACTATACAAGTATTTACAAAGCACAGAACAATTCATACAATCGAACCTAATAATGCTCACACAAAAGATTGTTGACGTTTTTGATAAACAAGGGAGACAACTGATGTTTACTTGTACATGAATTTAATGTGCTGGTCTATAACCTTGTTCTAATAACTTGATTCAACATTTGTATAATTCTTTTAAGGAAAAAATGATAATTTTACAATATAATATCATATATTAATGATAAACTGAATGTTTGAAAATAACACAATTTTCTTTCTATGAAAAGTTTCAAAACGTATACATAGTTTTACTCTATTGTATACAATATTCAAAGATTTCAATAAGTTTTCAATTTTGAAAAAATACATTATTCATTACTATAAAGTACATATCATTATTACAAAGTACATGTACTTATCCATTATATTTGTATCTAGCTTAAAGTTTTAAATAACTTTTTAATTGAAAACTTAAATAAATCTCTTATGTCAATTAAGATGATTATCAATGAAGATGCAGATATTAAGTATACAGACATTTAAGGGGTCTACAACGTCAAGCGTCCCACTATTTCTACAGACATGTTACCCCCCATAACCACCTCTCCTCTCCCATCAATATCATCCTGTTCTCCCATCAATGTCATCCTGTTCTCCCATCAATGTTATCCTGTTGTCCTATTCTAATTATCAATTTGAAATAAATGATAAAATTCCCAATATTTGCCAAAAAGAAATTGTCTTTGCTTAACACAAGTGTTAGGTTCTTTCCCCAAAACACTTATAGGATCTATACAATTATAAATCACAGTTAAACTGATTGTATTTAACCTCGCCCAGGATTATTTTATAATGACCGTGTATTTTTTGCGTCCCACTCAATGTACGGAGTCACCGCCCATGGTACACAATATATACCTGTACATCGTAGGTTTTATTGGTATATTGATCTAACGGATAGATTTTATTTACCTGTTCACGTTTGTACAGGTATGCATACGGAACTTGTCCTTATCCAAAAAAATCCAATAGGTACGTTCAGGTATTTCATTTAAATGCCTCCACCCATTTGAATACCTATTCATACAGGTACATATTATCAATTGCTCAATGGAGCAAAACACCTACGTCATATATACCTACAATGTATGTCTATCAGGTAGATACTATACCTATACTGGTCCTGTCTGAATATATTTGCATATATAATGGTATTTAAATGATATGTAAGGTTAAAGGTTAAGGCCAAGCTTATATATATCATTAGACTATGTGTTCATAATTGATCAAGCTCTTTGTAGAATTTAAAGGCCGTTATAAGCTATCAGTATACAGGAGGCTAAACGGCCTTAATCAGCAATACTACGTGAGAGAATATACTCTATACATATACACAGATCTAGGATACCCACACGTCTAGCCCAGGGATAATTCCAGGCCAGATTTTCTACTGGGATTTAATTATATAAGTAGATCATCTCTAAATGAGCAAAGAAATATTCCAAAAAGCTCTGATAATTAATCCTGTATGTGTATTACTACAGTCTTACAATCCTGTCAGCCCGACTGCAACGCTCTCGATGTCAATGCATCGAATGGCACATGCGTGCTGTTAGTGTTACAGCTTCCGTAAATAAACATTTAGAATTATTAATTAACTAAGTACTGATATATCATTTCAAGTTTTCTTTAATGTTAATTGAACCATTATACATCGTATTGAACCTACATGCCGCAACTTGCTCAAGTGAGATCGTATGTGTGCGGACCATGTGTGGCTCGGCAAAGGTAATCCTTGTAAATTGCTGATAAATAGATATACAATTTCAAGGAATTAAACATCAAAATAACTATCTATTTCCTGGTATTAGTTGAACGACGATTACAAATCTCAAATCACATTCATGCCATCCATACATCTGACCGGCAAAGGTTTGTTCCTGCGTATAGTGTACAGTGGATTTTTTCATTTGTCAATTTTTGAAAGAAAGTGTGTGCTATATGCGCATATTTAGGCAGTTCAATTCAAACGCACTTAACAGTGACTTGCCAGACAATAGACTGCTGTAATAAATTACAATATCAGTAGGCTTACAGCTAATTAATAAATTAAATCATTTAGTTAAATCCTCCACATTGTTATATTTTTTGTAACAATTACACTATGCCTTAAAATGGTTGAAGAAAACTTCTTGTTACATGCATGTCTTATATCTAATTATTGGTTTATATGTTAAAACAAGAGATCCCAGAGGGATCTTGGCGCCCACCATTGAATGATCTTTATAGGTTCCATGTCAGATTGATCTTTTCTCTACTTTTCCCTTCTAAGTCTTATTAATCTGTGTAAATTCAGAAACAGCCCTCTAGTACTTTTCAAACAAGGGGTACCTATATATAAAATTTAAGATTTAGCGATAATGGCTGTCTGTCCGCCATGTTGCTTTCGGATTGGTCCCAAAATGCAACACCAGGGACCAAGGGGAACCTACATATGAAATTTGAGAAAGATCCCTTCAGCACTTTCTTAGAAATAGCGATAACAAGTTTCAATTGTCAAGATCTAAGATGGCTGCCTATCGGCCATGTTGTTTTCCGATTAGTCTCAAATTGCAATATGCATAACTAGGCACCGAGGGGAACCTACATATGAAATTTGAGAAAGATCCCTTCATTACTTTCTGAGAAATAGCGATAACATACTTCAATTGTCAAAATCCAAGATGGCTGCCAGTCGGCCATGTTTTTTTCCGATTGGTCTCAAAATGCTTTATGCATAACTAGGCACCAAGGGGAACCTATATATGAAATTTAAGAAAGATCTCTTCAGTACATTCTGAGAAATAGCGATAACAAACTTCAATTGTCAAAATCCAAGATGGCTGCCTGTTGGCCATGTTGTTTTCCGATTGGTCTCAAAATGCAATATGCATAACTAGGCAGCAAGGGGAACCTACATATGAAATTTGAGAAAGATCCCTTCAGTACATTCTGAGAAATAGCGATAACAAACTTCAATTGTCAAAATCCAAGATGGCTGCCTGTCGGCCATGTTGTTTTGCGATTGGTCTCAAAATGCAATATGCATAACTAGGCACCAGAGGGAACATACATATGAAATTTGAGAAAGATCCCTTCAGTACCTTCTGAGAAATAGCGATAACAAACTTCAATTGTCAAAATCCAAGATGGCTGCCTGTCGGCCATGTTGTTTTGCGATTGGTCTCAAAATGCGTTATGCATAACTCGGCAGCAAGGGGAACCTACATATGAAATTTAAAGAAGATCTCTTCAGTACATTCTGAGAAATAGCGATAACAAACTTCAATTGTCAAAATCCAAGATGGCTGCCTGTCGGCAATGTTGTTTTCCGATAGGTCTCAAAATGCTTAATGCATAACTAGGCACCAAGGGGAACCTACATATGAAATTTGAAAAAGATCTCTTCAGTACATTCTGAGAAATAGCGATAACAAACTTCAATTGTCAAAATCCAAGATGGCTGCCTGTCGGCCATGTTGTTTTCCGATTGGTCTCAAAATGCAATATGCATAACTAGGCACCGAGGGGAACCTACATATGAAATTTGAGAAAGATCCCTTCAGTACCTTCTGAGAAATAGCGATAACAAACTTCAATTGTCAAAATCCAAGATGGCTGCCAGTCGGCCATGTTTTTTTCCGATTGGTCTCAAAATGCTTTATGCATAACTAGGCACCAAGGGGAACCTATATATGAAATTTAAGAAAGATCTCTTCAGTACATTCTGAGAAATAGCGATAACAAACTTCAATTGTCAAAATCCAAGACGGCTGCCTGTTGGCCATGTTGTTTTCCGATTGGTCTCAAAATGCAATATGCATAACTAGGCAGCAAGGGGAACCTACATATGAAATTTGAGAAAGATCCCTTCAGTACATTCTGAGAAATAGCGATAACAAACTTCAATTGTCAAAATCCAAGATGGCTGCCTGTCGGCCATGTTGTTTTGCGATTGGTCTCAAAATGCAATATGCATAACTAGGCACCAAGGGGAACATACATATGAAATTTGAGAAAGATCCCTTCAGTACCTTCTGAGAAATAGCGATAACAAACTTCAATTGTCAAAATCCAAGATGGCTGCCTGTCGGCCATGTTGTTTTGCGATTGGTCTCAAAATGCGTTATGCATAACTCGGCAGCAAGGGGAACCTACATATGAAATTTAAAGAAGATCTCTTCAGTACATTCTGAGAAATAGCGATAACAAACTTCAATTGTCAAAATCCAAGATGGCTGCCTGTCGGCCATGTTGTTTTCTGATTGGTCTCAAAATCCAATATGCATAACTAGGCAGCAAGGGGAACCTACATATGAAATTTGAAAAAGATCCCTTCAGTACTTTCTGAGAAATAGCGATAACAAACTTCAATTGTCAAAATCCAAGATGGCTGCCTGTCGGCCATGTTGTTTTCCGTTAGGTCTCAAAATGCGATATGCATAACTAGGCACCAAGGGGAACCTACATATGAAATCTGAGAAAGATCCCTTCAGTACTTTCTGAGAAATAGCGATAACAAGAATTGTTTACGGACGGACGGAGGGACGGACGGAGGGACGGACGGAGGGACAGACGGACGGACGGACGGACGGACCACGGACCACGGACGCAGGGCGATTTGAATCATCAGATGGTGGGCTAAAAATAATAAAACAATTGTAGTGTTTGCTTCAGTCTACACCTTGATTTATCTACCCAAGAAAGAGAATATTAACCTGGGACATTATGGTCTTTTAATGGGTTGATAAATCTAGGTCTCCTGAAGGTTACATACAATTTCATGACATTTTGTTTTCATGACCATTGCTCAGTATCATATTTTATAACCAAGGGTCCTACAGGTGGACTACGGCAGACTTTCAAGGCCAGTTTACAATATTCTCGAAATCAAATCAAGACAAAAGGTCCTAGAAGGCAGAGAATCGCAGAAATCCAGACAAATCTGTTATGGATACAGGTAAGAGGTCTCACCAAAAATCCAGGTAATGTGTGTAAAACAACGAGCACAACATGGATTTATGGATATAGTTGAAACATGTAAACAAGGCTCTCAATTAAACATGTAAACAAGGCTCTCAATTAAAATTGGACCATTAAAAGAATCTCCTAATTTGGGATTGCCGTTTTACGCACATAAAATACTAAGGTAGGATTATTTCACTTAAGTTTGGAATCGAACCAGAACAATCAACAATTTAGGTAGGGCTATTTTGATAATCTGACAATTTATTTTTTTTTTCTTCATTCATGCAAATCAGCAGCGAGATCTTAGTAGAAGTTTGTGCACATGCTCTGACCTTACCCTACCGCTGTCTTAATCCCAGGGAGAGATTATGGTACCCGCCAGATTTAATCCCATTACAAAACTGACTTGCTAATCTCAGAGCTGTCCCAGCTGTGAGTTTTAATAGTGCTATTTCAGCAAAACGAGCTTAACAGCATCTTTAACAAAAAAAAGCAAATTTAATAATTGCGTATCTGAAAGTGAAAAACTTTCTCCTGTATGTAAATTCTGGCTTTACTACAATTAAAACTTATCAATCTGTTTACACCTTAATTAATTAAGTCCTTCCTAGATTGATTCCTGTCTAACATTAATCCTATTATTTATTCTGTTGGTAATCGTGTTCCTGTCCAGCTGTGAGATCAATTATGTCAAGAGATTTGTGTAAAATCAGCGTTTCAATGCCATCACAATTAACCTATGATGTGATCAAGAAAATAACAATCAGCTGTATTTTAAAGACTGAATCTCAATATAATCACCATGTCAGCATTATTAGAACATGCTCAGGTGCTTGTCCTTGGTAGAGAACTAAGGTTAAATGCCACACCTCCCTAATACTATAAATCCTATTTTAATACCACATGTACACTCACTCATTAATTCTAGTGCCGTGAGGTCAGTAAGGTCAGGGATTTGTGCCAATTCAGCAAATCCATTTTAATTCCAATTACAAGAACTGTGAAACAAGTTATATCAAATTATAATAATTACTTTTGGCCGAGACACATGAGCTGGGGTCTTATGTGGGAGGATCGAACCTCAAGGTTACCAGGAAAAAATCCTTAGGTGAATCGGTCAGCTACACTTACCATGCAACACAAAAACATGCTGATGATTTTAAAGAGTGAATATTGAATTGTCAGTATACATCGAAGTCTGTGCCAACACCTTAATGTTGACATGTCATAAAACAATTTGTAAGTTTCTTTCTTCTGATGTGCTCCATGTACAGATGCACCTAATATCTCTCAGATGAAGAGATACGCTAGGTGTAATTCAACTCTTATGTATATATGGTCAGCTTACAACTTTCTGTGCTTTTGAATGCCAAAGAATTGATAATAGAACTTGTCAAACTAAAAAACTTAAATTTTATCTCAATTTCACTACTGCAATATTCTTCTAGGATCGCGAGGCCTCAAAACACCAATGGAGCTTACCACTTAACTAAAACTGACATTTGTTTGTACTTGGTGGTCTTAAATACATTACGATTGATTCAATATATTTTGAGGAAAGATTATAATTTACCCCAGTAGTAGTTTTGTAGAAAATGTTCCAAATATCATCTCAATTTTTACCCATTCAATGCAATGAGAAATTTGAGACAAATGGCTTGTTGCACTTGATATTTCAAAAATAGGAACTATATTAGGCTGCGGATGTATATCATTTGTATTACAGAAACGAGAAGTTGTTAGCCGGAAACAAAAGTATGTTTAACAAAATTTACCCACCACGACTATAACGGCAGGTGCCAAAGGCATCCTGACGTTAAAAATGGTGCTTTACAATCGAAAACCACTGTGGTTATACATGTATACATTTCTGCATGAGGTTTTAGCAGAAGGGAATAAAGTCTGAAAAGGAGTCAAAACATATATCAAAGAAATAACAAGTTACAGGTAGGAACAATTACTGAACTTTATCTAAATGTGAAACGATTGATTCACGGAACTAATGTTACCCTAACCTGGACGAGAAGTATTACTATTAGGTCAGTTTTTTGAAAAAGACAATGTCTTTATAAAACATAGTCCAAATATTCAACGATGTGACGAACATTTTTAGATCACATTTCTGATATTGCTAAAAATGCTTGAATTAGATAAAAGGCAACAAAAATATTAATCCTTGTAGACTTGTTATATATCCTAGATATATGTATTGTAATATGAACTCTAAACTAACCTTCCATATCAATTGCAAATGTATTGAAAATTGCAAGAAGTAAAAGTTATATTTTTGAAGATAAAGGTACACCCCACTGAATTTCTTAAGATACAAATGTAAAAAAACCACCATTTTCCTAAGGTATGGGTAAAAATCCCACTTGTTCAAAAGTTATCTGGAGCACTGTAGCGCACCATTATAATGAATAGAATGCAATGGAAACAATTGTTTGGAAAACTTAATGCTTTGCTAGGAATTTTATCAAGTCACACATCTTTATTCTTATACTACAAACAGTTCCTACTCTAGCCAGACATGTCCGAACAGCAACCTACATGTTAATCTTATTAACAACACCCACCTCAAAATTAAAGTCCTTCAAACTGTAACTGACCAAATGGTCAACTGAATGGATCCCCTTAACCCAATGATAACCTATATACATTGTACTTATAACCAGCTCTCCAGTCAGAATCAGTTAGACTGCCCACCAGCCCCAAAGTTTTTTGTGAAGATTTGCTTCACTAAATTCTAATACTAGATTATCTCCCCCTAGTTTGAAACTTAGGGTCAGACATATCCTGATAAAGCTCAATTTTTATATATAATTTTAACATCCTAAAGACAGGACAAGTCTAAGGATCAGTAACTGTGTCGGTTTTCTTTCAAATATTAAGAATCTCCAACAAGCAAGAATTTTTGTTCCAAATCCAAACAGCCAGAAATACCCATAAATTTGAACTGTTTTACTAAGTATTCATCAAAAAAATACTTTAAAATTGGAGAGAAAAACTTGTAATAAAGGATTTAAATCATGAAAGAGTTTACTTATTCTAGGACCTAGCTCGTACACTTTAATATTTAAAAATCATTTTGATTTATTATTGTCTCTTCTGAGTTCACACTTTTGCCCCAAAACATCACAGATAAATTATCCTGGGATGATATTATTCAACATTTACTGTAAACAATTATATTAAGTACTATTCATTTGTGTGGCTTAATCCCTTGATACCTAACCCAGAATTGGTGGTCAAGAATATAGCCATCATTTCTATAAAAAGTGACAGTGACAGAGTTATAGATAGACTTAAGATTTATATAGCTGTAACACTTTTTACAACATAGTTAAAGGTATCCTTTTAAATCAAAGACTTTTTCATTTTCTGTCATTCTATAATAAATTGTATTCACTTTTAAAGTTTGGAGAATTAAGTCCCATTGTGCACACATTTTCACTTTTGTAGTTGACACATCAATAAACAGCAAAATTTATCCGATGACAGTCTTGTCCTACAGTAGATTGGCCATTAGATCACTGGTCCCAGCATAAAGGTCTTTGGAGCTAAGTAATATAGTCCAATAGTCCAAGTAATATTTTGGGGCAATGCTTAGATTAGTAATACAGTATTCCAAATAACAACTTAGATCTATAGTAATACAGTATTCTAAATAACAACTTAGATCTGTAGTTATACAGTATAACAACTTAGATCTGTAGTAATACAGTATTCCAAATAACAACTTAGATCTGTAGTAATACAGTATTCCAAATAACAACTTAGATCTGTAGTAATACAGTATTCAAATAACAACTTAGATCTGTAGTAATACAGTATTCCACATAACAACTTAGATCTATAGTAATACAGATTTCCAAATAACAACTTAGATCTGTAGTAATACAGTATTCCAAATAACAACTTAGATCTGTAGTGATACAGTATTCCAAATAACAACTTAGATCTGTAGTAATACAGTATTCCAAATAACAACTTAGATCTATAGTAATACAGTATTCAAAATAACAACTTAGATCTATAGTAATACAGTATTCCAAAAAACAACTTAGATCTATAGTAATACAGTATTCAAAATAACAACTTAGATCTATAGTAATACAGTATTCAAAATAACGACTTAGATCTATAGTAATACAGTATTCCAAATAACAACTTAGATTTGTAGTAATACAGTATTCAAAATAACAACTTAGATCTATAGTAATACAGTATTCCAAAAAACAACTTAGATCTATAGTAATACAGTATTCCAAAAAACAACTTAGATCTGTAGTAATACAGTATTCCAAAAAACAACTTAGATCTATAGTAATACAGAATTCCAAAAAACAACTTAGATCTATAGTAATACAGTATTCAAAATAACAACTTAGATCTGTAGTAATACAGTATTCCAAAAAACAACTTAGATCTATAGTAATACAGTATTCAAAAAAACAACTTAGATCTATAGTAATACAGTATTCAAAATAACAACTTAAATCTGTAGTAATACAGTATTCCAAATAACAACTTAGATCTGTAGTAATACAGTATTCCAAATAACAACTTAGATCTGTAGTAATACAGTATTCCAAATAACAACTTAGATCTGTAGTAATACAGTATTCCAAATAACAACTTAGATCTATAGGAATACAGTATTCAAAATAACAACTTAGATCTATAGTAATACAGTATTCTAAATAACAACTTAGATCTGTAGTTATACAGTATAACAACTTAGATCTGTAGTAATACAGTATTCCAAATAACAACTTAGATCTGTAGTAATACAGTATTCCAAATAACAACTTAGATCTGTAGTAATACAGTATTCCAAATAACAACTTAGATCTATGGTAATACAGTATTCCAAATAACAACTTAGATCTGTAGTTATACAGTATTCTAAATAACAACTTAGATCTGTAGTAATACAGTATTCTAAATAACAACTTAGATCTGTAGTTATACAGTATAACAACTTAGATCTGTAGTAATACAGTATTCCAAATAACAACTTAGATCTGTAGTAATACAGTATTCCAAATAACAACTTAGATCTATAGTAATACAGTATTCCAAATAACAACTTAGATCTGTAGTAATACAGTATTCCAAAAAACAACTTAGATCTGTAGTAATACAGTATTCCAAATAAAACTTAGATCTAATATAGTAATACAGTATTCCAAAAAACAACTTATATCTATAGTAATACAGTATTCCAAAAAACAACTTAGATCTGTAGTAATACAGTATTCAAAATAACAACTTAGATCTATAGTAATACAGTATTCCAAATAACAACTTAGATCTGTAGAAATACAGTATTCTAAATAACAACTTAGATCTATAGTGATACAGTATAACAACTTAGATCTGTAGTAATACAGTATTCCAAATAACAACTTAGATCTGTAGTAATACAGTATTCCAAATAACAACTTAGATCTATAGTAATACAGTATTCCAAATAACAACTTAGATCTGTAGTTATACAGTATAACAACTTAGATCTGTAGTAATACAGTATTCCAAATAACAACTTAGATCTGTAGTAATACAGTATTCCACATAACAACTTAGATCTGTAGTAATACAGTATTCCAAATAACAACTTAGATCTGTAGTAATACAGTATTCCAAATAACAACTTAGATCTGTAGTAATACAGTATTCCAAATAACAACTTAGATCTATAGTAATACAGTATTCCAAATAACTTAGATCTGTAGTTATACAGTATTCTAAATAACAACTTAGATCTGTAGTAATACAGTATTCCAAATAACAACTTAGATCTGTAGTAATACAGTATTCCAAATAACAACTTAGATCTATAGTAATACAGTATTCCAAATAACAACTTAGATCTGTAGTAATACAGTATTCCAAAAAACAACTTAGATCTATAGTAATACAGTATTCCAAATAAAACTTAGATCTATAGTAATACAGTATTCCAAAAAACAACTTAGATCTATAGTAATACAGTATTCCAAAAAACAACTTAGATCTGTAGTAATACAGTATTCAAAATAACAACTTAGATCTGTAGTAATACAGTATTCTAAATAACAACTTAGATCTATAGTGATACAGTATTCAAAATAACAACTTAGATCTATAGTAATACAGTATTCAAAATAACAACTTAGATCTGTAGTAATACAGTATTCCAAATAACAACTTAGATCTATAGTAATACAGTATTCCAAATAACAACTTAGATCTGTAGTAATACAGTATTCCAAATAACAACTTAGATCTGTAGTAATACAGTATTCCAAATAACAACTTAGATCTATAGTGATACAGTATTCCAAATAACAACTTAGATCTGTAGTAATACAGTATTCCAAATAACAACTTAGATCTATAGTGATACAGTATTCCAAATAACAACTTAGATCTATAGTGATACAGTATTCCAAATAACAACTATATACATATAACACTTAGATCTGGCAAAATTGCTCTTTCATATTTCTGAAAACATCTCACTTTGTACATCTGCACAATTCAGTTTCATGTTATATAACCCCTTCGGGGTGGGCCAATTGCATTTACAAAGATAATACGTTTAATTGTCATTCTTCAATTCCATATGTTAAGAAACATATTGCTATCAACTGTCAAATCCTGCTACACAATCTACAAAATATATTGACCAATGACACTTATTGACAAATTGTATCTTCCATGTTCATTATCAGTAAATGTCAAACATCGGGGGTTCCAATGTATACGTCTCTTATATATACTGTATTTATTAGTAATTCCTGATATTTCACACTTCTTTAAGAGGTAAAGATAAATCATAGAATGATGTAAGGTTTTCTTAAGACAGACAAATCTGGACAAGTGTCGGATTCCATTGATCTGCAGGGGATGACAGGGGATGACAGGGGAGATATAGGACAGACTGTACAGGTGGTATAACCTCTTTAAAAGGTGTCCATGTCCAGTAAAGAACTCATGTATAATATTACATTACATTTAGTTTATATTGTCGTCTAAGAGGACTGGACAGGATTGGTTTGGATTTCAGGGGTTTAAACGTCCTCCCAACAACCAGGGTCATACGAGGACAGGTGCCAAGGAGACAACTAATGTAAGAAAGACTTGATAGGATTACTAGATATTATACCAACAGTGACCAGTCAGGGTCCAAAGACGCCAGGGAGATCTAAAGACAGCTACACAAGACCTTCACACGATCCTAGCATGATCTCAGTTGAAATGGCATGTGTTTTTATTTTCTTCTAGAAATAGACACTGATTGCTAGAGGGGCTTTGTAACAGTTGGGTGACAGATCTATAAATACTCAGGAAACTGTTATGTAATCTAGCCGTTAGCCTAGACAAATTTTTCTCATTCAATAAAGAAAATCAAGGCGATGTTTTTTATACAGAACACAATCTCTTAAATAAAAAAATGGAAATTAAAGCAGTCTTAAAATGAGTCAAGTTATTTACAATTTCATTTGCTATTACCAGTTAACCTTGAAGTACAAAACAAAATTTGGATTGATACATTTGGCCTGGGGAAGTGCTTTTTGAAAGATTTCTTAGTGTCACTTCTCAGGAGAATCTGTGTGAAGTTGATTGACATATTAGCAAATATATAGGGTGGGTCCTAGAATCCAAACACTAGTCCAACCCGGTTACATAACAGGAGAAACATTTCTGATCTGTCGCCCCTACTGTCTGTACATAGATAATGTAGATAAACACTTACCTGAGTCTGTACACCTATGTTACCAAATGCCAACCTCTTCTTCACATCTTCCATCTTGATTTACCTACAGAAACAGTTCAACATCCTCATAACATCTTATTCAGAACAATAACTCAATATATCATTGTTAATTAATAATCAAACCAAACAAAAAAATCTCTATCATGGGGATATGTTGTATTCAAATTAAAACAAAAAATTAAAACAAAAACAAACAAAAAACATCACGATATATACTGTCAGAGCTAGGACAGAAACAAGTACACTAATTTGGTTGGCTATCGAGCTTTAATTTTCTCATTCATTTTTTTAATGCAATTAAGTAATTTCATTTCAGAATATTCATAATTAGGCCAACATATTTGAAAGGGACCCGATATCATATGCATGTTTTATGGTGCGTAGGAAATTCAATATGTTAATTGCCTGAAACAAACATTTTACTTGGGTTTGGCCTCTTTTTTTTCTTTTTTTTTTTTTTGGGGGGGGGGGGGGGGGGTATATAGCTGTCCTAAACTTCATTTTCACACATACCATACAACTAGCATGTTAATTTTTTTCAAAAAAAGGTAAGCAATTTTTTCCGAATTTTGATGTGTTAAATATGTGCAGAGTGTAATGTCCAAGATTCCCAATGCCTAAAAAGCAAATAATTTACAAAGTAAGCCCAAGTTCTAGATGTACAGTTATTGATGAGTATGGTTTGTAAACATGTTGTAATCAGTTGTCATAAAATAAAAGTGGATCTATTTGTAACACTTACACTACCATAATATCCCGACAGATAATCTTATTACAAGGGTTCATTATGATTATCAATGTTACGTCTACTTTCTCTTCAGCGACACAGTGTCAGCAACCAAGAATGTATATATCTATTTTCAGGATGATAATTATGCAAATTTGCTATAGCATAATAATGAATAATCAATAAAGTGTGGGAGGGTCATTCGTGTGGCAACTGTTCACACCTTTGACAAGTATGAGCACGAGATTATTTACCTGTCTGAACAGGTGCTCTCAGCTAACAACACTGCGACAGTGGGCGAAACAAAAGACGTTCCGAATAACAACGGAAGTACGACATGTTGTTTGTAAAATATTTGTTATTTTCTTTACATACTTTTGAACTATGAAACTTCGGTATCGTCAATTATTTTTCATATAAGAGAAAGTCCAAAATAGCCTTTTGAATTTAATGTCTGGAATTTAAAATATCGAATTGTTGCTACTAATCATCAACAATTTTGACCAATCAAAAACATGTTGATTTCTGTGATCGACCAATGAAACGTGTGCCGCAATTATTTGAATGCTGTTCCGAAGTACACTGATGCTTATGGGTAGTTTGCTGTGGAAATAGGCAGAGTGCGGCTGAACAGGCAATTCATGCAGTGTTTTCACAGCATCAACAGCATTACGCATTTACAAAAGCAACCAAAAGACTAATCATGGCTGTAACTAGAGCACAGTCGGTAAGTATAGTAATTAATTTTGATTTTTGATGGAGTTATTTAGTAAAATAAGTCACGTCCTTCAGCATAAACAAAGTCAGACATGTTTTCGTGCCAATACTTGGCTTCATTTCAAGTTATTTTGTGCGTGTTTCTCAATATTTTCGAAAGATTTGAATTAACTTAGCTAAACATTATACGTGTTTGTTGCAGTACATTTGCTTTTTTTGTGCAGTTTGTGTTAATAGCGTTCGTTTTTAGTAGTCGATACGAATTGTAAGGGCGGCTATACGCTACCTGCAGGTACAAACATGTTTAGGTGTGACATCCACCTAGACTAACTTTTCAGGTCGGCGGAAATAATCTTGTGTATTGTGAAACTATTTATATAATGTGATCTAAGACGGGACACAGTTGATCCAATTTAACTATTTACTGAAAATTTGGGTTTAAAAAGTATTCAGACGAAATAAAGACATCTTTTTTATTTACCAATTCATTACTGTAGTTACAATACTGTGCAATAACAAAAAGTAAGATATTTGTTTATACTTTATTTTATTGTTAATTGCAATAGTATTCATATGTAAATCTGTACATGTTTCTACCATTAAAATGCATGTATGCAATGTATTATATAATTAACTACCAGTCTGCACTAGTGATTTTGTGAAATGCTCAAATGTTTTTGAATTTTTTCTTTCTTTGCTGGTATAGACTTGACAACACAAAATTAGTAACGTTCTTGCCAAATCTTTGTCCTTGTTACGCCGTATAGAACTCTATTTGTATCAACCAAGTTCAAATTAAAGTTGGGTCTAAATAATTTTGTGCCACCAATCTCAACTCTTGTCAGCATTTATAATCTGATTTGAAATATAATTCAATTCAACTTAATTGCATTTTACATCCTAATAGGATGCAGGTTGGATCAAACTGCAAACAAAATAACCAAATAGACAAACAAATATATATGAGGGATGATTGAACATATCAGTATATTGTAAGCCTACTCTCCTCAGTTCAAAAGACTTGTTAATGAAGAGGCTAATATCGCACAAAAGCTGTGGTTCATTAGATCTACCAGTCTCAATCTGTGAAATATGGAAAACATAAGGTCATAAGGTCAGGGTTTGATTACATACCAATAATTTGAGAATATCTACCGACAAACGTACAGCATTGTTGTAAGTCTCCATGTTTTAACATTCCTTTTGTTTGTTTCAGGCGAATATACTTCAACAGAATGTCAAGATAGCAATAAACAAAGAAAATCCAGACCTGAAAGCCTTGACGACGAAAACAAATGGGCTTGGTCTGGCCACTCGTCCAGTGTCGCATGCTGGTCAAAGATCTGCTCTCGGGGACATTCGTAACAAAGTGTCTGCTATATCAATAGACCAAAGTAAAAAACAGGCTGCCATAAAAAAAGAAATAGTTCAATTGTCAAATAAACTTCAATCGCAACAATCCTTGGTGCTAAACAAAACAAAAGCCACATCTTCCCTCAAATCATTGATAGAGACGCAAACAGACTACGCCAATCATGTTCATCTGGTGAGTATACATACATCGAACAGGTCTATTTAATGTGGTGTAAGATACTTCTCAGCCTAGCTGAAACATACAATTGTAATATAGGCCTATTTAATGTGGTGTAAGATGCTTCTCGGCCTAGCTGAAACATACTATTGTAGTCTTTTTTGACTAATTTTGATCTATAGTTAAAGATGGAATTAAAATATAAAGATTTCTTTCAATGGGAATGTAACATTGTGAAGGGGAGGTAACTGTATACATGACATGCATCTAAGCATACGCTAAGTAACACAGTAAGATTAATCAATTCCGATACTTATAATCAGGATGCAGAGGAACCTGTTCACAAGCCAGAACCAAAAATTCCTGATGTGTTACGGTCAATGCCCTCACAGCCATCTACAGTGTCCTTAATTCCACCTACGATACCAGAATGTATGGACATCAGCGATGACAAACCAGAGGCATTCTCTAAAGCGCTTCTCAAGGTGCAAGACATAGATGCAAATGACAAAGAAAACCCACAGTTAGTCAGCGAATATGTGAATGACATCTACGACTACATGAGGCATTTAGAGGTAAATTCATTTATTACATTTTTACCAGTGAAATATCAAAAATTATTCATTCTATAAAAGTGATATTTTTGAAAAATATCACTTTTGCTGATTTGACCAATCAAGTTAATGATTAGAAAATACCTCAATAATTGACCAATCAGAAAGCCCGACATATATGTCAGCACCTGGACAGGGGAAACTACCTTTTTTTGTTTACAAATTATCGCTGTAGTCCTAGTTAGCATACGGGGTAGGGTTTTCGTTGATAAAAATGTAATAAACAGAATATCTTACAGTGTCTTCAGTAATACCAAATATATTTCACTCGTGTGGCTAATATTTTGATATTTTTCACTCGTGCTGCGCACTCGTGAAAAATATCAAAATATTAGCCCCACTTGTGAAATATATTTGGTATTACTGAGGACACCGTTAGATATCCTCTATATATTTATCTTTTCCTGTAAATAGTTTAAACATTTGTTTGGGCAAAAATCAACCCCGAATAGTGGAAATACTAAAAACAAATCCATAATTTTAATTTGTACACTAGCAGTTTTTTTACCAAGAAACCTGTGAAATAGAATATAATCATCTGAAAGACTGAAGTTTGGGGTGTTCCATGTACTCTAGCTTTGCCTACATGATTATTGTCTCAGCTATAATAAATATCACTTTGTGATCAGGAGAAGTACACAGTACAACCAAACTACTTGGAAGGACAGGAGGTGTCCGGTAAGATGAGAGCCATCCTCATTGACTGGCTGTGTCAGGTCCACCACCGGTTCCATCTACTACAGGAGACCCTCTACCTCACAGTGGCCATTATCGACAGATTCCTACAGGTAACTTTCTCCCAAAGATACCGATAGCTAGCTTGTTTCATCAATAATTGGATAAAATCCGAGTCGCTTTCCCAATTGTTTATTTTCAATACCAATAAATTCACCTGAAATCTTTACATCAGGAAACCATATTGGGAATTCCCTATTTTCCCCTAATTTTAATGCACAGAAAATCCCAATGTCTGCCAATTGACCAAAATAGATATCATGTACGGAGTTAACTTGTCAAATATCTCTTAACAAGAATAAGGTTTGTTTAATTTATTGGATGATATGCTTCGTAATTGTTAACATAACATGTATTGTAGGTTGAATTTTTGTTTTAAGATGTTTATGGCCATTATTTTTTCAGTTATGTCCTGTACCCAGAAATAAGCTTCAGTTAGTGGGAGTGACGTGTATGTTAATAGCATCAAAATACGAGGAAATGTATGCGCCAGAATTGGCCGACTTTGTGTACATCACAGACAATGCTTATCAAAAGAAAGACATTCGTGACATGGAAGCCAAAATTCTCCGGGCATTAGATTTCAACATGGGAAAGCCTCTGTGTTTACATTTTCTACGACGAGATTCCAAAGCTGGACAGGTAATCATTACAACATGGGAAATAGAAA
This sequence comes from Pecten maximus, assembly GCF_902652985.1. Taxonomy (NCBI): domain Eukaryota; kingdom Metazoa; phylum Mollusca; class Bivalvia; order Pectinida; family Pectinidae; genus Pecten; species Pecten maximus. Next base: position 44,059,347 of record NC_047023.1, on the reverse strand, counting down.
CCTGGTTTAGACAACCGTTTTAAGATTATTGATTTGATCGGGATTCCCTTAACAAATTTCTGAAGAATAAAAAAGCTGACAGTTACCATTAAAAATATAATTGCTAAGCAGAATTTGTGTATAAAAAGTCTGGGATTTCACCAAGTATAAATGTGAGTCCTCCGTAGTTTTTATGAACTTTCAATAAATAATTGTGGTGCTCATTTTCATTTTCTTTGCTTCAAAATGCTATAGGGGACAGCTTGAACAAGGAATGGAAGTATTTTACTTGTGATTTCATGTCAAAAAGACAAATGTTAGCCTGAATGCTTGACACTTGTCATTTGAGATTGAATATTGCTATCATGAATTGTTAACATTGAACTGTGACGAGTCTTATCCTGGAATTGTCGACGTTTTGATACAAGATTTTATTGAGGCCGTATTTAATGTGCAAAAATGAAAAGATGTCAAATATTTTGGATATAATACTAATATGAAGGAATTAATATTACAGGTGGATGCCATGAAGCACACACTCGCCAAATACCTGATGGAGTTGACCATCGTAGAATATGACATGGTGCATTATAACCCGTCTGAAATCGCTGCTGGTGCTCTCTGTCTTTCTATGTTGCTCCTCGATGGCAGCAAATGGGTATGTAGTGAACTTATTAGATTCATTAACTTTGTCAGTAGTTTGAAGCATCCAGAAATCTTGTATAACTTAAAATTAAATAAAAAGTTTCTAGTCTCTACAAAAAAATCATATGGAAGGTAAATGTTCAGAGTTCAGTTAGTTCTACTACCTGGTCATTTTATTTTATCAAACCTCTTCCCATGACTAGAGTTCAATAAAAATAATTAATGAAATTTATTTAATCTTTCCAGACGGACACATTAAGTCACTACAGTTCCTATTCAGAAAAAACTCTGATGCCCATGGTCCACAAGTTATCAACTCTAGTCATCAAAGCTGAAAAAAGCAAGCTCACGGTAAGTGTCAATATCATCTGTAAAACCTGGATATGGAATTTTCTCGTTTCATTCATAAGGATGTTTGATTATGAAGATATTTAGAAACATTTCGCTGCTTGAATATATAATTTATATTTCGTTTCTTAATTAATGGGAAAGAAGTTTGACAAGCCATTGCTAATCTATGTTGTTCTATTGTATTGCAGGCGGTAAGAACAAAATATGCAAGTTCAAAGTTCAACAAAATCAGCACCATCTCGGAGCTACAATCTCAAACATTAATAGACTTGGCAGCCGCTGCAGAGCCAGCATCCTGAGGCTACGTACTGAAATCATTTCCCCTTATGAGCATTTCCTGTGATGAACTTTGGTATGGTGTCGTTGACACTTGTGAGCCGAGAGTTGACCCGAGTGAACATTTCCGATGCCAAGCCGAACACTCTAAAACTTAAGGATACATGAGGAAGTCTGTGTTTGATTGGTTGATGCACATGGATGGAGTTATGACGTGTTTTTCACCAGTATTGGCTATGGCCGAAATTGCATGCAAGAATTCCCCGAAAGGGAGGCGATGTCCAATTGTTGATGTGTGTAAATGTTAATGTATGAATGTGTCTGCATGTATGAACTGCTGTTAGCGATGAATGGTGCGTGAATGAATTTTAAGATATATCACAAATATTTTTTTACAGCGAGTGTGTAGGGAGAATTGTCTGGAGGAGGAACAAGTTGACTGATCATGACACAAAAATCCTTGAAAAAATTATTTCTAAAAATTCCTTCACAAAAAATGCGAAGTATTTGCAGATTGTGTAGAATTTGACAGACATAAATTTTCCAAAGATGAAATGTAATTCTTATACAAAGGAACAGTAAATTTTAGAACGTGTATGCAAGTTTATCTGGCTTTCTGCCATTTCTGTCTCATAAGGAAGTGTTCCTTTTTTACATTAATAATGATCTCCGATGTATTGGTCAAAGTAATCAGTTTGTCCCAAATGCATTTTTTTAAAGATTTTACAAATTTCTGAATTTGTGTACAACACCTTTTTATGTTTGAAAATTTTACATTTTGTTTTCAAATATTGTTAAATTCGGTTCTCGAAACCATGCTTACAATGACTAGTGCAAAACTTAAATATGCAGGAAAAAAGCCAGATGAACTTGTATAATCTACTTGTCAACGTATAAATGAATTAACAAGAATGATACATTCAAGCAGAAAATTAATATAATAATCTAGAACGTCGAGGAGAAAAATCTTAATTATAAATAGTTATCTTGATTGATATATATAGAAAAAAAATCATGGACGTAAAATTTCTTGTATATGAGAAAAGTTTTTGGATAATATATATTTTTGATTATTTATCAGGCATTTTACATGGACACCAAAAGTATGCTTAAATGTTAATCATGATATGATTTCTTTAAATTGAATTGTGGAATTTTGGTGGCGGAGTATTCATTTTCCAGATTTGGGGAGGGGGACATTATTGTTTGAGTAAATCAGGGTATTCCGTGTCTATTTAGGAACGTAACTTAGAGGAGCCGGTCAACACTCATTCAGCATTGGTTGTACTGGCAGCCCCAATTTAGTCTTTCATGATATTATGTACATTCGCCATTAATTTATTTATCATGCGGTCATTAATTAGGAGTCTTTAGGTAGTTGGATTGTCCTGACCCCAAACATCTGACAACACTCAAATTGTTTAGCTTAGCATACAGTGAAATGTGAAGAAGAAAAATAGATAAATTTTATTGCATTTTGCAGTATAAATAAATGAGAATTAGTACTCCAGTTTTACAAACAAATTTTCAATTACCTTATCGCACAAAAAACTAATTCTTTCTTTGGCACAATTTTTTTTTTTTTCTTTCTTTTTTATGAGTTTCCATAATTTTCGGAAGTCATATTTATATATATACTTTAGAATTGTGTTGATAAAGTCCATATAAAAGTGAAGTGAAAAAAAGCTAATGTCTAGTATCTGTTGTTTGGGGTTACAAGATAATCCGGCTGTTAGATATTGATTTGATAGTACAATTTGTTGGTCTGTCTTAGTTTTTAAAGTAGCATGCATATCCAAACATTATTACCATTGTATATACATGTATATTTAATTTGAAATAAAAATATAAAATAAAACTTCAGTTTGAATCTTAACTACATAGGCTAGCTAGACATTTGACAAGTCACAAAGGGACTTAATCCAGTATTGCGCAAGTTGAAACCAATTCATGAGAAATGTATTATGTATAGGGAGTAATGTCGGACATTGCAGTACCTTCGGTAATTGGTTTGGAAATAAAAATATATATAATTCCACATCCGAATACACAAACCCAGGAGATCTGACACATAGGGGAGGTTTTTGTCTGACCTAAGCAACAGGGCCAGAGACTTGATATTGGGTGTATAGAGCATGCTAGGGTGACGGGCCATCAAGAATGGTTCAAACGAATGACCTTGATCTTCATTCAAGGTCAAATATGCTAAAAGCTGTCGATGACTTCTGAGCAAGAGATCTTATATTGGGGTTTTCGCATGCTGGGGTGAACGGCATTGACCTCAAATTCAAGGTCACAGGAATCGGATATCAAAACTCGGAGGTCTAGAGGATAGAGTACTCGTTATATTTTGGTGAAAGGGTTTTCCCCGTAACCATAACATTTACAGAATTGTGACATATTTTTATCCTTATTTTAAGATAATCACTTTTTTTATGAAAAATTCCATGTTTTCTACAAAATGTCTGGAGGCGCAAAGATCTCTTCGTGTGAATTTTCTTGACAATCGGCTCATTATTTACTGGCTGTGACCTACCCACATAGGTTGTTTTACGAAAATTGATATTTGTTTTGCAAGGTGCTTCCATCCTATAAACATGGGTCTGTTTTTGGTTGCTCTGGAAACAAATAATGAGATTTTATTTTAGAGTTAAAACTTAACATACTGAGAAAGCGGCATAAGTGTAATTCTTGTTTTTCTGGTCAATATTTTATTGGCCAACTTTTATCCGCTAATATCCAACACGTCGACACATTGGTTTAAAATTAGGATGTTAATCCTATGACTAGAAACTCCATTGCGGTAAAAAAAATAGATTACCTTTTACAAAAATTGTAAGTCTCCTCAATGAGCTTTTCTTGTCTTCTTCCTCGTTCAAATCCTCACAATTCCAAACTAAGAAAATGACTGCTTTATTTTGCAGACCACTTCACTTTCAGAAGAAACTTATAATAATGCGCACGCTTAAGGGATTCTAAAATCTACTATGATTGGTTGTCAGTTTCAAAAAGTGTCGCGCCATATTTGATTGATAGATATCAATTATTTCGAGGCGTATAATCTTGACGTCAACATCGCTGAAATTGACGCGGAAATGCATTACGGAAACCATAACAACTCCGAGCAAACTAATTGTTTCGAAACAAATACATGTATTCAACTATGTATAAAGTTACGAGACACTTAACTCAGACGATGATCTTTTTTGAAGTTTACTGGAAGCAAAATACGCTAGAATGTTTAAATTTGGAACGGTCCGATAAGTCAACAATTTGATTGCTGTTCTTGAGGAATGTCTGGTCTCTCTATAGAAACATTTCAGAACTGGAAAACAAGGTCACTTTCCTGTCGTTATTATCATTCAAACCCGACAAGGTAGCATGCATCTTCCGGAATCACCAATTCGAATGTTTACTGTTCCATTAAGAAAACGGAACTCCACTGGAAAACAAACATTAACCGCGTAAATATGGCATCTATTGAAAATTTTGTGACCGTTGTCATCGTCCGAGAGGGATGATTTGGAGGGCGAGGGAAAAGAGCATGACATTGTATACATGTACTTGGAAGCTTTTCCAACATTGAAAACGACATAGAAGTATAGTAATCTAACAAGTTCTGAAAGTTTCAGAGTGAACTTTGTATAAAAATGCTTTCTGATTGCTGTTCATGGCCTCGTTACGACACGCTAGATCCATCGTAAACAGATTGCTAATACTGTGGTGTAGATTTTGCGCTGGTGCTCAAATGTGTCGAGATACAAATTACTTCTTAGAATATTTTTTCTTACATTTTAAGATGACAATGAAAATGGGGGTGACCAGACATTGCCCTCATTATAATACGTATATATTTTTCTCTGGCATCAGTTCGATCAGCGCTGAAGTTTAAACATATATTATTCTCAATCTAATTAAAATCAGATGTACATTTGCACTACGCTTCTCCGTATGATAGGGATTGTAGCGTAGTGCAAAGATATTATTCTGATTTTGATACGAGTCACAACTGGCGGGCGTGTCCATATCTCTTAATAAAAGTAGACTGAGAAACTCCATGATTTTCTAGTTATCTATTTGTCTCGCACATATATTCAAGTGTGTTCTTTTGAGTTGAGTATTTATGGTCCATGTAACACTTAACAATTCTAAACTCTAAAACGTTTTGGAATTTTGGAATTTTTATCAAAAAAATTAAACATAAAATCTCAACAACAAAAAAAAAGATTCTTGATTTTTTTTTACCAAAATTCTGAAAAAAAACCAAAAACAACCATAAACCTAATCTATCAAATATTCATGATGCGGGTTGACTTGAAACAAGAACTGGTTTTCCTAAAGGTCATACAAACCAACCTTTGTCTGGATAGTCTACCCTGGTCACAGCAAGAGAAGAGGAGGAGGATGATTGGGCTGAGTGTCGCCTGGGAGGAGCGATGTTGTCAAGAGGCGTAACGAGCGGAGAGAACGGAGAAGAGAGAGAAGTACGCCATGATGACGTGAGTGGAAAAAAAATGTACTTCAGACAAACAGTTTTTGGATATTTGATATTTTTGAATTATGATTAAAATCTAAGATTCCAAAATGTACAGACAGAATTTCTTGGAACATTTTATTTGTAACAGAATGAAACGCTGATAAACACTGATGGTAGTCATTTTGACCCATCTTGTCTGAATAGATTTGATTTTCGCTTATTAGCAAAACTTGCAGCGTCGATATGTTGTACACTATGTGGTTTGCATTTTTTAACGACCGATTTTTTTTTCTGACTATGTCTTGGCATTTAATGAGAATTATCTCCCTTCGATCATAGAGAAAAAAAAACTCGTGTTTTACAGAATTAATAAATAGATAAAGAAAATTCATACCTTTAAATGTTTTATGACCATGCGTAGAAAACAGATTGGTTCAAAACATAAGTAATTCTCTTCTAGCCTATCAGGGTCTAAACAAGGAAAGTCAAAATGGATTGTAATATGTTCGGTAGCAGTTTGTATACATATACACATGTAGACATGTTAGCTAATTTGCCAGTAATTACTCGGTTCTCTAAACAACTTGGATGTTATCTAAACCACGTTCATGTAATATTGGTTGTATTCAATTATCTTCTTGTACTGTAGTTGTGATTAAAGTGGTATTTTTATTTTTACATGAAGACTTCAGGTCACGAACCCAATCGCAGCATTTAACTCATCTTCTCATGCAGTGTAGTCCTAACCAGTTTTAAATTCCCACCCGTATAAGAACAATATATACCGAGAATGTTCATTTCCCTACAGAAACATTGTGTATATTAAAATTTACAGTTCGGGACTTTTTATAGTCTATAATATAAAGAGTATTTGTTTCGATACCTGGGTCTACGTTGCTGAAATTGAAGTCAGTTTGACCATTTGACCAAAAATATAGATTGATATTCTACAATTAATACGTAAACATAATTAATCATAAACAAGAACTAGACGGAAGTAGATGTATCGGCTGCGCAGAAAGCTGAGTGATTACAAGATCTGTTGCATAGAAACAGATTTTAGTTGGATTGACCCAAGGGAACTAGAATTATCGCACGGAAACGAATTTTCTATTTTTCAATCACCCTTGTGGTAAGGAAGATCTTCATGAAGTTTAATCGGCCCAATGAAATTAGAGTTATCGACGAGCGATACTTATATGTCACCTGTTTTTCCAGGCGACACAAAAATAGTTCAGGTTTAGGCGCATGTCATTTCTTACAGAACGATACACCCTCTACTGTTGGATCTTGTACACACCGAAAGTAATCGCCGATGTAGATTTGGAGCTCAGCTTTATAGGAAGATAACCATTGGATTGTGTCATTGTTTCATCATCAACCCAAAATGGCACAAAACAGTTATCATAGGAGATACTAATTTTCGCTAGAGTAGTTATGTAGCTTAATTTGTCGATTATTGGAGGGGAGACAACTCTGTTGTGTGTAGAGATTTCGAAAGGATTGTAAGAGAATAAATTTCCTTCTGGCATCGTACATTATTATAGACGGAGTCTGGGCCTGGACCACGAGCGTGGTAGGTGTGATTGATAGGATTTCATACAATATACTATATTTATAAGCGTTGTCATTTTTTCCCATTTCCATCTTATTCATGAACACCACCCAAACCCCCCAAAGGAATTTTCGCTGTTTCGTATCGGTCATTCATCCTTACTGGAGGTGTAGACATCTCCGTCCATTGGGATAGAAACCTTAGAAAAATTACACTGCTTAAACTCTGCTTGACGTGCGTGCCACCTGGCGGTAAACACAGATTGTCGGAACCAATATTCTCCCTAAATTGTTACTCCACATTCCTTACTTTGTCAGTTTGAAGTCATATTGATATGACAGAATGATACGCCTTATCGTACAACTATATCAGATTTAATCAACTTGATATATATATATATTGATATGCAGCCATTTCTATCTAGCAGGTTGGTAGCGGGTCGTGGGTATCAGATCAAGGACTCAGGCCGAACACTAGATCATTCGGAGTGACAAGAAATCGATGTCACCAAGCGTGACAAAGTCACAACATTTAAGGAAAAAAAATGCTTCACTCTTCGCATGGCGCGTTGTCACCTTCGCATGGCGCTCTTCGCTTGCAATTGGTCCGAAATCAGCTACTTGCAATCTTTTCACGATGAAAGCAGATACGCTAAACTATGGATTGTGCAGATTGCAGTGTGGTACGGTGGCTGGGAACGGACATCATATAAAAATATATTGCACGGGAACGAAATATTAATGCATAGGAGCGAAATATTATTGCGTAGGAGCGAAATAGTATTTCCTGGGAACGGAACATTATTGCGTTCGAACGAAATAATATTGCGTGCGAACTTCTTCATAGTATTTGAAGATATCATTCGAGAACGTTTCACAGGATGACTGTGCGTGGTGTTGACTTTGATTCAAACATATTTTATTGTTAAATATAATAATAGGAATAGGACACAAGTTACGTAACATAAAAACGCATTCTTCCAATGATCATTACATGGACATACTATTTACAACATAAAACAGTATAGTGAATTACAAATATTGTGGTATTTCTATAAGTTGGTGTACTGTCGAGTAACATTACATAAACCGGACTCTTAGAAAATTGAATTTTCATGAAAATAATTGTAAATGTGTTTTTAAAAAATTGTTTCAAAATCATTACCGATACAAGACAGTAGAGTAATTGGTCGATAATTGGACACTAAATGTCTATTACCCTTTTTGAAAAGGGGACGTATAATGCCTTTCCTCCATATTTCAGGAAAACAATGTATTTGATTAAAAGAAATATTAAATAAAATTGACAATGGTTTACATATGGAATGCAGTAAGTTTTAACATATGAAAACTTATGGTATCGTGACCAGATGCTTTCCCTAGTTTCAGAATTTTTAGAATATCACAAACTCTGTCGGATCTGACTACAATGGATCAAGGAAAGCAAAGATAAAAATTGGGGACTGGAATGTAGCTTTTTCGACATCACCAAGTTCAACATTTACATTATCTGGGTTAGTAAGTGGTGGAATAGCTTCCAGTGCCTCAGATTATATAATTTACTAATAAGTCTCCAATAAGATATAGGGTTACTAGTGTCCAGTTTATCAATAATGTTCCAGACTTTATCATAAAATATTTACATTTCCACTGTGTGTTCTCTATATGAAGGTACTAGCAAAATTAGCGTTCATACCTAGGTGAACAATTAACCTGCCGCGTATGAATACATACAGTACATTGTTGACGGTGCCACGCGTACGTAGAATGCAGAAGTGTGAATATAAAATCGCGTTTGATTACACATGAAATAATGTTTTATCAACTTTAAAACTTGTTAATAATTGTAAAATTCAATATTTTTCTTTCATGATGATTAAAATAATGAATTTGTGTGGAACTATATTTTGTGTACTTGTGTACTTGATTACCTTTCCCGCCAAATTGGAACTGTTACATCGATCATTCAGCTGTTTCGTCACTACGTATAACGAACGTAGAATACTGTTTCTTATGATTTTTTTCAAAGATTACGTTGAAAAATAGTTTTGAAATGTAAATATAAGAAATAATTGTTATTTTTTGTTGTTCACTGGTGTATGAACGGCATTTTTTGACATATTTCAACATGAAAATATCTGTCAAAAAATGCCGTTCATACACCAGTTAACAACAAAAAATAACAATTACTTCTTAAATAACTCCCTTGTGTACCTTTTCATATTATTGACTTTATTTCTTTGTTGTTTATATTTTGCAGATCGGAAATAGACCTAAGAAGCTTGAATACTGTTTGGAGTTTATTTCATAGCCACATAGCTTTCCTTAGTTCTGAATTCATCCAAAGTTTATCTTGTGGTCGAATAAGAACTTTTTTATATATATACATGTATATTCCGTAGCAAATGATAAAAACTGCACACTGAATATAACACTGGTGATATCAACAGAATAAAAATTTTGAAAATATGTATCCCAATCAAAAATATCAATCAAATTATTTAACTTATTAAAATTTTTATATGACCAAACTTGACGGGTATAGTTACGGGATAGACTAATGGGTATAGACAGAAATACTACACATCCGTCATGATCACTTATATTACGATCTGTCTTTATAACATGAGAATCTGTACATCTAGAATTATCACTCAATAAAATTGGGTCAAATAAACTATGTCTTGTCAATCTGTGCCTGGTAGGTTAATGAATAACATTGGTTAAGTCCAACATAATTTGATTTAAAATATAGTTATGCGATATGGTTAAAAAATCAACATTTATATCTTCAACAATTACCATGGTACATGGTGGTATTAGATACTTATTCGAAATGGATATAAAACAAAGGTAAATGTGTCATTATTAAAAGGCATAGGATTTCTGATATCAGAAAGACACCTTAGGCGTATACTTGATCAAAGTCTCCTCTGTAGAAGAAAATCTATTCAGATATATATATAGTGTTTTAGTAACGGACGAAACTACACGGGTACCGCTGGATGCATGCGAAACTACGAAATATCGACTTCAATGTTCGGAAAGAGGATGTGGGAAAAATACTTACATCCATGGACCAAGTAGGATGCATTTTCAAAACACAAACAGCAATTACATTTAATTATTGATTAAAGGCCCTAAATCGCATTCTATGTAGGATGGAATTGAAACACATTCGTTTTGATATTGCTGTAACTGACTACAAACTAAATATTCTTACAGTAACATTGTGTTCATGGAAAAAACTTGTGTTAGATTTAAAAGTTCTTAAATATTACAATTATGAAACATAAACAAATAGTCACTTTATTTTGACGATATTTCCTACATATAACATTTACCTGTTCCTGAGGTAGTCGAATGATTGTCTGTTCAGTCAGGATTTACTACATCCGTGTAAAAAAAAAACCAACAACAACAACAACAACAAAACCGTTTAATGTGAAGGACATCTTTGATACCCGATGTATACAACATTCTTTTTTCAGTTCGACAGTTTAAAATTTACAATCGTGCATTCTGTTTGAAAGATAAGTATTGCCTATATTGTATCTAATTACCTTATGAACCAGTTAAAGCCGCATTAATTTACCATTGGGAGGTTATGGACTATACATACAGTTTGAATGACACCTTTTATAATCAGATCCTATAACAGGTTCTTTTGATAATTTACTGAAATAATTCGGCTGGGAATGGTGTACACCAGCGGTATGTTGTTGATACAAAATAAGGCTGGGAATGGTGTACACCAGCGGTATGATGTTGTTGATACAAAATAAGGCTGGGAATGGTGTACACCAGCGGTATGATGTTGTTGATACAAAATAAGGCTGGGAATGGTGTACACCAGCGGTATGATGTTGATACAAAATAAGGCTGGAAATGGTGTACACCAGCGGTATGGTGTTGTTGATACAAAATATGGCTGGGAATGGTGTACACCAGCGGTATGGTGTTGTTGATACAAAATATGGCTGGGAATGGTGTACACCAGCGGTATGTTGTTGATACAAAATAAGGCTGGGAATGGTGTACACCAGCGGTATGGTGTTGTTGATAATAAATAAGGCCGGGAATGGTGTACACCAGTAGTATGGCGTTGTTGATACAAAATAAGGCCGGGAATGGTGTACACCAGCGGTATGGTGTTGTTGATACAAAATAAGGCTGGGAATGGTGTACACCAGCGGTATGTTGTTGATACAAAATAAGGCTGGGAATGGTGTACACCAGCGGTATGTTGTTGATACAAAATAAGGCTGGGAATGGTGTACACCAGCGGTATGGTGTTGTTGATACAAAATAAGGCCGGGAATGGTGTACACCAGCGGTAAGATGTTGTTGATACAAAATATGGCTGGGAATGGTGTACACCAGCGGTATGGCGTTGTTGATACAAAATAAGGCCGGGAATGGTGTACACCAGCGGTATGGTGTTGTTGATACAAAATAAGGCTGGGAATGGTGTACACCAGCGGTGTGGTGTTGTTGATACAAAATAAGGCTGGGAATGGTGTACACCAGCGGTATGATGTTGATACAAAATAAGGCTGGGAATGGTGTACACCAGCGGTGTGGTGTTGTTGATACAAAATAAGGCTGGGAATGGTGTACACCAGCGGTATGGTGTTGTTGATACAAAATAAGGCCGGGAATGGTGTACACCAGCGGTATGGCGTTATTGACACAAAATAAGGCTGGGAATGGTGTACACCAGCGGTATGATGTTGATACAAAATAAGGCTGGGAATGGTGTACACCAGCGGTATGGTGTTGTTGATACAAAATAAGGCCGGGAATGGTGTACACCAGTAATATGACGTTGTTGATACAAAATAAGGCTGGGAATGGTGTACACCAGCGGTGTGGTGTTGTTGATACAAAATAAGGCTGGGAATGGTGTACACCAGCGGTATGATGTTGTTGATACAAAATAAGGCCGGGAATGGTGTACACCAGCGGTATGGTGTTGTTGATACAAAATAAGGCCGGGAATGGTGTACACCAGCGGTATGGTGTTGTTGATACAAAATAAGGCTGGGAATGGTGTACACCAGTAGTATGGTGTTGTTGATACAAAATAAGGCTGGGAATGGTGTACACCAGCGGTATGATGTTGTTGATACAAAATTAGGCTGGGAATGGTGTACACCAGCGGTATGGTGTTGTTGATACAAAATTCGGCCGGGAATGGTGTACACCAGCGGTATGGTGTTGTTGATACAAAATAAGGCTGTCAATGGTGTACACCAGCGGTATGGTGTTGTTGATACAAAATAAGGCTGGGAATGGTGTACACCAGCGGTATGGTGTTGTTGATACAAAATAAGGCCGGGAATGGTGTACACCAGCGGTATGGTGTTGTTGATAATAAATAAGGCCGGGAATGGTGTACACCAGCGGTATGATGTTGTTGATACAAAATATGGCCGGGAATGGTGTACACCAGCGGTATGGTGTTGTTGATACAAAATAAGGCTGGGAATGGTGTACACCAGCGGTATGGTGTTGTTGATACAAAATAAGGCCGGGAATGGTGTACACCAGCGGTATGATGTTGATACAAAATAAGGCTGGGAATGGTGTACACCAGCGGTAAGATGTTGTTGATAATAAATAAGGCTGGGAATGGTGTACACCAGCGGTATGTTGTTGATACAAAATAAGTGTGGGAATGGTGTACACCAGCGGTATGATGTTGTTGATACAAAATAAGGCTGGGAATGGTGTACACCAGCGGTATGGTGTTGTTGATACAAAATAAGGCTGGGAATGGTGTACACCAGCGGTATGATGTTGATACAAAATAAGGCTGGGAATGGTGTACACCAGCGGTATGGTGTTGTTGATACAAAATAAGGCTGGGAATGGTGTACACCAGCGGTATGGTGTTATTGATACAAAATAAGGCTGGGAATGGTGTACACCAGCGGTATTATGTTGTTGATACAAAATAAGGCTGGGAATGGTGTACACCAGCGGTATGATGTTGATACAAAATAAGGCTGGGAATGGTGTACACCAGCGGTATGGTGTTGTTGATACAAAATAAGGCTGGGAATGGTGTACACCAGCGGTATGATGTTGATACAAAATAAGGCTGGGAATGGTGTACACCAGCGGTATGATGTTGTTGATACAAAATAAGGCCGGGAATGGTGTACACCAGCGGTATGATGTTGATACAATATAAGGCTGGGAATGGTGTACACCAGCGGTATGGTGTTATTGATACAAAATAAGGCTGGGAATGGTGTACACCAGCGGTATGATGTTGTTGATACAAAATAAGGCTGGGAATGGTGTACACCAGCGGTATGGTGTTATTGATACAAAATAAGGCTGGGAATGGTGTACACCAGCGGTATAATGTTGTTGATACAAAATAAGGCTGGGAATGGTGTACAACAGCGGTATGGTGGTGTTGATACAAAATAAGGCTGGGAATGGTGTACACCAGCGGTATGATGTTGATACAAAATAAGGCTGGGAATGGTGTACACCAGCGGTATGGTGTTGTTGATACAAAATAAGGCTGGGAATGGTGTACACCAGCGGTATGATGTTGATACAAAATAAGGCTGGGAATGGTGTACACCAGCGGTATGATGTTGTTGATACAAAATAAGGCTGGGAATGGTGAACACCAGCGGTATGGTGTTGTTGATACAAAATAAGGCTGGGAATGGTGTACACCAGCGGTATGATGTTGATACAAAATAAGGCTGGGAATGGTGTACACCAGCGGTATGATGTTGTTGATACAAAATAAGGCTGGGAATGGTGTACACCAGCGGTATGGTGTTGTTGATACAAAATAAGGCTGGGAATGGTGTACACCAGCGGTATGTTGTTGTTGATAATAAAAAAGGCTGGGAATGGTGTACACCATCGGTATGGTGTTGTTGATAATAAATAAGGCCGGGAATGGTGTACACCAGCGGTATGATGTTGTTGATACAAAATAAGGCTGGGAATAGTGTACACCAGCGGTATGATGTTGTTGATACAAAATAAGGCTGGGAATTGTGTACACCAGCGGTATGGTGTTGTTGATACAAAATAAGGCTGGGAATGGTGTACACCAGCGGTATGATGTTGTTGATACAAAATAAGGCTGGGAATGGTGTACACCAGCGGTATGGTGTTGTTGATACAAAATAAGGCTGGGAATGGTGTACACCAGCGGTATGGTGTTGTTGATAATAAATAAGGCCGGGAATGGTGTACACCAGCGGTATGATGTTGTTGATACAAAATATGGCCGGGAATGGTGTACACCAGCGGTATGGTGTTGTTGATAATAAATAAGGCCGGGAATGGTGTACACCAGCGGTATGGTGTTGTTGATAATAAATAAGGCTGGGAATGGTGTACACCAGCGGTATGATGTTGTTGATACAAAATAAGGCTGGGAATGGTGTACACCAGCGGTATGATGTTGATACAAAATAAGGCTGGGAATGGTGTACACCAGCGGTATGGTGTTGTTGATACAAAATAAGGCTGGGAATGGTGTACACCAGCGGTATGATGTTGATACAAAATAAGGCTGGGAATGGTGTACACCAGCGGTATGATGTTGTTGATACAAAATAAGGCCGGGAATGGTGTACACCAGCGGTATGATGTTGATACAATATAAGGCTGGGAATGGTGTACACCAGCGGTATGGTGTTATTGATACAAAATAAGGCTGGGAATGGTGTACACCAGCGGTATGGTGTTATTGATACAAAATAAGGCTGGGAATGGTGTACACCAGCGGTATGGTGTTGTTGATACAAAATAAGGCTGGGAATGGTGTACACCAGCGGTATGGTGGTGTTGATACAAAATAAGGCTGGGAATGGTGTACACCAGCGGTATGATGTTGATACAAAATAAGGCTGGGAATGGTGTACACCAGCGGTATGGTGTTGTTGATACAAAATAAGGCTGGGAATGGTGTACACCAGCGGTATGATGTTGATACAAAATAAGGCTGGGAATGGTGTACACCAGCGGTATGGTGGTGTTGATACAAAATAAGGCCGGGAATGGTGTACACCAGCGGTATGGTGTTGATACAAAATAAGGCTGGGAATGGTGTACACCAGTAGTATGATGTTGATACAAAATAAGGCTGGGAATGGTGTACACCAGCGGTATGGTGTTGTTGATACAAAATAAGGCTGGGAATGGTGTACACCAGCGGTATGATGTTGATACAAAATAAGGCTGGGAATGGTGTACACCAGCGGTATGGTGTTATTGATACAAAATAAGGCTGGGAATGGTGTACACCAGCGGTATGGTGTTGTTGATACAAAATAAGGCTGGGAATGGTGTACACCAGCGGTATGGTGTTATTGATACAAAATAAGGCTGGGAATGGTGTACACCAGCGGTATGATGTTGTTGATACAAAATAAGGCTGGGAATGGTGTACACCAGTGGTATGATGTTGTTGATACAAAATAAGGCCGGGAATGGTGTACACCAGCGGTATGTTGTTGATACAAAATAAGGCCGGGCATGGTGTACACCAGCGGTATGGTGTTGTTGATACAAAATAAGGCCGGGAATGGTGTACACCAGCGGTATGATGTTGTTGATACAAAATAAGGCCGGGAATGGTGTACACCAGCGGTGTGATGTTGTTGATACAAAATAAGGCTGGGAATGGTGTACACCAGCGGTATGTTGTTGTTGATACAAAATAAGGCTGGGAATGGTGTACACCAGCGGTATGATGTTCATACAAAATAAGGCCGGGAATGGTGTACACCAGCGGTATGATGTTGTTGATACAAAATAAGGCCGGGAATGGTGTACACCAGCGGTATGGTGTTGTTGATACAAAATAAGGCTGGGAATGGTGTACACCAGCGGTATGGTGGTGTTGATACAAAATAAGGCTGGGAATGGTGTACACCAGCGGTATGATGTTGATACAAAATAAGGCTGGGAATGGTGTACACCAGCGGTATGGTGTTGTTGATACAAAATAAGGCTGGGAATGGTGTACACCAGCGGTATGATGTTGATACAAAATAAGGCTGGGAATGGTGTACACCAGCGGTATGGTGGTGTTGATACAAAATAAGGCCGGGAATGGTGTACACCAGCGGTATGGTGTTGATACAAAATAAGGCTGGGAATGGTGTACACCAGTAGTATGATGTTGATACAAAATAAGGCTGGGAATGGTGTACACCAGCGGTATGATGTTGATACAAAATAAGGCTGGGAATGGTGTACACCAGCGGTATGGTGTTATTGATACAAAATAAGGCTGGGAATGGTGTACACCAGCGGTATGGTGTTGTTGATACAAAATAAGGCTGGGAATGGTGTACACCAGCGGTATGGTGTTGTTGATACAAAATAAGGCTGGGAATGGTGTACACCAGCGGTATGATGTTGTTGATACAAAATAAGGCTGGGAATGGTGTACACCAGTGGTATGATGTTGTTGATACAAAATAAGGCCGGGAATGGTGTACACCAGCGGTATGTTGTTGATACAAAATAAGGCCGGGCATGGTGTACACCAGCGGTATGGTGTTGTTGATACAAAATAAGGCCGGGAATGGTGTACACCAGCGGTATGATGTTGTTGATACAAAATAAGGCCGGGAATGGTGTACACCAGCGGTGTGATGTTGTTGATACAAAATAAGGCTGGGAATGGTGTACACCAGCGGTATGTTGTTGTTGATACAAAATAAGGCTGGGAATGGTGTACACCAGCGGTATGATGTTCATACAAAATAAGGCCGGGAATGGTGTACACCAGCGGTATGATGTTGTTGATACAAAATAAGGCCGGGAATGGTGTACACCAGCGGTATGGTGTTGTTGATACAAAATAAGGCTGGGAATGGTGTACACCAGCGGTATGGTGTTGTTGATACAAAATAAGGCTGGGAATGGTGTACACCAGCGGTATGGTGTTGTTGATAATAAATAAGGCCGGGAATGGTGTACAACAGCGGTATGATGTTGTTGATACAAAATATAAGCACGATGCTCTATGCTGTAATATCTCGTACCAAGCCCTAATAATAGTAATTGCGCTCCCACGCAATAATATTTCGTTCCCATGCAATGCTATTTGTATATGATGTCCGTGGCTGGGGACGGACTTGTACACGGGGTCAAAGTGCATTTGTAAGTCACCAGTCGTTGTATACCTTGGGTATGTTTAAATAAGTCAAGGTTAGAGAAAAGATTTGAAAACAATCAAAACATTGGCATAATATAGATTTAACTTTATTTAACATATCTATAAGAGATATTGCGTGTGAAACTGACTCACGTCCAGCGAATACCCAGTAAACCAAGTCCGTAATTTATCAGAGTCGAGGTTAGAAAAAAACACACATTCTGATGAAACATGGTGAAATGGCTTCTAAAGATCTTGAAATGATGAGCAACAGTTCTCCGGAGTTCTACCGATAGTCGAACACCCGCACGTGATGGAGTGACGCTAGACTAGTCTGGCGTGAGCCAGGGATGCACTATTCCTCTCCTACTATTCTGGTTTACACAGAAGAAAACAAGGACATGAATTCGTTAAGTGAAGTCTGAAGTGTGTGAGTGAAATAAATTATTTCCTTCATTTTATGCCTGTCACCATCGAAGAAAACGAGAACAGGAAAGTCAAGAGCAATCCAATACCACTCGTTCTTCCAATTAGGAGACCCGGATGTGTCGATGACTGCATCAGTTCTCTCCTTAGAACTTAACAACCTGCAGAAGAGGTTTGTCATTAAATATCACCGCTAATCTACCAAGTGACGATTGATTAGTGTAAAATGTGTAAAAAAGGAGAAAGAAAAGGGTTCTCCGATTATTGACATTGGCGTCTTTCACATGAAAGAATATTACATGAATGTCAAAGAAATGTGGAACTCTATCAGACAAGTTAGCTTTATATGATACCAAATTACTTAACGAGTTTATAACGCCATAGAAAAAAACACCAACATGCTGACCACAAGTTTCAGATTAGACCGGATGCTTGTAATCCTCTGAATTACCCCCATTAACAAGCGTCTGTAGGCCGAAATAGGATAAAAGCTTATATGAAGTTAGATACCAAAACAGTTCTCTTAAATATGATGTCTGTCGAGTAAACCTGGTAGAAAATGCAGAAAACACTTTCGGTAGTCATTAGGAAAATTCCTTTATTTTTTCTGATTGTCCACCTTATGATAAACTGAGGATTTTGCTTTTCCTTAGTCTCCAAAATTTTGATGCAGTTTTTAACTTGGAGTTACTTATCTGTGGAAATGGATATCTGCCCTTAGATACAAACATAACTATATTCAGAAATGTTTATAAAAACCAGCAATAGATTAAATAATGTATAAAATCAATTTGTTTTTTATTTTGCCTTTGAACCTTCGGAGAACAATGCTACAAAATATTTAATTGATGACCTTCACTTTTTTTGCCAAATGTTTAACTTTTATAATTACTTAGGAAAGTGTTTTAATAGTGTTGGTATAACTTGTGCCCTATCCTATTTGCTTTGATTTATGGCAATAAAAATATGTTTAAATAAAAAAATCGGAAGGGAATCGTAGCTCTGACGACGACCATTTATCAGAAATTGTCCGTCCGTCGACCAGAGCTACGATATCACAGCAAATGAATATTGTGTTCTTTCTTACATTTGTAATCGAAACGAGTTGTAAAGACGCGGCCTTTATAGCCAGATTACAACTAGAGAGATGTCCTTTAGGACATACTCGACTGTATACTAATATTAAAGTTGGCCCATCAGTACAAAACATACAATGATGTTCATTACAATGTATATAACGTATTAAGAGTGATTCTCATGAAACAGACATTGTATATTAAATACAGTATCAGTATATACCATGTATTTGACATCCAAATAATGGAGCTCTTTGTTTATTGGCTACAAAAATGAATTTTCCAAGCGTATATAGTTCTTTAGTATTTTTAACATTTAACATATGGAAAGCTTTATAAACAGATGGATTCTTTATATCTGGCTCCAGGAATTTGAAATCCATTGCAAATAAATAAAAAGTGAGTTTCCCCGGTGTTACATTGCCTTGATTGTGTGTATTTCTGAATCAACCTGTCCATGCATATGAAGAAGTACGTGATGTGGTCAGACATATTCTAAATTTAACAGGAATAAACTTTGAAAGATGAAATTTTAGAGAATAAATTTGTTCTAGCACATGTTTATACAAATAGCAATTAGGTGAAGTTTCTATAGAAGCTCGAAAGTTTTGTTCACCTTGATCAAACATTCTTTGTTTCAGTTCCAAAAGGAAAAGGAAAAGCACAATTGATTTCTAACACCATAGGGGTTCAACCATACATCACCAAAATCTAGCTTATTTAAATCATCTATTACAAAGTTGTTCTAAAAACGGGGCGTTTCTATTTACACACCAGTTTACTAAAATTACAACAATGTAAAACAGTTATCACTGTACAAAACTTTGAACCAATATTTTAACCTCCTATAGCTTGTTATTGTCCCCAGGGAAATCGTCCCAATTCACATATAACATATTTTAATGGATAACTTTTTTTTACTTTTAAAGATTTCCTTGAAAAAATCATATGTTCATTTTCTACATTGCAGGCACCCCAGATTTCTCTACATAAAACAATTTGCTACCTAGAAAAACGATTTTTGACAGTATAGGTCACACCAGCGTTGGTCACATCAAGTTAGGATGTCATTTTCGTCGTTCTCATATTTCTTACAGAGCATATTCATATTTGTTTTACTATACCCCTTCGACAGAAACCCTTTCATAAATCGCGTAAATTGACCACCAAACAGCTTTCTGCCAGTCATCATCATCATCGTCGTCATCATCATCCTCATCATCATCGCCGTCATCATCATCATCATAATCTGTACAAGTTAAAAACCTGTAAATCAGTGTGGAGCCTGGTCAATCATGCTGATGACTCTGTAGACGTGGTAAGAGTTGATACGACCAACACAGAAGCATAGCCCTCTGCATGATTGATCAGGCTACAAGGAAACTGGAATATTAATGCATTACACCGATTTCAAATAATATAACTGTGATATTTTTCCATCATTATATGACTACTGAACTATTTATAGCTACATATTTATGTATCTAATTATTATTTTAACTTAACCTGTTGTATTTCTATTTAACTATTGATATCAATATTGTAATGATGTTGTAAATAATGTACATTTTAATTGACCATATAAAAGACGAGTCGTTCATTTAATATGTCATCAAGAGTAAATAAAGCCTATTATTCTTCAAACTTATAGTGCCTATTACAATTTTTAATACATACTTTTTTTACATAGAAAAAAAGTATCGATGATAATATTTCCCCCTGTAAAAGGCTGCTAACATTATCATAGAAATAATTTGCCATTTAATTGACACAAGATTACAAAAGTACATAATTTCTTGGAGGACTTCTGATGCCAAACATTGACAGTTTATACCATAGATCTATCAACTTTACTCTTTGTAATCTACCAGGGAGGTAATTATCAAACCACAGAAGCAAATTTCCATTTATTCCATACACTTTCAGCTTTCAGCTTTCACCTTTATGCTATACCCTGTCGAAAGCTTTCCTAATATCACAAAACATAAATCTAATTTTGTTTTGCGAGTATGAAGTTTATTTTTGCCTATGTTAAAAATTGAATCAAAATACGCATTGAATTTGCAAATCAAATTTTGTAAACTTAATCACCATCGATAATCACCAGGTATAAAGCCAGACTGGTGTTTAGTTAAGATAGAATGTTTAACTAGATAGTTGTAAATATATCAAAATACATTTTCCCCATTATATTACTGAAACATGAGGTCATCGAGATTGGTCTGTAATTCAGAACATCATTAGATGAACCATTCCCATACATGGTATTTATATTTACTTGGTTCCAAGCATTTGGTAATCTTCCTGAACCAAGTATTTTATCAAATAAAAGGATTGAGGGGAAATATAAGTGAAGTACTCATTTTTTACAACTTTAGAAACAATACCGTCAGGACCAGGGGGTTTATTTACATTAAGAATACTAATTTAGTCAGATACATCTTGTTGAGTGATGTGAATGTTAGCGAGTGAGTAAGGAGTATAAGTCTGAGGTAATTCAAGGTCAGGTGATGATGGAAAGAAATTAGTAAAATGGTTGTTAAGGATGTCTGCTTTTGGTCATCAGATTCAAGAGGTGGAATGGAAGAGGATTTATTGGTGAAGTTATTTTTAGATTTTGCTATTTTCCACCATTTATCTAGAGGGATCACGTTTTCATTTAGACAATTTCAAACTTTTAATATATTTACATTTTCCTCACGAATCAAGTCAATTGTTTCATTCCTAAGTAAACAAAATCTTTCCCAGTAATGGGGAGTGTTAATTTAGCCTTTCTATGTATTCTATTGCGTTGCCTCATTTTAGTGTGATAGAGTTATCATCCAGAGCTTATCATCTGGGCGTACAGTTATAGTATTGGTAGGAATGGACGTGTTGACTTGTTCTATGATTGAATTAATTATAACTGAATTGAATGTATCATGAGTTCTGATTTAATGAAAAGTTCAACCAATCAATATTATGAAGGGCATTATTTATACTTTGAAAATTAGCCTAGTCATATTTTGATATTGTCTTTTATAACCGCCTGCTTGGATACAGTAAGAGAAATTTGGGCATGGACTGATAAATGGTCACTACAGAACAGTAGTGCTACAAAAGTATTTGTAATTAAGTTTGGGTATTAGTAATTAAGTTTAGATATTTGTACATTATTATGTAATTAAGTTTGGGTATTAGTAATTAAGTTTAGATATTTGTACATTATTATGTAATTAAGTTTGGGTATTAGTAATTAAGTTTAGATATTTGTACATTATTATGTAATTAAGTTTAGGTATTAGTAATTAAGTTTAGGTATTAGTAATTAAGTTTAGATATTTGTAATTAAGTTTAGGTATTAGTAATTAAGTTTAGGTATTTGTAATTAAGTTTAGATATCTGTGATTAAGTTTAAATATTTGTAATTAAGTTTAGGTATTTGTAATTAAGTTTAGGTATTTGTAATTAAGTTTAGATATTTGTAATTAAGTTTAGGTATTTGTAATTAAGTTTAGGTATTTGTAATTAAGTTTAGGTATTTGTAATTAAGTTTAGGTATTAGTAATTAAGTTTAGGTCGATATTAAAGATAATATCAATAGAAGTGACACTGTCAGGTGTTATTCTTGTAGGTTCATTAATAAGACTAGCTTAGTTGTGTTTGATAAGGAGTCGTGGTAAATTATCATTTAGTGGTATATTTAACATACCAACAGCAATATCACCTGTTAGTTTAACATCCAGTAAAGTATCAGTAGCTCTAGTTAATGTGACATCTAACTTATCACAGTAATCAATACAGCCAAGGAAAAATTTATGTTTATTTATTAAAACCTCTAAGCAGAAAAACTCATGATCAACATTATCTCTTTCTAAGTCCCTTCTTATTTTCATTACAACAGTATATTTTTTTATAATAGACTATAACTTCACCACTGGTCCAGTTATTTGATCTTTTCTATAAGGAGCGACATTAAATGGTTGCATTTGAATGCCAATATCAGATATAAGGGGATATAAGTGGGATTCAGACGTACATACAATATCAGGTATAAGTGGGATTCAGTCATACATACAATATCAGGTATAAGGGGATATACGTGGGATTCAGTCATACATACAATATCAGATATAAGGGGATATAAGTGGGATTCAGTCATACATACAATATCAGATATACGTGGGATTCAGTCATACATACAATATCAGATATAAGGGGATATAAGTGGGATTCAGTCATACATACAATATCAGATATAAGTGGGATTCAGTCATACATACAATATCATATATACGTGGGATTCAGTCATACATACAATATCAGATATAAGGGGATATAAGTGGGATTCAGTCATACATACAATATCAGATATAAGTGAGATTCAGTCATACATACAATATCAGATATAAGTGGGATTCAGTCATACATACAATATCAGATATAAGTGGGATTCAGTCATACATACAATATCAGGTATAAGTGGGATTCAGTCATACATACAATATCAGATAAAGTGGGATTCAGTCATACATACAATATCAGGTATAAGTGGGATTCAGTCATACATACAATATCAGATAAAGTGGGATTCAGTCATACATACAGTATCAGATATAAGTGGGATTCAGTCATACATACAATATCAGGTATAAGTGGGATTCAGTCATACATACAATATCAGGTATAAGTGGGATTCAGTCATATATACAATATCAGGTATAAGTGGGATTCAGTCATACATACAATATCAGATATAAGGGGATATAAGTGGGATTCAGTCATACATACAATATCAGATATATGTGGGATTCAGTCATACATACAATATCAGATATAAGTGGGATCCAGTCATACATACAATATCAGATATAAGTGGGATCCAGTCATACATACAATATCAGGTATAAGTGGGATTCAGTCATACATACAATATCAGATATAAGTGGGATCCAGTCATACATACAATATCAGGTATAAGTGGGATCCAGTCATACATACAATATCAGATATAAGTGGGATCCAGTCATACATACAATATCAGATATAAGTGGGATTCAGTCATACATACAATATCAGATATAAGTGGGATTCAGTCATACATACAATATCAGGTATAAGTGGGATTCAGTCATACATACAATATCAGATATAAGTGGGATTCAGTCATACATACAATATCAGGTATAAGTGGGATTCAGTCATACATACAATATCAGATATAAGTGGGATTCAGTCATACATACAATATCAGGTATAAGTGGGATTCAGTCATACATACAATATCAGATATAAGTGGGATTCAGTCATACATACAATATCAGGTATAAGTGGGATTCAGTCATACATACAATATCAGATATAAGTGGGATTCAGTCATACATACAATATCAGGTATAAGTGGGATTCAGTCATACATACAATATCAGATATAAGTGGGATTCAGTCATACATACAATATCAGACATATACATACAATATCATTATTTTCTGACTGAACTTCAATAAGTCACCAAGTTTGTCTCTACCCATTACAGATACGTACATTACACGATTAATATATCGATTACCGACAGTATTTATTACCGCATCAGGTAGTCTGAACTATGGTCCTGAACAAATGTAAAACTGAATTTGGGAGTAATAAGAAGGAATGCAGTGCGATAAGGGGCGACACTATACAGGGTACAGTATACATGATAGCCGCGATGATCGACGGAAGAGTCCGTTAATCGGGTACCCCAATTCTGCAGAATACATACAAATGTAACTGTATGATTTCCCCGTCGTTGTCGTTTTCGTCGTCCCCTTCCTTCCCCCGCCTCCTGGTTTCGTCATATCCCCGTAGTATTTAATCTTGTGTACATAATATGTTTGATTTTAATACGTTTTTGTTAGTTTATACGTGAACTATTGGTATTTAAATGTAGCCTACACATACAGCCTGGGTCTGGATTAAATACAACCACAGTTATACACTACCTATTATCAATGATTTTTCTAGTAAATGTTGTCCCTGTATAAACGTACACTGATCTAAAGAACATGTTGGTGTACCACAAGGGGATTACTTAACGCCGAGGTCGTTTTGGTTATCGCACAATAAAGGTACATACCTACCTATTCATACGGTTTTAATTTATCATACATGAAAATGTCACGCTGAATAGGTATTTTTCTTGCGCAATTGGTGTATAAAGGAAAATGATCTAGCTCTCAGAGCAAGGAAACTATCCATTCCTTTTTGGGAACAGTTTAAAAATGTAAACTTTATTCATTTCAGAACAGCGAAGTAAGTAATACCAACTCATATTAACCACTCTTGTTGGCACGGATGGCAGTGGAAGTATGCAGGACATTTTTACTTTGGAACATTTTTTACGTTAGCCGGAAATTGTAATGAAGCGTTCGCTTCTGTGTATATTTTCACCGATGGACAATACTCAATCTGACCTCGAGGTTTATTGATATTAAAAGCTTGTCACAGGAAAAATGTATTTGTATTAAAAGTTCACGACATTTACTAAGGTTGAGCCCCGGATTAGTTAGACTTGAGTGACCCGGTTCAGTCTCGTAATAATGGAATTTAGGTGTACTTTAATACACAAGGAGAAAGTGGACAACCTTGTCCATATACTACACACATTTACGGACGGAGAATTATAATTATTCCCAGGTATGGGACCGGAGATCCGTAATTAGAGGCCGATATACACATCAGGTAAACAGGTTGTTGATAGCAGGTTTTCTTACTATAGACGAAGTTTACCACACTGCGGATGTGATCAAATCCATTTAGCAAAGTACTGCCTAGGGTTATATCCCTAAATACATCGTATATATACAAACCTCATAACTGCTAATTTACATACGTAGGCACAGGTAAACGACATACATTTATATGATTACTTATGTGTTGTAGTACTCTGTCTTTGAAGAATCCGATAAGACTTGTAGCTGTTGAAATGACACACATTATCAGAGAAGACAGTTTGTCACATTTCACAGGTAATTGGTGGTATCATTGGTTATATCTCGACTAGCCGCCGGAAGCAGCTCCGTGGACGCGGAAGTTACAATGTGACAAGTGTCGTTTGAAGTTCACGTGGATCAAGGGTGTCACAATTCACTTGGATGGCATCACACGAACGAATAACATCCTCAGGTAAGTATTTTAGTTTATCAATGAGATCCCAACTTAGTGAACGCTGTATCTTTTATTATAGTATACGTGCTACTAACAATGATCACATCATTTGAATAACTCCAACGCCGACGACCGAAGCAGTGTTATGACCAATCTCGGTTATTCTAGAGAAGTAGTTTTATTTGAGCTATTTCTCATTTTTCGATAGTTTTTCTTTGCGTTGCATGTGTTCTTTGTTACTTCAGTACATGTATTGAAGTGTGCAAAAACGTAAATCATGGCTTCCCTGGTCACGAGGTCAAGGCCGAATATGGTTTTTTGATGAAAAACAAGTCTTGAAACTGATATGGGTACATATGGATCGACAGATTTTATAAAGGAAGCCATGAGACAAATACAGATAACAAGAAAATAAATACTTCAGTACAGGAACTTCACCGGACATTCGGCCGTCGGAACTGAAATGGTCGCACGCAGTCCAATGTTGTTTCAAGGGCTGTAAAGATGCATTCTGAAAGAAATTTGATAAAAATTGAAGGTTGCACGTTTGAGGTCAACGATAACACTAACTATATATATCTAATACTGTCTATTGAAAGGGGAGTAACGGTAGGTCACCGAATTAGTAGCAGTGTTCAGTAAAAGTGAAAATAATCAGGCACATGTTTTTAAGATATGTAAACAAAGTCTTAAATATTGCCATATATAATGATTTTTGAGGGGAAGTAACTATATGTCATAGTCTACATTGACAGGGGAAGTTACTCTATGTCATAGTCTACATTGACAGGGGAAGTTACTCTATGTCATAGTCTATATTGACAGGGGAAGTAACTATATGTCATAGTCTATATTGACAGGGGAAGTAACTCTATGTCATAGTCTATATTGACAGGGGAAGTAACTAGTATGTCATAGTCTATATTGACAGGGGAAGTTACTCTATGTCATAGTCTATATTGACAGGGGAAGTTACTCTATGTCATAGTCTTCATTGTCAGGGGAAGTATCTCTATGTCATAGTCTACATTGACAGGGGAAGTTACTCTATGTCATAGTCTACATTGTCAGGGGAAGTTACTCTATGTCATAGTCTATATTGTCAGGGGAAGTAACTCTATATCATAGTCTACATTGACAGGGGAAGTTACTCTATGTCATAGTCTATATTGACAGGGGAAGTTACTCTATGTCATAGTCTACATTGACAGGGGAAGTAACTCTATGTCATAGTCTACATTGACAGGGGAAGTAACTCTATGTCATAGTCTACATTGACAGGGGAAGTTACTGAATGTCATAGTCTACATTGACAGGGAACGTTACTCTATGTCATAGTCTACATTGGCAGGGGAAGTTACTCTATGTCATAGTCTATATTGATAGGGGAAGTTACTCTATGCCATAGTCTATATTGACAGGGGAAGTAACTCTCTCTATATGACTGATTACCTTGACAAGGGAAGTAACTCCAGGGTTTTGAATACCTTGATATTCGAACCAGATTGAATATGGCACCAGACTGAATGTCGTAGTTGATATTATACTGGTAAAACCGTCATTAATCATATGAAATAATACAGATATAATCTTTACTCCAGGAATATGTAACATTACATAAAGTACACTGACAATATCCATATAAACCTTATTAAAAACCGCTTACACAATCGGCCCTATACACCAATAGAGCCACACGTATAATTAATGAATTCACTAAAACGCCGTCTGTTGTTAAATCACTACAGGTAAAATATGTCTGTGTATTTATATAGATACTGAATACGTAGCTACACACCTTAAAACACTAACACAGACTTCTAAACCACAAAATATGCAGGTGATTAGGCTGTCTCATATCAAACATGTAAGAAAAACGTTAGACATAATGGAAACACATTAAAATATTTTTAATTAACATATCATTATGTTTAACCATCGACAAACACGGTTATATTTTACCATCCATTACGTACATAGATTGAAGTAGGAAATACGTTTCAGAACGAATTTTGATTGACTTTCATTGGTAACAGGGGCAATACAAACAGAGTCACCCATCGACCCACCACTGCTTACAAATATCCATTGGCATTAAAAATCATATTTACCGAGTCGTACTGTACTGGATTCAGTGGAGAAGATTTGTACGAACTAGGTCTGTTAATTTATCTATCGAGCAACCAAAACACTACATACCAGAGTGGTGTAACTGGAAGGTTGTGGTGGGCGTGAGGGCATTGTGTGGTGAATGAGAGGTCAGTGTGTGGTTGGTATGAGGTCAATGTGTGGTTGGTATGAGGGCACTGTGCGGTGTGTGTGAGGGCACTGTGTGGTGTGTGTGAGGGCACTGTGTGATGTGTGTGAGGGCACTGTGCGGTGTGTGTGAGGGCATTTTGTGGTGAATGTGAGGGCACTGTGTGGTGGGTGTGAGGACACATGAACTATTTCAAAAATATCGTCGCTATGATCTATATATCTCATTGTTCTGTCCGAGGGAATGTGTCCAGATTAACGAGACTAATCATGACCTATTTATCTCGTTATTCCGTCCGAGGGAATGTGTCCAGATTAACGAGACTAATCATGACCTATATATCTCGTTATTCTGTCCGAGGGAATGTGTCCAGACTAACGAGTCTAATCATGACTTATATATCTCGTTATTCCGTCCGAGGGAATGTGTCCAGATTAACGAGACTAATCATGACCTATATATCTCGTTATTCTGTCCGAGGGAAAGTGTCCAGACTAACGAGACTAATCATGACCTATATATCTCGTTATTCTGTCCGAGGGAATGTGTCCAGATTAACGAGACTAATCATGACTTATATATCTCGTTATTCGGTCCGAGGGAATTGGTTTGTTTGGTTTGTTTTTGTTTAACGTCCTATTAACAGCCAGGGTCATTTAAGGACGTGTCAGGTTTTGGAGGTGGAGGAAAGCCGGAGTACCCGGAGAAAAACCACCGGCCTACGGTCAGTACCTAGCAACTGCCCCACGTAGGTTTCGAACTCGCAACCCAGTGGTGGAGGGCTAGTGATAAAG
This sequence comes from Pecten maximus, assembly GCF_902652985.1. NCBI lineage: Eukaryota > Metazoa > Mollusca > Bivalvia > Pectinida > Pectinidae > Pecten > Pecten maximus. The sequence goes on along the minus strand of NC_047023.1, from coordinate 44,030,230 downwards.
TGTCGGTACACCTTAACCATTCAGCCACCGCGGCCCCTATATGACCTATATATCTCGTTATTCTGTCCGAGGGAATGTGTCCAGATTAACGAGTCTAATCATGACCTATATATCTCGTTATTCTGTCCGAGGGAATGTGTCCAGATTAACGAGACTAATCATGACATATATATCTCGTTATTCGGTCCGAGGGAATGTGTCCAGATTAACGAGCCTAATCATGACCTATATATCTCATCATTCCGTCCGAGGGAATGTGTCCAGATTAACGAGTCTAATCATGACATATATATCTCATTATTCTGTCCGAGGGAATGTGTCCAGATTAACGAGACTAATCATGACCTATATATCTCGTTATTCTGTCCGAGGGAATCTGTCCAGATTAACGAGACTAATCATGACATATATATCTCGTTATTCCGTCCGAGGGAAAGTGTCCAGATTAACGAGACTAATCATGACATATATATCTCGATATTCTGTCCGAGGAAATGTGTCCAGATTAACGAGACTAATCATGACCTATATATCTCGTTATTCGGTCCGAGGGAATGTGTCCAGATTAACGAGCCTAATCATGACCTATATATCTCATCATTCCGTCCGAGGGAATGTGTCCAGATTAACGAGTCTAATCATGACATATATATCTCATTATTCTGTCCGAGGGAATGTGTCCAGATTAACGAGACTAATCATGACCTATATATCTCGTTATTCTGTCCGAGGGAATCTGTCAGGATTAACGAGTCTAATCATGACCTATATATCTCGTTATTCCGTCCGAGGAAATGTGTCCAGATTAACGAGACTAATCATGACCTATATATCTAGTTATTCTGTCCGAGGGAATGTGTCCAGATTAACGAGACTAATCATGACCTATATATCTCGTTATTCTGTCCGAGGGAATCTGTCAGGATTAACGAGACTAATCATGACCTATATATCTCGATATTCCGTCCGAGGAAATGTGTCCAGATTAACGAGACTAATCATGACCTATATATCTAGTTATTCTGTCCGAGGGAAAGTGTCCAGATTAACGAGACTAGTCATGACATATATATCTCGATATTCCGTCCGAGGGAATGTGTCCAGATTAACGAGACTAATCATGACATATATATCTAGTTATTCCATCCGAGGGAAAGTGTCCAGGTTAACGAGACTAGCCATGACATTTATATCTCATCATTCCGTCCGAGGGGATGTGTCCAGATTAACGAGACTAATCATGACCTATATACAATTTGTATCTCGCTATTCGGTCCGAGGGAATGTGTCCAGATTAACGAGACTAGCCATGACATATATATCTCATCATTCCGTCCGAGGGAATGTGTCCAGATTAACGAGACTAATCATGACCTATATATCTCGTTATTCTGTCCGAGGGAATGTGTCCAGATTAACGAGACTAATCATGACCTATATATCTCATCATTCCGTCCGAGGGAATGTGTCCAGATATCTCGTTATTCTGTGCGAGGGAATGTGTCCAGATTAACGAGACTAATCATGACCTATATATCTCATCATTCCGTCCGAGGGAATGTGTCCAGATATCTCGTTATTCTGTCCGAGGGAATGTGTCCAGATATCTCGTTATTCTGTCCGGGGGAATGTGTCCAGATTAACGAGACTAATCATATAGACTTTGTTAATCTTTTAATCCCTACCGCTATATCCCCCCGGGCAATACGATATAATGATGTCGCGATCTATTAATCCTACAGATAATCCTCTTTGACCACAGGTAACGGAGACGTTTATCTTACGAGTTTGTACGACATCAAGCTGACGGTAAAATAATAATAATGTGAATAAAACCTCAGATTATGTTAACACCTCAAGGAAAGTTAAGTTTCGTTTTCCCGTAACACCTACTGTACAATAAAACGTATCTGGTGATCCAGGCACACCGCAGTCTCGATAATCCGGATATAATGACGTAAGACAGGTCAGCCAATAGAATTATACAAACTAATTACTCAATGTAATGGATAATATGAATGTCGATTAATGTATATAATACCGTATCGTACACCTGTTTCTTAATTGTAGGGGTATTTATAGGTGTAAAAATGCAGACGGGACGTCAGGATGTCAAACTGGACATAAACACGTGTTATATATAGGAGGGGTACCAACCACCTAAATCATATATCATACTGGACATAAACACGTGTTATATATAGGAGGGGTACCAATCACCTAAATCATATATCATACTGGACATAAACACGTGTTATATATAGGAGGGGTACCAACCACCTAAATCATATATCATACTGGACATAAACACGTGTTATATATAGGAGGGGTACCAACCACCTAAATCATATATCATACTGGACATAAACATGTGTTATATATAGGAGGGGGTACCAACCACCTAAGTTATATATCATACTGGACATAAACACGTGTTATATATAGGAGGGGGTACCAACCACCTAAATCATACATCATACTGGACATAAACACGTGTAATATATAGGAGGGGGTACCCACCACCTAAATCATACATCATACTGGACATAAACACGTGTTATATATAGGAGGGGTACCAACCACCTAAATCATATATCATACTGGACATAAACACGTGTTATATATAGGAGGGGGTACCAACCACCTAAATCATATATCATACTGGACGTAAACACGTGTTATATATAGGAGGGGGTACCAACCACCTAAATCATACATCATACTGGACATAAACACGTGTTATATATAGGAGGGGTACCAACCACCTAAATCATATATCATACTGGACATAAACACGTGTTATATATAGGAGGGGTACCAACCACCTAAATCATATATCATACTGGACATAAACACGTGTTATATATAGGAGGGGTACCAACCACCTAAATCATATATCATACTGGACATAAACACGTGTTATATATAGGAGGGGTACCAACCACCTAAATCATATATCATACTGGACATAAACACGTGTTATATATAGGAGAGGTACCAACCACCTAAATCATACTGGACATAAACACGTGTTAGATATAGGAGGGTACTTGATAAAGTTTTGATACACATATACATCGTTTATTCTGACACCCACTTACCACTCCCGATACAGAGTATCCACGTTTTTCTGTAAAAGAGGTTGATGAAGTATGTCCGGAATAATGCATTTCTTGGATTTAAAGAAAAACCCGTAGATATTGATTTATGGATATTAAAGTGTCTGAAAGGTATTTTGATATGATTATAACTATCCATAAATCATCAATAATAAGTTTGCATACCTAGCCCTGCAATGGCCGTCTTATCGTCTCCGTGGAACCTGAAAGTGAACATGCCTTTAGAAATGATGTTTTGATTTTAGGAAGGAAGGAAATGGTTTGAAAAAAAAGAACAATATCACCAGGTCATATGTGTTGATGAATTTCCTGTCTGGTGAATTTTAGTAAGATCGGAAATACATTCCATTCGTCACTTGTCAGTCACAAAACTACATTCTAATTAGGTGATGGCAATCTCTGGTTTAATAGTGAAAGTATCTTTAAATATACAATCAATTATAGTTGTTATCACGCGCGCATAATCTGCACGCACTATTGGTTAACCTTAATACCGTTAAGAGATGGAACTCAAGTTTTGCTTGGAGCACACATTTTGATTCCCTAATTAGTCATTTTGATTTTGAGTAAACATTTTATATTTAATTACATTTACGATCGATAAATGAAAATCCAAAATGGCACCTGGCTATTGTCCTTGGTGTTATAATGACAATGTAACAGGGGCGATGTTGTGACGTCATGGTTATGACAGGTAATTAAAGCTGTCCCCTCGAGTTGATCTATCAAAGGTTTACTCTATTTTATAATTATCGATTCCAATCAAGCGATAAGTTGACTGGTATATAAATCGGTATCTATATTGTTTTTGTCAGACTTACCTAGGGATACAGGCATGCCCACAGTTCTAGCTGACGACCAAGCGCACCACATCGCCAAATTTGTAGCGAACATCATTCAAAGTTCTGTGGAGATTATAAAACAGGAACAAGATTTACTCAACTTCCTGGACGAGGCCTTAGAAGGACTTGGAGACGATTATTCAGAGGAAAATCAAGTTACCGAGCAAAACAGACTTTCTGCAGAATACTCCACGATGGTAACTTAAACTAACTTCAGAAATATACATTTGTTAATTGTTTTTGATTATTGTTGTACACATGTTACTGTCGGTTACATGTAATATAGGCACAACATATCGTATATAATACATTCTATATTCAATATTAGTATCTCTACAATCACTGGAAATAATCCATATTATGTAGTCGTCAATTCGATCAATAATTAATTGAATATCATAATCAAATGACTTATCATTTATTCATTTATTCTTTTCAATTGTTCGTTAATTAATTAATTAATTTCAATAGCTCGTTCATTCATTCATTCATTCATTCATTCATTCATTCATTCATTCAATCATTCATTTTAATTGTTCGTTCGATCATTCATTCATTCATTCATTCATTCATTCATTCATTCATTCATTCATTCATTCATTCATTCATTCATTCACAGACGAGTGTAGCACCTATGCCTATTCCTATCTGTCAGTTGAATGGAGAACCCATGCCTGACTGTGATGACGGTATACAGAAGGACCAGCCAACTCCTACAGACCGGCCGGAGATGGACACTTCCATGGGAGCAGGTAGGTGGATTAATATGTCTACTCGCACCCGGAAATATCCAGGAGCGAGTCCAGGAAGTTCCCAACCAGGGACACTAGGTTTCGACCTCCGTCGTCATGTACAAGTGTAAATACGTATAACTTTTGGAAACTCATGAACGACACGCGCACTAAAATTTCTAGAAGGGAAGTGTCATACGAACTAGTTACGATTCTGTTAAAGACTACTACTTCGAACCCCGAGACAAACAATTAGATACAACTGCTTAGAACCCCGAGACAATCCGTTAAATACAATAACTTCGAACCCCGAGACAAAATATTAAATACAACTGCTTAGAACCCCGAGACAACCCGTTGAATACAACAACTTCGAACCCCGAGACAAACTATTAAATACAACTGCTTAGAACCCCGAGACAACCCGTTAAATACAACAACTTCGAACCCCGAGACAAACAATTAGATACAACTGTTTAGAACCCCGAGACAACCCGTTAAATACAACAACTCCGAACCCCGAGACAAACTATTAGATACAACTGCTTAGAACCCCGAGACAACCCGTTAAATACAACAACTTCGAACCCCGAGACAAACTATTAGATACAACTGCTTAGAACCCCGAGACAACCCGTTAAATACAACAACTTCGAACCCCGAGACAAACTATTAGATACAACTGTTTAGAAACCCGAGACAACCCGTTAAATACTACAACTTCGAACAGCGAGACAAACTATTAAATACAACTGCTTAGAACCCCGAGACAACCCGTTAAATACAACAACTTCGAACCCCGAGACAAACTATTAGATACAACTGCTTAGAACCCCGAGAGAACCCGTTAAATACAACAACTTCGAACAGCGAGACAAACTATTAGATACAACTTCTTAGAAACCCCGGGACAGCCCGTTAAATACAACAACTTCGAACAGCGAGACAACCCGTACATACCACTACTTAGAACCTCGAGACAACCCGTTAAATAGAACTAGTTCGAACCCCGAGACAACCCGTTAAATACAAGATACAAGAAACTTGATTTAACATCCGATACATATAAACAAAGAACATTAGCCCGTGCGAGCTATTCAGTATACAACTACATCATTGTACTTCGAACCCCGAGAAAATTTGTTTCATTGACTTTAGAACTAATTAAATTTTCTGAAAGAAGTTAAGAAGACAGAATAGTCGTTGGCCTATATTTGAATTTTCTCATGTAACTTAGACCCCTTGGCGTTGTATAGAGATTTTGAATGTTCCTCCGTAACCTTTAACCTTTGACCTTGTAGACATCCCGGACCTGTCTTTGGTGAATACGGACGGTAGTAAACAGAACATCAGTGCGTACATACAGGACATCATCCGAGAGGCACACGAGAAAGTCACCATCAGCGAGGAGACGGCGCCCCTAGCAACGGCGGAGAGCAGCATTCAAGATGACGTAACACTCACCGGAAGTTACTATACAGACGACAGTCCTTCAAAAGAATCTCGAAACGTATGCACATGTTTAAATACATTTTGTAACTAACGTTTTAGAGACCTGTACACCATACAGCTGATTATCTAAACTTGGATTTTTATTTGTGAAAACGGACCAGTTTTATAGATGATTGAAATGTAACTAAAACGATTACGATGAAGGTTATTTTTCTAAAAAGACAATGCGCGGTTTGTCGGAATGTCGTTTAATTATTTACATTCATTTTTTTTTCAGGCAACGCAGTCGGAAAACAAACAAGAAACGCGGCTTTCGGATTCCGCGGTAGAAGGTGAGTACCTATATATTTTATTGTAAAGGTGTCCGGTCTTTGATCAGAGTGGCAATACATTATGACAAAACTATATATATAGAGAATACATGGTCAGTGTCTTAAAATATAAGCTGTATTTTGGCGAGGGTAAAGAAAGACAAAAGTGGCGAGCCTTGGCGAGCCACTTTTGTCTTTCTGTCCCGAGCCAAAAATACAGCTTATATTTTAAGACACTGACCATGTATTCTATTTATCCTGCAACAGTCATAAAAATAATCATCAAAAATAATCATTTTGAAGTGAAAGGGTGTCAAAAATGACCGAAATATGTTCGCCTTTTAAACGTAGTTTCACTTTGAAGTAGGTCAGTCGAACTGACGCACGTGCTAAGATTCCAAAATACAGCTGTTTTCCGTCACTGCCGTATACAGCAAAAATATATACGGTGGGTGTATTCCGACAATGCGGTGGCAGTTGCAGGATAAATAGAGAATACATGGTCAGTGTCTTAAAATATAAGCTGTATTTTGGCGAGGGTAAAGAAAGACAAAAGTGGCGAGCCTTGGCGAGCCACTTTTGTCTTTCTGTCCCGAGCCAAAAATACAGCTTATATTTTAAGACACTGACCATGTATTCTATTTATCCTGCAACATTCATACAAATAATCATATAAACTAATCATTTCGAAGTGAAACGGTGTCAAAAATGACAGAAATATGTTCGCCTTTTAAACGTAGTTTCACTTTGAAGTAGGTCAGTCGAACTGACGCACGTGCTAAGATTCCAAAATACAGCTGTTTTCCGTCACTGCCGTATACAGCAAAAATATATATGGTGGGTGTATTCCGACAATGCGGTGGCAGTTGCAGGATAAATATATATATACACAAGTCTCATATTGTACTTCGTGATTAAAGGCGATTTAAATGCTTCGAAAATAAGAGAGTAATTAATGTTTTGATTTCAATATATCTATAAATTTTGGTTAAGAAGAGATTAAATTAAAAACTAAATATTTGCAATTTCCATATTTTGATATCAAAATGATGATAACTATATTTAACTTTTCAGTTCCAGCCTCAGATGTTCCTTCGACAAAAGCTGTTGTCAATAACAACGACCACGAAAAATCGCCTTTATCTGAAGACATGGACGAAATTATCGAAATCGAAGATGACAGTTTTGGACAGCAATCATTCGTGGAGATGAATAGTAAAGATCGAGGAGTTCCGAATAAAAATAAGAAAAAACGCATCAGCAGAATCAAAGATTCTATTCTGAATTTGTTCTCATGCACGTCATCACGTTCAACAAATACGTCATAGTATTCCATAACCTCATTTACAGAAATGTTCTAAACATCAACATAAGTGTATTAAACTGACTTCAAATCAAAAGTGCATCAGAGGTGTATACATACCGGAAAGTAAAGGACACAGCAATGAGGAGCGGAAGTGACGTTCACTTGATTTTTACAGGGTAAATTGTGTTCAATGGTTTTTGATATCCAGAATCAACATTATTGACGTCAACTAAGCCGGCTTCCATTGATTACGACATCATCATTGACGTCTGTGTGGTGTTACGACATCATCATTGACGTCTGTGTGGTGTTACGACATCATCATTGACGTCTGTGTGGTGTTAGCACCAAGTCTGAAGTTGATCATATCACTTTGTCTTTACTGTTCTGTTGAATCACTGACGTAGCAGGTCACATATCCGTTTTATATATTATTGATACAATGACATGTACTCGCCCGGTTTTAATGATCCGAGGAGTTCCGATACCAATACACTTCTATAAGGAGTATTTATTATTTCGGAATACATTTCGGAATACAATAGTGATATAGTAGTGTTGTCGGTGGTTATACAATTCAGTGATTGAAATGAACTGTTATGTCGGAGTAAAATAGATCCATTCAAGATAATAATTAATTTGATTGGAAGACTTTTGGACCATACACCAGTGTCCCTGTGTATAACATCTAGCATTGTCAGGGAATTTCCTGTTACATTGAAGACGGCGACATGTCCCTCTGTACCAGGCAGTGTTGATGGTATATAGTGTCGTCCTGTGTACAACAAAAACGGATCATTAAAAGCCAAAATAGAAACTGACGTCATATCCGCCTGCGCGTGATTCAGTTTCCTAATTTGATCGACATTCAAATGAAATAATATCATGTTATTTTGTCTCTGGCTTTCTTCAATTTCGCCAAACACGTGACCTCATTAAGCCGAAAGTGATTCCATATATCCCGAGGGCCGACTCGTTCCTTTCGTTACGGAAGTCACATTACCTCATAAGAAAAGCGGCCGGAAGTTCAGTATACTGACTACTGGGGATATTGTCCAATGACACGATATATTCGTCAACCACAAGGGAAGTGGGAAAGTTTGATGACAAAAGATGCTCAGATCTCGGAATATTCGTAACAATGTCTTTTCTAAATATAGATTGTATTTAATTCTTTGTTAAACTGTTTCTATAAAGGTTTGACTCCTAGAATACGAACCGACTTACATTAATGTGTGTCCGACTGTCTGGACGAAGAATGTACTTGTGGATGTAGAATGGATTGTTGTTGTGCTCATTCTACACCATTGAGCGCCGCCTAGCGGAGAGGAGATTATTCTATTTGAGTCTTGTCTACCTTTGGGTGAAGTTTTATTTATCTATTTATTCATTTTTTTGTGTGAATTAGACACAATTATATGAGGTCAACATTCTAGTTTGAACTGTTAATTTATTCAACTGAAGTAATTAGGCGTAGGTTTGTGAGAGAAAACGTTTTATAAAACATGATAAGTGTTTTGTATAGAAGTCGGTGCGATGATTTTATTTTTAATTCCTCGGAGACAATTTGTGTTGTCTCCCTTAACATCACCACAATACATTGATATTATTCAAGTGTCTCGTTTTAAATGTTTTTCATTCTCATCATTATAATTATAGCATTTGCATCATGTGTGTTAAATCAAATGCCTGGAATCTAATCTTCTGTCAGTTTAAAATACCATGCACTTTGCAAAGTATATGAATGTACAATGTATGTATGTATGTATGTAAATGCTACTTTTTATAGCAGATATATACCATTTTATAAATGAACGGTGTCATTGTATGTATGCGAGATAAAGGATGTGTGTGTTTGATCTATACAGACATCCATCATAGTGTGTCATTTCGATAATGATATATACTGTAGTGATATATAGTGATATTTATGTCTCATTACAGACTTTCCTTAGCTATAATGATATATACTGTAGTGATATATAGTGATATTTATGTCTCACTACAGACTTTCCTTAGCTATGACGTGTACCTGTGATTGTATGTTTATTTTGTAATTTATATATGCAAGAAACTGGAATAAAAGTTTATATGATTTTTTTGTGTTAAATTGTTAAGTTTGCAAAAGTTGCCCCCCTCCCCCACCCTCCTATTTATACTTCGGTTTGAGTGCTGAACCAAGTATCAACCCACCCCGAATAACAGTCCTGTGTTTGAAAGCTGACTCATTACGCATGCCCAACAACGTGGCAGAGCGAGAGAGACGTGGGAACGGTGATAATTACCTGTCAACTCATTTCCCAGTGTAATTTTTCCTAAAAATCTCTTCAAAATCACCAATATGTACTGTAGTGTCACTGGGGAGTGACAGACGCCATGACTCGTTTTTTTGGCTTATGGTCTTGGAAGCGGTTTTTGTTGCGATAATGGACTGGATGAGGTTACAACACAGACAAACGTGTATCTATTCCAAACAGACCAACGTGTATCTATTCCAAACAGACCAACGTGTATCTATTCCAAACAGAACAACGTGTATCTGGTCAAATCAGACCAACATTCGTTTTCAAATGGGTGTTATTATTTTGAGGTGAAAAAAGAACAGATGAAGCTGTATGACGTCAGAATTATTTCCAAAATGCCGTGTTAAAAGCAATTGTCAACTTTATCGCCATTTAAAGAAAAAAAAAAAAAAAATAAGATTAAAACCGGATTTTATCCCATACATTGTAACACTTCAATATTTCAATCATTTTTTTATTCAAAATTCACGTCATCACGTGACGAAATTGAATTCCGCGGTGGGATTTTGAAATATGAAGATTTCTTTTTACAGGACAATAAAGCTATCTGCATTACACTTACCGGTTTCAATAAGAGACCTGCACGTCGAACCTAACATCAATTAAAATTACATGACACGGACTGTTATGTATAGAAATTAAAAATATCACTGTTCTCAATAAAACCCACTAGTATCTCCAAAGAACCTTAAGGGGTTATGTCGCTCCCCGTCTCACGCTATAAGGTTTGTAGGTAATCGTCCTTTTAATTGTTCAATTTTAAAATCTTCTTTGCGCTTGTGCACAAAGGTTTAATATAACGAATGAGAGCCGCTGTATTGCGTCAATCTTGTCACTTTAACACACATTTTTCATTCAAATGAGTTGTCGTTGAAATATGAACGAATTTTTACAACACATGGAAAATTGATCAGCGTATATGTGACCTCGTGTATCTGTAAACAAGATAAATACTGCAATGGTAGAATGAACGTTTTCATGTTATGTATCAATTAAATAATACATGTAGATAATAGTATAATAGGTACAGCCGAATATTGAACATACATGTATAAATCGAGATTGGCGCCGTAATTTGATCAAAAAACAAAAGGAAATCAATGAAGAACATCTAATGCTTTGATACAAGAGGATGAGATCTACACACTAATAAAGACTAGATGTAATGTACCAGGGCTGTCTGGGCTTCCATACCAGAGGACGGGATCTACACACTAATAAAGACTAGATATAATGTACCAGGGCTGTCTGGGCTTCCATACCAGAGGACGAGATCTACACACTAATAAAGACTAGATACAATGTACCAGGGCTGTCTGGGCTTCCATACCAGAGTACGGGATCTACACACTAATAAAGACTAGATATAATATACCAGGACTGTCTGGGCTTCCATACCAGAGGACGAGATCTACACACTAATAAAGACTAGATATAATGTACCAGGACTGTCTGGGCTTCCATACCAGAGGACGGGATCTACACACTAATAAAGACTAGATATAATGTACCAGGGCTGTCTGGGCTTCCATACCAGAGGACGGGATCTACACACTAATAAAGACTAGATACAATGTACCAGGGCTGTCTGGGCTTCCATACCAGAGTACGGGATCTACACACTAATAAAGACTAGATATAATGTACCAGGACTGTCTGGGCTTCCATACCAGAGGTCGGGATCTACACACTAATAAAGACTGATATAATGTACCAGGATTGTCTGGGCTTCCATACCAGAGGTCGGGATCTACACACTAATAAAGACTAGATATAATGTACCAGGACTGTCTGGGCTTCCATACCAGAGGTCGGGATCTACACACTAATAAAGACTAGATATAATGTACCAGGGCTGTCTGGGCTTCCATACCAGAGTACGGGATCTACACACTAATAAAGACTAGATACAATGTACCAGGGCTGTCTGGGCTTCCATACCAGAGTACGGGATCTACACACTAATAAAGACTAGATATAATGTACCAGGACTGTCTGGGCTTCCATACCAGAGGTCGGGATCTACACACTAATAAAGACTGATATAATGTACCAGGATTGTCTGGGCTTCCATACCAGAGGTCGGGATCTACACACTAATAAAGACTAGATATAATGTACCAGGACTGTCTGAGCTTCCATACCAGAGGTCGGGATCTACACACTAATAAAGACTAGATATAATGTACCAGGACTGTCTGAGCTTCCATACCAGAGGACGGGATCTACACACTAATAAAGACTAGATATAATAAACTTTACAATGTTGTTCTGGAAATTATCGGAGAACAGTATTACAATCTTTATTTATCTCAGATTCGTAGACCAGTGGTCATGTTTTTTAAATTATTTCTAATACAAGGATAAATACGCTTGACTAACGTACATGTATCTACCGATATTTCTGATGTTAAACCATTTTATTTTTTTGTTGGTATTAGTTTCTCCTAAATATCCCAAGTGGTATGTAAACGATTTATTCCATACTACTGGGAACGGTAGTCATCCCTCTAACTCTCACGAAGTGGTATATAAACGATTTATACCATACTACTGGAAACGGTAGATCCCTCTAACTCTCACGAAGTGGTATATAAACGATTTATACCATACTACTGGGAACGGTAGATCCCTCTAACTCTCACGAAGTGGTATATAAACGATTTATACCATACTACTGGGAACGGTAGATCCCTCTAACTCTCACGAAGTGGTATATAAACGATTTATTCCATACTACTGGGAACGGTAGTCATCCCTCTTGCTCTCACGAAGTGGTATATAAACGATTTATTCCATACTACTGGGAACGGTAGTCATCCCTCTAACTCTCACGAAGTGGTATGCAAACGATATATACCATACTACTGGGAACGGTAGTCATCCCTCTTGCTCTCACGAAGTGGTATATAAACGATTTATTCCATACTACTGGGAACGGTAGTCATCCCTCTAACTCTCACGAAGTGGTATATAAACGATTTATTCCATACTACTGTGAACGGTAGTCATCCCTCTTGCTCTCACGAAGTGGTATATAAACGATATATACCATACTACTGGGAACGGTAGTCATCCCTCTAACTCTCACGAAGTGTTATATAAACGATGTATACCATACTACTGGGAACGGTAGATCCCTCTTGCTCTCACGAAGTGGTATATACACGATTTATTCCATACTACTGGGAACGGTAGATCCCTCTTGCTCTCAAGAAGTGGTATAAAAACGATTTATTCCATACTACTGGGAACGGTAGTCATCCCTCTAACTCTCACGAAGTGGTATATAAACGATTTATACCATACTACTGGGAACGGTAGTCATCCCTCTAACTCTCACGAAGTGGTATATAAACGATTTATACCATACTACTGGGAACGGTAGATCCCTCTAACTCTCACGAAGTGGTATATAAACGATTTATACCATACTACTGGGAACGGTAGATCCCTCTTGCTCTCACGAAGTGGTATATACACGATATATTCCATACTACTGGGAACGGTAGTCATCCCTCTAACTCTCACGAAGTGGTATATAAACGATTTATTCCATACTACTGGGAACGGTAGTCATCCCTCTTGCTCTCACGAAGTGGTATATAAACGATTTATTCCATACTACTGGGAACGGTAGTCATCCCTCTTGCTCTCACGAAGTGGTATATAAACGATTTATTCCATACTACTGGGAACGGTAATGTTCCCTCTAACTCTCACGAAGTGGTATGTTTACAATTTATTCCACATTACAGGGGGCCAATTCCTCCCCGATAACCCTTTAGAGTGGTAGGAACCGCAGTTGTGAAGTGACATCTTGTCAAATCTGCGTTAGTAATGCAGTTAATTAATTTTGATTCATCGCCAGATATCGTCGCAGTCTTGTAGTGATACTGACAAACATATCCTAATTGAATGATTTCCCAGTCAGAATATACTAGCCTGTAAATTACTTCTCACCAGGATGTCACATCGTGCTCAGGAAATCAAACCGATATCTTATTAACGCTAAAACTGTCAAGTAAGTCAAACAGAAAAAAAACCAACCTTCGAAGTATCTGTAACTTTCAGAAGATTGTGAAGCAGGAAACATTTATGAAATCTAAAGTAAATCTAAAGGTATGCCCATCACATTCCACGCTGTTGCCTTAATTGTCAGTTGCACGCGCCATACCTTCCAATACAGGTACGCCACCTGGCGAGAAAACCATTAGACACAAATCGATTCTCGTTCATTTCCTGTTGCTACCTGGTAAAATATGACCTGTGTATTTTTATTTGTGTTGTATTGCTTCCAAATGTCATTATTTCTCTAATTTTTGTCACTTTCTTGTGCATTGCTATTGAAAGATTGATCAAATTGGTCTGTTTTTAATTCTTGATACTCTTTTGATGTATTTTACCTGCTGTCAGGTTTCAGTGAAGTAATCATCATTTATTTGCCATTTCCTTTAATACTGAAATGACACATTGAACGTCAAAGGCGAAAAAGGGAACACCAACATACTATTCATACAGCGACACAAGCATTTCAGAAAGACCATGCCCCGTCGTTTGTATTTGAAACCTGTTGGTACACCAAAGACTGCTATATACAAATGTACATGTACGTTCTACCCCGTTTCGATAGCATTTACACTGTGATTCGGCAGTAGTAATCATGACTTCAGTATTTCGGGAATCCTTATGTAGGTACAGACAAAAACTGACGAACAGACTTCCGTGAAGGATCTTTTGTACCCCTTCAAGGAGATCTACATCATTACAGAAGTACCGGGCGAATTTTGAGCTGATACCGACCGATACTAATTAAATGTTCTGTCAGCCAGATTTTTCGTGACATTTAAATTACCATTCGTTCGCAGTCTTAATCAGGGGGCTGGGGAGGTTGTCATCGTGTCAACCAAATCAATGAAAACACAGCTGTTTTATTAGTTGCGAAAATGTCTAACGAACTCTCCTGGTTTGTTAGTGTCTAAAGTCTGTTTTGTATTCCAGTGTATATAATGATAAGAAATATGAACAGAGGCCATGTTAAGAGAGGTCGGTATTCTCTGTTTGTTTTATGTGTTGTTTTTGTTTTTATATATTAGTAGTGCTTAAAATATTGTATTTTCGTCTAGAAAAATTTGTGTATTCTATAAAAAAATCCGAATATTCCTTCCAAACACAGACGCCGACTCCCAAGTTACATTTGCTCTACATTCCCCATTGTAATGTAATTGCGTGACTTCACCTAAATCATTGTATTAACACTGCTTTGTCTGTTCCAGGAACCTCTCCGATAGACGGTAGCAGAGTGGGGTTACGGTATAAGTCATGACTTCTCCATTAAAAAGTAAATACATGTAAACAAATCTATACATAATGGATGGTTCAGTAATAATGATTTGGTCCGATAATGTACAATGGTATTGCTAACAAATATAAATCCGAAAGTTAACCAGTATAAACAATGCGTGCTAATCTTGACGTCATATGTGAAGGTGCGATATGACGTCATAATTTCGTGATAACGCGATGTTGCATTTCTTGTGTCGAGATGACGTTAACATCTACTGTCGCCTCGCTCTCTTTATAGAAGAACATGTAATGTGATTAGATATTGAAGTCTATAAAAGTCTTTAAAAAATGTAACGTTTTGAACTTTAGCTGACAGGGAATATTGACAAGCAGAAAAGTGACAAATGGAGCCAACATACCATGGACTTGTCCCTTGTGTGTGCCTTGTGTGTGCTGCCATAACCAAATAAGTCGTGACATTTAAAATTGACATGCGATGTCTGTAGACAACAGCCTATGAGACGTGCTCCGCCAACACTCTACAACACAAATTACGACCATGTACAAACGGAAGTAGTTTGGGACAGACTCCATTCAGATCACACGAGAATCTTAATTGGGATTTTAAAATTGTAGTGTTATTTTCCTTAGTCATTTCTAGGTATAAGTCATGTTAGTACTTAGTTACTGAGCTTGTTTATACAAAAACTGACCAGACCGAATTAGCTCGAGGTTCCAATGACAAAAATGGTTCTCAGCTTCAATAAAGACCTTCCCAGGATAAGTAATCGTTTTTTATACGATCATTTTAGAATGTTCTTTATTAATCAAAATCAAATTCCAAACAAAATGGACCTAACTGTCTCTCCCGTACCATTTTAAAGGTTGTTTTCTTTTAAATTGTTATTTATAAATCAAATTACAAAAAATGTATACATGTATATATAAATATTTCAGGATTTGTATGAATTCTGATACATTAGAAAATGCGTGATGTGAAAATTTGTGTCTGTAGATAAGGTTTTTATTCAGTAAATAGCTGGGTATTGCATGACGCCAACAAATGACAGTAAAATCTAAGGGCCTTAACTCGTTTTAATACTGCCTTTTTTCTTGGACCAACTGACGATAAATTGCCGTAGTCTGTACATAAAAGTGTTACATCACGGAGCCCAGTACACGCTGGAGAGATATACTTTACGTTTTATGAGACATGTAGATTTATTGTTAGGAGGCAGTAGTCAGATTTTAAAATCAATGGTAAAGCAGTTCTAGGCTGATTTATATATCCAAGCATTAACAAGGCATTTGGGGCTTTTCAATTTATCATAGAAACTGAAGATATAGCAAACGGCAACACGTTTAAAAAACTGTTCATATTATACACCCATGCTGTTTGACACCGAAAATCTCAACAGTGTCATTGTCAACAGTGTCATTGTCAACAGTGTCATTGTCAACTGTGCCATTGTCAACAGTGCCATTGTCAACAGTGTCATTGTCAACAGTGTCATTATCAACAGTGTCATTGTCAACAGTGTCATTATCAACAGTGTCATTGTCAACAGTGCCATTGTCAACAGTGCCATTGTCAACAGTGTCATTGTCAACTGTGCCATTGTCAACAGTGCCATTGTCAACAGTGTCATTGTCAACAGTGCCATTGTGTTAATCATTGTTTTCATTCTTCGTCGCATTTCTCCTCGTCGTCATTGTCTAAGTCATTTTAACAGAAAGTTAACTCATTCTCTCCCCTCCCTTTAAAAACATATTTCTTCTAGTATGCGCGTCACCATGGCACGTGAGCCTCGCGAGCCTTGGTATTGACCTGTTACAAAGACGGTTCGGTGTAAAGCCAATTTCCTGGACCCCCGCGGGGTTATACTCTCCAAACCTAGGACTTTTATTTGCTGTCACGGTGCAATCGGCATCAACTACCTGTGTACCCAGTTTTTCTCAGCAGCTTATTTATTGATCGCAATGAACCCGCGCGACGATGGTGATATAGATTGATTGAAGGCATGTACAAGTATTTTACGACACGAAGTCACAGGCCACAGTACTCGCACATACATTGTGTGTTCGTGCCATTTATCCTAAATATATATGTATGTATTTCTGTATGTTTACACATATAAAAATGCTGCTAAGTGGCCAAATTCTCTCGCCAGCGAGAAAGCCATCGTGTCAAGGCTGGTAAATCTGTGGGTTCTGCTCTGGGCATCAGTCGCCGAGGTTTCTCCGTCAGCGCGTCACCATGCTCCTCCCGACCATCTGATATCAGTATCTTCTGGTATTATTCATTCAACAAAAACACGATTTTTGTTACTACCAGTAACACGTGATAGTGACACGTGATTTTGACTGAATACAAACAATGCCAATTGGTTACCAAGTAGAATTTAATTTTACAGAATTATTTTGTGAGAATAATACTTAATTTTTTAATTACTTATTACCGAACTCTTCAGTAGAGTTTGGGGGCCTCTCTGAGCCATTTGCTGTATACACTGTATATCCTATAGTTGTGACGTCTATATACCCCTTACTGTGACGGTAGGAGGGGTACAGAAGGGTTATATAGAAGATATCTAACAGTGTCTTCAGTAATACCAAATATATTTCACTCGTGTGGCTAATATTTTGATATTTTTCACGAGTGCGCTAGTGAAAAATATCACTTTTATAGAATGAATAATTTTTGATATTTCACTGGTAAAAATGTAATAAAAAGGATTTCTATTATTTTGAGTTGCCATTGTGATGTAATGTACCATGTGGTAATTCTAGGAAATTATTGACGGTGAATGAAGTGAAAACTCACCGTTATAAACATAATGTTAATGATCCATTAATCTGTACAGTAGATTGATCTATATGGAGTCATACATTTAACCATGTGACGTTGGAGTGTACTGCACGTGGAGTCTAGAACGTGATAAAATACTGCCCTCAGCACTCTCTCAAACATCTCATAGTGTCATTAAATTTTCTATGGTTTCCAGCTGCCAAACAACATTGGAAATGGATTTAATTCTGATGGAAGAATAATGTCGTTAGTAGGAATTATCGGCGCCATATAAGGAAATCTGATATTTCTGGTACGGTGTTTGATAAAACCTATCTAATCCATTTCAATTCACTCAAATGCGTTACTTCTAAAAGGAATCATTATAGTATACGGCACATGTTGTTGATTTGAGTCAGCCTAGACGAGAAGCGTCTTTCGCCCAGGGCCACTATACATAACGTATAGTTTGGCTGTGTGACACTGAATCCGCTACCACGAGTTTCCCTGTCACCACGAGACACATCTTAGACAGCCGGTGACAGATGCCAAGACAATGTTGGATTTACATGCTGGCTGCCGAGGATTCCGTTTTTGCGGTGTGATTCTCTGTTAGATTCAAGGAAATTGTTTTAAAGTGTACCATTATTAAATATTCAAGGATAGAGAGAGAACTAGTTAGATCGATAGGCGTACGTACTCCCAAGGAGTAGGCCAACTTTCGTTTTACGTGTTTAAACTGCCACAGAACAAAGAGATCACTTGTGCAGAAAAAGACAACAGGTTCTAAACATCGGAGATTCTTTACTTTTTTTGCACGCGCTCCACGAAGGACTAGAAAACGTAGAAATTGTGTGATTGATGATGTAAGGTTCTATAATGGAAACGATAAAAAAAGTCGGTGAAAGCAGGAATCGAATTCAAAGAGCATGCTGATTTGGATTAATGAAGCTCAAAGTGCCGGATAACTAGATAAGGGGAATCTGCTAACTAACTCGAGACGTTGTCATGGTATTACATGCGAGAAATGTAACATTTCACGGGGAAGATATACATAAAAAGCTCCTCTGCGTTTGAATTACAATCGATCTGTGGTTTTTATCACCTAGAAGAAAATGATATAATTTCAATGAATTGCGCGTGATCTGTGCAATTACACGCGAAGTTCGTTGTAAAGTTGTTCATTGATTACGATATCGATCAGTCAAAAATTGTGTGACACCATCCATTTACATTAGTGACATGGCTACGAATATGGTTTTATGTGGATGAGCGACACTCTTGAATATCTTTCGATTTGTGTGTGATAGTTTGGAACAAATCAGACAAAAATGCATTTATCTTGCCGGATGAGCGCCAAATTAGAAAGCTCTGTTAGCACATCCTAAGATATGCTGACTTGATAAAGCAACCCAAGGCATTGTCTGATTTCAGGAGTAACATAACACTTGGAGTTAATTTACAGTTATACTGACACCGACGATAGGATACTGATGCTGCCAGTTACTATATTGGTGTATTACTTTATTAAAGCGTACGACGGCTATATCAGCTGTGCTTGTTGAGCGGTAGTTTAGTTTGTTTAAACAGTGTTAATTACACAATTAGATGCTATACAGCACCAGTGCTAACAATATGTGTTTGATGTAATAGACAACACTAGGATCTGTAACCTAGAATTTAAATGGTTCAGCGATCGCTTTACCACAAGTTTCGGTGTTACTTGGTTCAGGACGATTGGGTTGTGCTTATCGTTTGAACGGTGATTACTTTAATTTCGGTGCTGCAATATCTAGCGGTTAAGAGCTCCGTAATACAGTCACTCTCGACGATTCCAAAGGAAGAATTAACTTTTGTGAAAATGCTAGACGAGCGGATTCTTCTTGTCCATCCGGACGGCCGGACACAGAGTGTCAAGGAATACGTACACGAGCTTGTCATAGGAGCCCAGGTTCGTTTGTATGACGGCAAAGACAACAAGGACAAAAAGAAACACAAGACAGGGGGCATCTCAAAAAACAAACAAAAGGTGAGTGTCTAATCTAAAAACACTTAAGCATTGATGTCAATTTTTTTTTTAGTTTCATCGGGGTATGAAACAAATTTTGTTTGCAAACTTCTGTAAGAATCCGCTACGCGGATGCATACAATTAGCAAACAAAATTTGTTTGCAAACTTCTGTAAGAATCCGCTACGCGGATTCATACAATTTGCAAACAAAATTTGTTTCATACCCCGATGAAACTAAAAAAAAAATTGACATCAACGCTTATAATTTATTTTTGAAAATTATTTTCTAATTTAAAACATGTTTTATGTACAATTTTACTGGTTTTAAATGGGATTCTTTTTCTCAAATCAATACGCAACGTCAATTGTCGTATTGAGACGTCACATTTTTTGCGCCATTCTCGGAATTTCTTTCATAGAAGAACGAAAAGAATTTTTCGAACAATCACGTTTGAGTATTTACCATGAAAACAAAGAAAAATTAATTATGATAAGGTGAGTGTCTAAAACTTTAATAATGAACCAGCTTAAAGCCAAACAAAAGGTACTTTCTAAACCATTTATCATAGACCAGCTTAAAAACAAAGAAATGTGAGTGTATCAATATAAAATCTTTGTCCAGCTTAAAAATAAATAAAAGGTAGTTGTCTCTATTCAAAATCGTGTACCAGCTTGAAAACAAACCAAAATGGTAAGTACCCGGATCATATTTAGGGAGCATCCCGAAATCAAACGAAAGGTGAGAACCCGGATCAGATTTAGGGAGCATCTCGAAATCAAACGAAAGGTGAGAACCCGAATCAAATTTAGGGCGCATCTCGAAATCAAACGACAGGCGAGTTCCCTAATCATAAATGACGGAGCATCTCGATATCAAACGAAAGGTCAGAATCTGAATCAAATTTAGGGAGCATCTTGAAATCAAACGAAAGGCGAGTACCCCAAAAATAGGGAGCATCCCGAAAACCTAACCAAAAACGAATAAAAAACAAAATAGCAAATATAGATGATATACTACTGGAAAATGGAGATGTGCTATACATTAGACACATACTATGATAAAAACAGCTAAATATAATTACAATTACGAAACCCAGGTATCCTACCCATTTGTCACTACGATAAAACCGACATTGCCCCAGCTAACCTGTGTTTGTGACGTACCGTTCAGGATATATCGAATGGTCTTCACTATGTACGCTGAAAGCTTTAATCGAATATATGATTTACGCTTCGTACTAACATCGGAAAATAGTTTGATTTCAGTAGGACGGCTTGCAGTCCGAGGTCATAGGTTTCAGGATTAATCCATAGTTGGTCGCTTAAAAAACAACAGAAAAAACGACATTCGAACGGAACTCTAACGTCACCATATCGTAATCCATAGTAAAACGTGTCAGTAACAAACTCAGCAATTATTGTATTAATTTATATCCTACCTTACCGTGTCATCCAGCCAAATCTAGATAACAAGCTGACAAGGTTATCGATTTAAAATCCTAATCAACACGGTTATTTTAACCTTCTTCTTGTTTTACTGATATAATCATTGAATAATAATAATAAAAAAAAAAAAAAAAAAAAAAAAAAAAAAAACCAAAAAAAAAAAAACCTCGAGTTGACATCACATCTGTAATTAATCATACAATGGACACATTAACAAAATATTCGTCGAAGTATGGTTTTATATTTCTTATAACCTTTTTTTAGTCATTAGAGATGGTAGAAAAAAAAACGTGATTGTCACATTTTTATTTACGGTTCATTATATCCCGATGTTCGTTTGGAGCGCAATATTGAAAATAACAAAATCGATAAGATTTATGGGTCTTTTGCACCTCCTCACTCATATTTTGGCATTTATTTTTATCTGTTTCGAGTTTTGCTTTTAACAGTCTTCCATCATTAACACTTTAGGTCCTTAAAATTACTGATTAGTTTTAAAAGGACGAACCAACTGTTTGGTGTCCCCAGTATTACTGACGAGTCCTAGAAGGACGAACCAGGTGTTTGGTTTCACTAGTATTACTGACGAGTCCTAGAAGGACGAACCAACTGTTTGGTGTCCCCAGTATTACTGACGAGTCCTAGAAGGACGAACCAGGTGTTTGGTGTCCCTAGTATTACTGACGAGTCCTAGAAGGACGAACCAGCTGTTTGGTGTCCCTAGTATTACTGACGAGTCCTAGAAGGACGAACCAGCTGTTTGGTGTCCCTAGTATTACTGACGAGTCCTAGAAGGACGAACCAACTGTTTGGCATCACTAGTATCACTGACGAGTCCTAGAAGGACGAACCAACTGTTTGGCATCACAAGTATTAAAGACGAGTCCTAGAAGGACGAACCAGCTGTTTGGTGTCCCTAACATCACTGACGAGTCCTAGAAGGACGAACCAGCTGTATGATGTCCCTAGTATTACTGACGAGTCCTAGAAGGACGAACCAGCTGTTTGGTGTCCCTAGTATTACTGACGAATTCTAGAAGGACGAACCAGCTGTATGATGTCCCTAGTATTACTGACGGGTCCTAGAAGGACGAACCAGCTGTATGGTGTCCCTAGTATTACTGACGAGTCCTAGAAGGACGAACCAGCTGTTTGGTTTCCCTTGTATTACTGAGGAGTCCTAATATTTATTTAGTCTGTTAACTGAACCGGAAGCCAACAAGCAGAACATGTGTATTATGGAGCGAAAGCTTACGGCGTCATCGAAACAGCGAGAATTTCAGCGTTAAGTCGCCGAGAAACAGAGACCAGTCCAATTTCTGTTCTTATCATACCGGGGTGATTGCTTTTTTTTGTTCTTAATACCCAGATCGATACACCAATACAACGATTTGGGTACATTGTTAAAGATAGTATTTAAGTGAAAGCCTCCAGCGGTTTAAAGACATTAGATATTTAGACGAAACGAGAAAGAATCGTGTAGAAAGGCTAGGCAGTAGATAACGGTCTGTGTAAGTCATGTGAAATAACAAACTAAACAGTTCCACGATAATAACTCTGCTCATATTATCGGTCACAATTACCAGACAAAATCCCATCGTTATCCGGAATAAGAATGGCTAATTAACTCATTATCCGGATGCGTGCAACCGCCCCTAATGACGTAAAACGGCATTGGTCTTCAATATAGAACGATGTATTAAAATTTAGCTAGGAGATTTACCTGTACTTCTCATACCAGACGTCAACGTCGTGAATTATCGGTACATTAGGATCTAGCTATATGCGTAATAAGCAACTTGTGATTTTGGTTTGGTTAGCATAGCTTCCATGAAAGCCAGTTGAATTCTTCTTAGAATTTCAGCTTTTAATTATATCATTTTCATACCAATTATACTGGATAGGAATTCTTCATTTTGGTACCGTTATGTATGGTCATTGGACAAATATGTGTTTTACTTAAAAATGATTCATGTTTTAGCATTTGCTGTTTACAATTTTACAATTTATGATATATCGATAATATTTTAGTAGTATAAGCTATGAAACACACATAACTGCAGTATATTTTTGTGTCTTTTCATTCTTAATTACTGTTCAATCCTTCAGTATTGTTAGGTAGATGTCTCATCTATCCTCTAATAATGTAGTGACGTCATACACAGTGAAGGTAGATGTCTCATCTGTCCTCTAATAATGTAGTGACGTCATACACAATGAAGGTAGATGTCTCATCTGTCATCTAATAATGTAGTGACGTCTCAAACAGTGAAGGTAGATGTCTCATCTATCCTCTAATAATGTAGTGACGTCATACACAATGAAGGTAGATGTCTCATCTGTCCTCTAACAATGTAGTGACGTCACACACAATGAAGGTAGATGTCTCATCTGTCCTCTAATAATGTAGTGACGTCATACACAATGAAAGTAGATGTCTCATCTGTCCTCTAATAATGTAGTGACGTCATACACAGTAAAGGTAGATGTCTCATCTATCCTCTAATAATGTAGTGACGTCATACACAATGAAGGTAGATGTCTCATCTGTCCTCTAACAATGTAGTGACGTCATACACAATGAAAGTAGATGTCTCATCTGTCCTCTAATAATGTAGTGACGTCACACACAATGAAGATAGATGTCTCATCTGTCCTCTAACAATGTAGTGACGTCATACACAGTGAAAGTAGATGTCTCATCTGTCCTCTAATAATGTAGTGACGTCATACACAGTGAAGGTAGATGTCTCATCTATCCTCTAATAATGTAGTGACGTCATACACAATGAAGGTAGATGTCTCATCTGTCCTCTAACAATGTAGTGACGTCATACACAGTGAAAGTAGATGTCTCATCTGTCCTCTAATAATGTAGTGACGTCATACACAATGAAAGTAGATGTCTCATCTGTCCTCTAATAATGTAGTGACGTCACACACAATGAAGGTAGATGTCTCATCTGTCCTCTAACAATGTAGTGACGTCATACACAGTGAAAGTAGATGTCTCATCTGTCCTCTAATAATGTAGTGACGTCATACACAGTAAAGGTAGATGTCTCATCTGTCCTCTAATGTAGTGACGTCTCACACAGTGAAGGTAGATGTCTCATCTATCCTCTAATAATGTAGTGACGTCATACACAATGAAGGTAGATGTCTCATCTGTCCTCTAATAATGTAGTGACGTCTCACACAGTGAAGGTAGATGTCTCATCTATCCTCTAATAATGTAGTGACGTCATACACAATGAAGGTAGATGTCTCATCTGTCCTCTAATAATGTAGTGACGTCACACACAATGAAGGTAGATGTCTCATCTGTCCTCTAACAATGTAGTGACGTCATACACAGTGAAAGTAGATGTCTCATCTGTCCTCTAATAATGTAGTGACGTCTCACACAGTGAAGGTAGATGTCTCATCTATCCTCTAATAATGTAGTGACGTCATACACAATGAAGGTAGATGTCTCATCTGTCCTCTAATAATGTAGTGACGTCACACACAATGAAGGTAGATGTCTCATCTGTCCTCTAATAATGTAGTGACGTCATACACAGTGAAAGTAGATGTCTCATCTGTCCTCTAATAATGTAGTGACGTCTCACACAGTGAAGGTAGATGTCTCATCTATCCTCTAATAATGTAGTGACGTCATACACAATGAAGGTAGATGTCTCATCTGTCCTTTAATAATGTAGTGATGTCTTTATTTATAAAATGTACTAGACTGCTGCATTTCTAAGGCAATGACTTAAAATGTATTGTTTCCATTGGTTTTAGAATATTTATTTAAATACACGTAACTTTACAGAGATCGATATAGGTAGAGATTAGAGAGGATTAGGTCGGCTGTTCTAACACTTCTCTTACAGATGACCCTGATAACATTAACACTTTATAAAGAATTGTTTTGTGTTCCCTACTTTGGTTCTGTAAGATCTCTATGTTATCAATGTATGGTACCTTTATACCTTATCTTCTGTTCTAAATACATTCCGTTTTATCTAAAGCAAAGTTTTTGAAAACATATTATAGCCATTACTTTAGATGCAGATTAAACATATCAAACGTAATTAAGCTATCTATTTTTGAATACATTGATACATGAAGCGACAATTATCTCAAAAATTAAAAAAATATTGTGAATGTAGTTAATTCTCTGGTGTGAATGGAACATTAAACGCGGAATATCAATTGTCATGATGGTATTTTATTGAGTGTGATAATGAAGTGATCAAGTCTTTTTTTTTTTTTATTAAACTCTGAGTGTTTGAGAAATGAGATAAAAACAAATCAATTTCGTTAAGAAAACAGTATAACTTCCATGATAATGTACAATATTTGTGTGTTCCCTGGCGATAACCAGTTTTGCTAATGACAGATAAAAAGACAGACTGATAAATTGTGTCTCCACACCAATGATATAAAGGCTATTCTTCTCTGTCGACCCCCAGTCCCCGTCTCTCCACACCAATGATATACAGGCTATTCTTCTCTGTCGACCTTCAGTCCCCATGGGCATCCATCTGTACACAAGAGTAGTTACACATTCATTCTTGGTAATGATCATTCAAAATAGCATACATAGATATACATCATTCGCTCTTAAAAGGATGTATAACGATATCGTATCCTACAAAAAATCAGCATCGTAGTTGTAAAGTGAGCAAATAAAAGACGTCATGTCCTTTTCGAGAACTCCCAAATGGTCGGTATTGCATGTCATGTACCGAATGAGAAAAGCTGTTTGTCCTTCTCCTAAACTCCAGGTACAAGCGTGCTCCGCGAGCTAATAACGCGGCAATAATTGATGAGACTATTCCTGGATAAAGGATAAACTTGTCGGAATCCTTAATCCCATTGGAAATCTTTCTTCAGTTGCACACGAACTTCTGCAAATGAATTAGTCAAGTGTTTTGTTTTGTTGTCGAACGCATCACGGCATCGTTACTGAGAGAAGCTTTATGCATGCATCATATATGATATGTCTAGTACACAACGGCGACCACGGTTATATAAAATCGTGTCTAAATTGTCTGTCTGGGGAAATACTCCATATTTCATAGGGAAATAAGAATGATGCGTAGGCTTTTTTGATGAGAGCAGTTTTTCCTGGATTGTCATATGATTTAGGAGTCCAACTACAGACAGAGACAGTGGATAGTATGGTGTATCAGAAACAGTTGTCATATGATTTAGGGGTACAACTACAGACGGAGACAGTGGGTAGTATGGTGTATCAGAAACAGTTGCCATATGATTTAGGGTTACAACTACAGACAGAGACAGTGGATAGTATGGTGTATCAGAAACAGTTGTCATATGATTTAGGGGTACAACTACAGACGAGACAGTGGGTAGTATGGTGTATCAGAAACAGTTGTCATATGATTTAGGGGTACAACTACAGACGGTGACAGTGGGTAGTATGGTGTATCAAGAACAGTTGTCATATGATTTAGGGTTACAACTACAGACAGAGACAGTGGGTAGTATGGTGTATCAGTTGTCACATGATTTAGGGGTACAACTACAGACGGAGACAGTGGATAGTATGGTTATCAGGAACAGTTGTCACATGATTTAGGGGTCCAACTACAGACGGTGACAGTGGGTAGTATGGTTATCAGGAACAGTTGTCACATGATTTAGGGGTCCAACTACAGACGGAGACAGTGGATAGTATGGTGTATCAGTTGTCATATGATTTAGGGGTACATGTACAACTACAGACAGAGACAGTGGGTAGTATGGTGTATCAGTTGTCATATGATTTAGGGGTACAACTACAGACGTGACAGTGGGTAGTATGGTGTGTCAGGAACAGTTGTCATATGATTTAGGGGTACAACTACAGACGGAGACAGTGGGTAGTATAGTGTATCAGTTGTCATATGATTAAGGGGTACAACTACAGACGGTGACAGTGGGTAGTATGGTGTATCAGGAACAGTTGTCATATGATTTAGGGGTACAACTACAGACGGAGACATTGGGTAGTATGGTGTATCAGTTGTCATATGATTTAGGGGCCCAACTACAGACAGAGACAGTGGGTAGCATGGTGTATCAGTTGTCATATGATTTAGGGGTACAACTACAGACGGTGACAGTGGGTAGTAGGGTGTATCAGTTGTCATATGATTTAGGGGTACAACTAGAGACGGAGACAGTGGGTAGTATGGTGTATCAGGGACAGTTGTCATATGATTTAGGGGTACAACTACAGACGGTGACAGTGGGTAGTATGGTGTATCAGGAACAGTTGTCATATGATTTAGGGGTACAACTACAGACAGAGACAGTGGGTAGTATGGTGTATCAGTTGTCACATGATTTAGGGGTACAACTACAGACGGAGACAGTGGATAGTATGGTTATCAGGAACAGTTGTCATATGATTTAGGGGTACAACTACAGACGAGACAATGGGTAGTATGGTGTATCAGTTGTCATATGATTTAGGGGTACAACTACAGACGGAGACAGTGGGTTGTAGAGTGTATCAGTTGTCATATGATTTAGGGGTACATCTACAGACGGAGACAGTGAGTAGTATAGTGTATCAGTTGTCATATGATTTAGGGGTACAACTACAGACGGTGACAGTGGGTAGTATGGTGTATCAGGAACAGTTGTCATATGATTTAGGGGTACAACTACAGACAGAGACAGTGGGTAGTATGGTGTATCAGTTGTCATATGATTTAGGGGTACAACTACAGACAGAGACAGTGGGTAGTATGGTGTATTAGGAACAGATGTCATATGATTTAGGGTACAACTACAGACAGAGACAGTGGGTAGTAGGGTGTATCAGGAACAGTTGTCATATGATTTAGGGGTACAACTACAGACAGAGACAGTGGGTAGTATGATGTATCAGTTGTCATATGATTTAGGGTTACAACTACAGACGGTGACAGTGGGTAGTATAATGTACCAGGAACAGTTGTCATATGATTTAGGGGTACAACTACAGACGGAGACAGTGGGTAGTATAATGTACCAGGAACAGTTGTCATATGATTTAGGGGTACAACAACAGACAGAGACAGTGGGTAGTATGGTATATCAGTTGTCATATGATTTAGGGGTCCAACTACAGACAGAGACAGTGGGTAGTATGGTGTATCAGGAACAGTTGTCATATGATTTAGGGGTACAACTACAGACAGAGACAGTGGGTAGTATGATGTATCAGTTGTCATATGATTTAGGGTTACAACTACAGACGGTGACAGTGGGTAGTATAGTGTATCAGTTGTCATATGATTTAGGGGTACAACTACAGACAGAGACAGTGAGTAGTATAGTGTATCAGTTGTCATATGATTTAGGGGTACAACTACAGACGGTGACAGTGGGTAGTATGGTGTATCAGGAACAGTTGTCATATGATTTAGGGGTACAACTACAGACGGTGACAGTGGGTAGTATGGTGTATCAGTTGTCATATGATTTAGGGGTACAACTACAGACGGAGACAGTGGGTAGTATGGTGTATCAGTTGTCATATGATTTAGGGGTCCAACAACAGACAGAAACAGTGGGTAGTATGGTGTATCAGTTGACATATGATTTAGGGGTCAAACAACAGACAGAAACAGTGGATAGTACGGTGTATCAGTTGTCATATGATTTAGGGGTCAAACAACAGACAGAAACAGTGGGTAGTATGGTGTATCAGAAACAGTTGTCATATGATTTAGGGGTCAAACAACAGACAGAAACAGTGGGTAGTATGGTGTATCAGGAGCAGTTGTCATATGATTTAGGGGTACAACTACAGACAGAAACAGTGGGTAGTATGGTGTATCAGGAGCAGTTGTCATATGATTTAGGGGTACAACTACAGACGGAGACAATGGGTAATATGGTGTATCAGTTGTCATATGATTTAGGGGTACAACTACAGACAGAGACAGTGGATAGTATGGTGTATCAGTTGTCATATGATTTAGGGGTACAACTACAGACGGTGACAGTGGGTAGTATGGTGTATCAGTTGTCATATGATTTAGGGGTACAACTAGAGACGGAGACAGTGGGTAGTATGGTGTATCAGGAACAGTTGTCATATGATTTAGGGGTACAACTACAGACAGAGACAGTGGGTAGAAGGGTGTATCAGTTGTCATATGATTTAGGGGTACAACTACAGACAGAGACAGTGGGTAGTATGATGTATCAGTTGTCATATGATTTAGGGGTCAAACAACAGACAGAAACAGTGGGTAGTATGGTGTATCAGGAGCAGTTGTCATATGATTTAGGGTACAACTACAGACGGAGACATTGGGTAGTATGGTGTATCAGGAACAGTTGTCACATAATTAGAATCTTAAGCAGTATAATTTACGATGTTCAATGTTATGGTATAATAATCATGTATGCACAGTTCACCAAATTATTTGAAAAAAAAAACAAGTCACCTTCTCTTCTATGTTTTATTATTTATGGAGATCTGGATCTATTTTCTTCCTTCCCCTCTGTATGTTATTATGGGTCTCTGTAGAATGCTGACAGGACGGAATCTCTGTATGTTATTATGGGTCTCTGTAGAATGCTGACAGGACGGAATCTCTGTGTCATTATGGGTCTCTGTAGAATCCTGACAGGACGGAATCTCTGTATGTTATTTTGGGTCTCTGTAGAATCCTGACAGGACGGAATCTCTGTATGTTATTATGGGTCTCTGTAGAATGCTGACGGGACGGAATCTCTGTATGTTATTTTATGTCTCTGTAGAATCCTGACGGGACGGAATCTCTGTATATTATTTTATGTCTCTGTAGAATCCTGACAGGACGGAATCTCTGTATGTTATTATGGGTCTCTGTAGAATCCTGACAGGACGGAATCTCTGTATGTTATTTTGGGTCTCTGTAGAATGCTGACAGGACGGAATCTCTGTATGTTATTTTGGGTCTCTGTAGAATGCTGACAGGACGGAATCTCTGTATGTTATTTTGGGTCTCTGTAGAATCGTGACAGGACGGAATCTCTGTATGTTATTTTGGGTCTCTGTAGAATCGTGACAGGACGGAATCTCTGTATGTTATTATGTGTCTCTGTAGAATGCTGACAGGACGGAATCTCTGTATGTTATTTTATGTCTCTGTATAATGCTGACAGGACGGAATCTCTGTATGTTATTTTGGGTCTCTGTAGAATGCTGACAGGACGGAATCTCTGTATGTTATTATGGGTCTCTGTAGAATGCTGACAGGACGGAATCTCTGTATGTTATTTTGGGTCTCTGTAGAATCCTGACAGGACGGAATCTCTATATGTTATTATGGGTCTCTGTAGAATCCTGACAAGACGGAATCTCTGTATGTTATTATGGGTCTCTGTAGAATCCTGAAAGGACGGAATCTCTTTATGTTATTTTGGGTCTCTGTAGAATCCTGACAGGACGGAATCTCTGTATGTTATTATGGGTCTCTGTAGAATCCTGACAGGACGGAATCTCTGTATGTTATAATGGGTCTCTGTAGAATCCTGACAGGACGGAATCTCTGTATGTTATTATGGGTCTCTGTAGAATCCTGACAGGACGGAATCTCTGTATGTTATTATGGGTCTCTGTAGAATCCTGACAGGACGGAATCTCTGTATGTTATTTTGGGTCTCTGTAGAATCCTGACAGAACGGAATCTCTGTATGTTATTTTGGGTCTCTGTAGAATCCTGACAGAACGGAATCTCTGTATGTTATTATGGGTCTCTGTAGAATACTGACAGGACGTAATCTCTGTATGTT
Organism: Pecten maximus; assembly: GCF_902652985.1. Lineage (NCBI taxonomy): Eukaryota > Metazoa > Mollusca > Bivalvia > Pectinida > Pectinidae > Pecten > Pecten maximus. The sequence continues at coordinate 43,998,859 of NC_047023.1, read as the reverse complement.
ATTATGGGTCTCTGTAGAATCCTGACAGGACGGAATCTCTGTATGTTATTTTGGGTCTCTGTAGAATCCTGACAGGACGGAATCTCTGTATGTCATTATGGGTCTCTGTAGAATCCTGACAGGACGGAATCTCTGTATGTTATTTTGGGTCTCTGTAGAATGCTGACAGGGCGGAATCTCTGTATGTTATTATGGGTCTCTGTAGAATCCTGACGGGACGGAATCTCTGTATGTTATTTTGGGTCTCTGTAGAATCCTGACAGCACGAAATCTCTGTATGTTATTATGGGTCTCTGTAGAATCCTGACAGGACGGAATCTCTGTATGTTATTTTATGTCTCTGTAGAATCCTGACAGGGCGGAATCTCTGTATGTTATTTTGGGTCTCTGTAGAATCCTGACAGGACGGAATCTCTGTATGTTATTATGGGTCTCTGTAGAATCCTGACAGGACGGAATCTCTGTATGTTATTATGGGTCTCTGTAGAATCCTGACGGGACGGAATCTCTGTATGTTATTTTGGGTCTCCGTAGAATCCTGACGGGACGGAATCTCTGTATGTTATTTTGGGTCTCTGTAGAATCCTGACAGGACGGAATCTCTTTATGTTATAATGAGTCTCTGTATAATCCTGACAGGACGGAATCTGTATGTTATTATGGGTCTCTGTAGAATCCTGACAGGACGGAATCTCTGTATGTTATTATGTGTTTCTGTAGAATCCTGACCGGACGGAATCTCTTTATGTTATTTTGTGTGTCTGTAGAATCCTGACCGGACGGAATCTCTGTATGTTATTTTGGGTCTCTGTAGAATCCTGACAGGACGGAATCTCTGTATGTTATTTTATGTCTCTGTAGAATCCTGACGGGGCGGAATCTCTGTATGTTATTTTATGTCTCTGTTTAATCCTGAGAGGACGAAATCTCTGTATGTTATTTTGGGTCTCTGTAGAATGCTGACAGGACGGAATCTCTGTATGTTATTTTATGTCTCTGTAGAATCCTGACAGGACGGAATCTCTGTATGTTATTTTGGGTCTCTGTAGAATCCTGACAGGACGGAATCTCTGTATGTTATTTTGGGTATCTGTAGAATCCTGACAGGACGGAATCTCTGTATGTTATTTTGGGTATCTGTAGAATCCTGACAGGACGGAATCTCTGTATGTTATTATGGGTCTTTGTAGAATCCTGACAGGACAGAATCTCTGTATGTTATTTTGGGTCTCTGTAGAATCCTGACAGGACGGAATCTCTGTATGTTATTATGGGTCTCTGTAGAATCCTGACTGGACGGAATCTCTGTATGTTATTATGGGTCTCGGTAGAATCCTGACAGGACAGTCTCTCTGTATGTTAGTATGGGTCTCTGTAGAATCCTGACAGGACGGAATCTCTGTATGTTATTTTGGGTCTCTGTAGAATCCTGACAGGACGGAATCTCTGTATGTTATTTTGGGTCTCTGTAGAATCCTGACGGGGCGGAATCTCTGTATGTTATTATGGGTCTCTGTAGAATCCTGACAGGACGGAATCTCTGTATGTTATTATGGGTCTCTGTAGAATGCTGACAGGACGGAATCTCTGTATGTCATTATGTGTCTCTGTAGAATCCTGACAGGACGGAATCTCTGTATGTTATTTTGGGTCTCTGTAGAATCCTGACAGGACGGAATCTCTGTATGTTATTATGGGTCTCTATAGAATGCTGACAGAACGGAATCTCTGTATGTTATTATGTGTCTCTGTAGAATCCTGACAGGACGGAATCTCTGTATGTTATTTTGGGTCTCTGTAGATTCCTGACGGGACGGAATCTCTGTATTTTATTATGGGTCTATGTAGAATGCTGACAGGACGGAATCTCTGTATGTTATTATGTGTCTCTGTAGAATCCTGACAGGACGGAATCTCTGTATGTTATTTTATGTCTCTGTAGAATCGTGACAGGACGGAATCTCTGCATGTTATTTTGGGTCTCTGTAGAATCCTGACAGGACGGAATCTCTGTATGTTATTTTGGGTCTCTGTAGAATGATGACAGGACGGAATCTCTGTATGTCATTATGTGTCTCTGTAGAATCCTGACAGGACGGAATCTCTGTATGTTATTTTGGGTCTCTGTAGAATCCTGACAGGACGGAATCTCTGTATGTTATTATGGGTCTCTATAGAATGCTGACAGAACGGAATCTCTGTATGTTATTATGTGTCTCTGTAGAATCCTGACAGGACGGAATCTCTGTATGTTATTTTGGGTCTCTGTAGAATCCTGACGGGACGGAATCTCGGTATGTTATTATGGGTCTATGTAGAATGCTGACAGGACGGAATCTCTGTATGTTATTATGTGTCTCTGTAGAATCCTGACAGGACGGAATCTCTGTATGTTATTTTATGTCTCTGTAGAATCGTGACAGGACGGAATCTCTGCATGTTATTTTGGGTCTCTGTAGAATCCTGACAGGACGGAATCTCTGTATGTTATTTTGGGTCTCTGTAGAATCCTGACAGGACGGAATCTCTGTATGTTATTTTGGGTCTCTGTAGAATCCTGACAGGACGGAATATCTGTATGTTATTTTGGGTCTCTGTAGAATCCTGACAGGACGGAATCTCTGTATGTTATTATAAGTCTCTGTAGAATCCTGACAGGACGGAATCTCTGTATGTTATTTGATGTCTCTGTATAATCCTGACAGGCCGGAATCTCTATATGTTATTTGATGTCTCTGTATAATCCTGACAGGACGGAATCTCTGTATGTTATTATGGGTCTCTGTAGAATGCTGACAGGACGGAATATCTGGATGTTATTTTGGGTCTCTGTAGAATCCTGACAGGACGGAATCTCTGTATGTTATTTGATGTCTCTGTAGAATCCTGACAGGACGGAATCTCTGTATGTTATTTGATGTCTCTGTATAATCCTGACAGGACGGAATCTCTGTATGTTATTATGGGTCTCTGTAGAATGCTGACAGGACGGAATATCTGGATGTTATTTTGGGTCTCTGTAGAATCCTGACAGGACGGAATCTCTGTATGTCATTTTGGGTCTCTGTAGAATCCTGACAGGACGGAATCTCTGTATGTTATTATGGGTCTCTGTAGAATGCTGACAGGACGGAATATCTGGATGTTATTTTGGGTCTCTGTAGAATCCTGACAGGACGGAATCTCTGTATGTCATTTTGGGTCTCTGTAGAATCCTGACAGGACGGAATCTCTGTATGTTATTATGGGTCTCTGTAGAATCCTGACAGGACGGAATCTCTGTATGTTATTTTGTGTCTCTGTACAATCCTGACAGGACGGAATCTCTGTATGTTATTTTGGGTCTCTGTAGAATGCTGACAGGACGGAATCTCTGTATGTTATTTTGGGTCTCTGTAGAATCCTGACTGGACGGAATCTCTGTATGTTATTTTGGGTCTCTGTAGAATCCTGAAAGGACGGAATCTCTGTATGTTATTTTGGGTCTCTGTAGAATCCTGACAGGACGGAATCTCTGTATGTTATTATGGGTCTCTCTAGAATGCTGACAGGACGGAATCTCTGTATGTTATTTTATGTCTCTGTAGAATCCTGACAGGACGGAATCTCTGTATGTTATTTTATGTCTTTGTAGAATCCTGACAGGACGGAATCTGTGTATGTTATTTTATGTCTCTGTAGAACCCTGACAGGACGAAATCTCTGTATGGTATTTTGGGTCTCTGTAGAATCCTGACAGGACGGAATCTCTGTATGTTATTTTGGGTCTCTGTAGAATCCTGACAGGACGGAATCTCTGTATGTTATTTTATGTCTCTGTAGAATCCTGACAGGACGGAATCTCTGTATGTTATTTTGGGTCTCTGTAGAATCCTGACAGGACGGAATCTCTGTATGTTATTTTGGGTCTGTGTAGAATCCTGACAGGACGGAATCTCTGTATGTTATTTTATGTCTCTGTAGAATCCTGACAGGACGGAATCTCTGTATGTTATTTTGGGTCTCTGTAGAATCCTGACAGGACGGAATCTCTGTATGTTATTTTATGTCTCTGTAGAATCCTGACAGGACGGAATCTCTGTATGTTATTATGGGTCTCTGTAGAATCCTGACAGGACGGAATCTCTGTATGTTATTTTGGGTCTCTGTAGAATCCTGAGAGAACAGAATCTCTGTATGTTATTTTGGGTCTCTGTAGAATCCTGACGGGACGGAATCTCTGTATGTTATTATGGGTCTCTGTAGAATCCTGACGGGACGGAATCTCTTTATGTTATTTTGGGTCTCTGTAGAATCCTGACAGGACGGAATCTCTGTATGCTATTTTGGGTCTCTGTAGAATCCTGACAGGACGGAATCTCTGTATGTTATTTTGGGTCTCTGTAGAATCCTGAGAGAACAGAATCTCTGTATGTTATTTTGGGTCTCTGTAGAATCCTGACGGGACGGAATCTCTGTATGTTATTATGGGTCTCTGTAGAATCCTGACGGGACGGAATCTCTTTATGTTATTTTGGGTCTCTGTAGAATCCTGACAGGACGGAATCTCTGTATGCTATTTTGGGTCTCTGTAGAATCCTGACAGGACGGAATCTCTATGTTATTTAGGGTCTCTGTAGAATCCTGACAGGACGGAATCACTGTATGTTATTATGGGTCTCTGTAGAATCCTGACCGGACGGAATCTCTGTATGTTATTATGGGTCTCTGTAGAATCCTGACAGGACGGAATCTCTGTATGTTATTATGGGTCTCTGTAGAATCCTGACAGGACGGAATCTCTGTATGTTATTAAGGGTCTCTGTAGAATCCTGACAGGACGGAATCTCTGTATTTTATTTTGGGTCTCTGTAGAATCCTGACAGGGCGGAATCTCTGTATGTCATTATGGGTCTCTGTAGTATCCTGACAGGATTGAATCTCTGTATGTTATTTTGGGTCTCTGTAGAACCCTGACAGGACGGAATCTCTGTATGTTATTATGGGTCTCTGTAGTATCCTGACAGGACGGAATCTCTGTATGTTATTTTGGGTCTCTGTAGAATCCTGACAGGACGGAATCTCTGTATGTTATTTTGGGTCTCTGTAGAATCCTGACAGGACGGAATCTCTGTATGTTATTTTGGGTCTCTGTAGAATCCTGAAAGGACGGAATCTCTGCATGTTATTTTGGGTCTCTGTAGAATCCTGACAGGACGGAATCTCTGTATGTTATTTTGGGTCTCTGTAGAATCCTGACAGGACGGAATCTCTGTATGTTATTATGGGTCTCTGTAGAATCCTGACAGGACGGAATCTCAGTATGTTAGTATGGGTCTCTGTAGAATCCTGACAGGACGGAATCTCTGTATGTTATTTTGGGTCTCTGTAGAATCCTGACAGGACGGAATCTCTGTATGTTATTTTGGGTCTCTGTAGAATCCTGACAGGACGGAATCTCTGTATGTTATTTTGGGTCTCTGTAGAATCATGACAGGGACGGAATCTCTGTATGTTATTCTGTAGTTACTGTTTGTATAACAAATCGTCACATTTAAAGGTGATACTCACTTGACAATGTATCGTTTGTGACAATCTTTTGATTAGACATGCTCCCTGAGGTTTGCTGCTACCCTGTATACGACACCTTAATTGGTACGGTACCGGTTCAAAATCTGTTATTGAATAATTACATGAGTATTTCACGGTCCAGTTATCACGCATCCAAAGTTTGCTTATTGATCAAATTATGGTATAAATGGAACGTCCCTTCATATATTTTAACTTTTGTTTGGATGCTTTTTCATTTTCCTAACTTCCTTTCTAAATTTCTACACACAATTGACCCTAACTTTGTTCGAACTACAAGTATACACCCCTCCCTCACAAAAGCTACTGCCGTTTTGACATCAGGATTGTATATGTGGTGAGACAACTTCTCGATGTCAGGTTTGCAGCCATAAATACTATAATAATTCTTGTTAGGAGCAAACCGTCATCATTAAGACGTATTACTTCTGAAAAGAATTCATATATATCGCTGATACACGCTCGTAAGTAGACAAGATGCGTGCTTTGCCCTAAGAATCGAAGCTTCAGTTTTATCCCTAAGCTATTTACGCGTAAGGCTGTCGTGAGAATAATGTCGTCTTTGTTGAAATACTGTCTTTAGTGTTCTATCTGATGGAAAGCTGAATTGGAAACTATTGCTCTTGAAGGATTTAAATATGTTTACTAGATTCGTAATCACACAACCTACGTTTCAGAGAGATCGTACCGTTCGGAACTCCTCGGAAGTATATGAATATCGAGTGAAATCATTTCCCTCAAAATATGTAAAATATACAACATACTCATAGAAGGGAAATCATAACCCCCAAAACATGTAAAACATGTGTATAAATCTATAGAGGGGTTTTTAATTCCTACCAAAATATATGAATTATATGTACACATTTATAGAAGAGGGACAAATGAATGGTCTCCCGCATTTTCACTGTGAGTTCAGAACTAGATAAAGTTAAACCCAAAATAGATATAGCGTTAATACTTGGGACAAATATTCAAACCGAGAAAGGAAGTTAGCAAAATCAACATGATAATAATTGACTCCATGTTTTTGTCATTTATGCTGTACCATTTGAACTAACATGATGCGCTTTTGCATACAATGACGTCACTAAGTTGCATCTTCCAAAGTTAATTCATTGATCAAACGCAACAAGGAGGTTGAGAACACCATTCCACGACATACCTCCAAGTCAATAAAACCATTTGTATGCAAACTGTCTTTATTCCCAATCCGATTCATTGCTCTCATGATGCCGATGATTGCCGATGATTGCCGAAGACACCCGAGGGATTGGATTTGATCGGATTGTTGGAGAATCATATCTTTTATTGATAGTGGGCCCACTTCAGATGAGATCCATTGTGGTGTGTGAAGTGAGTTTGCTAGACAGGGGGAGATCAATAAAGATAGTTCTATCTGTTATACGGCACAGCTTGTCACTGTCGTAACAGCTCGCAGGGACTCTCGGGTAATCAAGTCTGTCAGGTCGTTATCTTTTCTTAGAAATACAAAATTCAAACCCATTGATGCCGAATTCCCATTTCCGATGAAAAATTAGACGCGTGAATCAATCACTATGTTTGGACAACAGAAATATTTCTCTTGTTAATACACTTGTAAGATAGAGGAAGAGATGTTCAAACTTGTCATCTTAATATCAATACAGACTGTCAGTCTTGTTGTCTTCCTTTACTGACAAAACAGAAAGAACATGCAGTGCATAGCAAGATCATATCGCAACGTGGAGTGAGACTCATACAATCACAGTAAGATCATACCACAAGGCGGAGTGAGACTCATACAATCACAACAAGATCATACCACAACGTGGAGTGAGACTCATACAATCACAACAAGATCATACCACAAGGCGGAGTGAGACTCATACAGTAACAACAAGATCATACCACAACGTGGAGTGAGACTCATACAATCACAACAAGATCATACCACAACGTGGAGTGAGACTCATACAATCACAACAAGATCATACCACAAGGTGGAGTGAGACTCATACAATCACAACAAGATCATACCACAACGTGGAGTGAGACTCATACAATCACAACAAGATCATACCACAAGGTGGAGTGAGACTCATACAGTAACAACAAGATCATACCACAACGGGGAGTGAGACTCATACAATCACAACAAGATCATACCACAACATGGAGTGAGACTCATACAATCACAACAAGATCATACCACAACATGGAGTGAGACTCATACAATCACAACAAGATCATACCACAACGTGGAGTGAGACTCATACAATCACAACAAGATCATACCACAACGTCGAGTGAGACTTATACAGTCACAACAAGATCATACCACAAGGCGGAGTGAGACTCATACAATCACAACAAGATCATACCACAACGTGGAGTGAGACTCATACAATCACAACAAGATCATACCACAACGTGGAGTGAGACTCATACAATCACAACAAGATCATACCACAACGTGGAGTGAGACTCATACAATCACAACAAGATCATACCACAACGTGGAGTGAGACTCATACAATCACAACAAGATCATACCACAAGGCGGAGTGAGACTCATACAATCACAACAAGATCATACCACAACGTGGAGTGAGACTCATACAATCACAACAAGATCATACCACAAGGCGGAGTGAGACTCATACAATCACAACAAGATCATACCACAAGGCGGAGTGAGACTCATACAATCACAACAAGATCATACCACAACGTGGAGTGAGACTCATACAATCACAACAAGATCATACCACAACGTGGAGTGAGACTCATACAATCACAACAAGATCATACCACAAGGCGGAGTGAGACTCATACAATCAAAACCAGATCATACCACAAGGCGGAGTGAGATTCATACAGTAACAACAAGATGTATCGCAAAGCTACATGTACAATGTTACAGTAACAAATGTGTTTGTTAAGGAAATTCATTCAGATCTCCCCGGCATTGAAATGATAGTAACAACGAATTTACTGGAACAGCCTTACATCACAAATAATCCTTACGACGGTTGCATAAGAGGCGGAGAAACTTCCAAATTCACACTCATCCAAACGTTTCTGGTAGAGACTTGAGGCGGAATCCAAACAAATGTCAAAACAGTTCCTTCCAGAGAAATGGTTTCCCGTGTGTTGGTATTGATCAACAGCTTGTTAATAAATGAAAACAAACATTCGTCTTTGTTATCTTAATAAAGCCATCTTCAGATGAGGGAACCATTAACAATACTACCTAGGTTTAATTCGTGAACATAAACCATTAAATATTTAAATGTTCAGCAACTGGTAGTCAATATGTTGAGGAATATTTTATGAAAAGTCGACAAAAGTAAAGTTCACAGAAATAAAATGAAATCGATTTTATATGCAGTATCTAATTATTCGCTAGCATACGTTTTATTTGTAAGACAGATAAAACGTTGGAAATAAATGATGATTAGAGTATAAATATTTGGATGATAATATTGTTATAGAATATGACTTGTATTTGATTTTGAATTGAACCTTATGTATACATTCAAGGCCACGCAACATTGGTATATATATATATATCTACCGTTACTGGGTATCGGGGGACTCTCTACTGTATAAAGGTCGGGCAATGAGAAATACGATACGTCTGTTACACGTGACGTTTGGTAAAATCTACCATCATTAATAGTTTTGTGTTAAAATTCGTACAAAGTTACACGTGACGTTTAACATCATTAATTGTTTTTGTGTTAAAATTCGTACAATGTAACACGTGACGTTTACATCATTAATTGTTTGTGTGTCAAAATTCGTACAATGCTACACGTGACGTTTAACACCATTAATTGTTTGTGTGTTAAAATTCGTACAATGTAACACCTGACGTTTACATCATTAACTGTTTTTGTGTTAAAATTCGTACAATGTTAAACGTGACGTTTACATCATTAATTGTTTTTGTTTTAAAACTCGTACAATGTTACACGTGACGTTTAACATCATTAATTGTTTGTGTGTTAAAATTCGTACAATGTTACACGTGACGTTTAACATCATTAATTGTTTGTGTGTTAAAATTCGTACAATGTAACACGTGACGTTTACATCATTAATTGTTTTTGTGTTAAAATTCGTACAATGTAACACGTGACGTTTAACACCATTAATTGTTTGTGTGTTAAAATTCGTACAATGTAACACGTGACGTTTACATCATTAATTGTTTGTGTGTTAAAATTCGTACAATGTTACACGTGACGTTTAACATCATTAATTGTTTTGTTTTAAAACTCGTACAATGTTACACGTGACGTTTAACATCATTAATTGTTTTTGTGTTAAAACTCGTACAATGTTACACATCATTAATTGTTTGTGTGTTAAAATTCGTACAATGTTACACGTGACGTTTAACATCATTAATTGTTTGTGTGTTAAAATTCGTACAATGTTAAGAATGTCACGCTATAAACAAATCCTTTAATCATATTTCAGGGAAACAAAATTTTGAAAGTAGAATTTATGTGTCGTTAAACATCTTGCAGGAAATGTTTATGTGAAATGAATGACGGGTTTAATTTAAATGGATGCCCTGACCTTTCCTCTAAGTTGTTACTCGGGGCGATGACTTTCAGCTAGCGATTGTCTTCTGTTTCTCTGTGCGAGCTTGGTACCTTTCTGGTGTTCTGGCTGGAAATAGAACCTAGATAGTCGATTGTCTGTTGGGAATACTAGAGAAAAGTTGTATTGAATGACAGGCAGTTAGCGTTATCTAAGGTTTTTATTGTTGTCGGGGCTCGCCTAATTCTCTTAAGACACAGATAGCGTTTTCTTAGCTGACCTGTCATTGAACATATGGTATACGTCATTGAGTCTATCTGCTGAGTAAGCAGATTTGTCTTGTGTAGATCACGTGCATTCCTAGCCATTTGACCATTGTTGTGGGAGAATTGTTACATTACCATCCTGGTGGTTCGGTTTAAAAAATGAAGTAACATGACGAGGTTCATATTACTTCATTTAAACTGATATTAACCGACAATAATCTTACCTTATAGTGCAGTGATTAAGATACATGTAAATTGGGGCCATTCTTTTAAATATCGGGGTAATATATCTATTGATGATCCCAATTTCTGATTTCGATAAACAGCGAGACGACTAAATTTCGTAGCTCATAAACAAAGAGCATTTAACTAAAAGGTCGGGTTGAAAATTCGTCAGTTTCCTGACAATTAATTGTGATCATTAATTACTTTTCGATAGATGATGAGCCACTGAGGGAAATAAACATGTGGGAAAAATGCAAGTTTTCATGACTAATACCATAACAAGTGAAATGTCTGCAACTCTATCAGACACATGTTGTTTTGATTTTTCCCCCGAAATCAAGCTCTTCGTTTTGTGCCGTTTGACATTTGTTTATATACATGTATACATAATTTATAGGATTGTAATGGGGTAGCCGCGACTTTTCTATCAGAACAGTTCTAAACCTAAATCTGATTAACATCCCTAGATCAATAAAGTGTGCTTTTTCTAGGAGAGTTAGCAACCTTAGCAATTTCCAGACGATCTCGAATTTTATTTATTTACACCCTCAGACATTTGGAATCTGTATGAAAGCAGATCGGCAATATCGTCAACAGGCAAGCCAAAAATGTGAGAGCGTCAACAAGTAGTCTGGCCTCGTTAATACATAGCCCCAAACTACATGTATGAATCCATGTAACGGACGTCAGGTAGCGACAATTAATCTGGATATGGAAATTGATAACGGATATTTATTATAATGAGCGTTCTTGTTTATCAGTATTCTGTTAGAGTACATTTTTAGGGTGCCCAAATTTTAACACAAACTCAACAGTTTACATGATAATGGTCGACAAGCGCACTGATGAGATAGAGAAAAAAGTATTAACCTGATGTATTTTACTACTGCGAAACAAGTAATACCAACGTATACTTATCACTCTCGTCGGTCCGGATGGCGTGACTTACTGTGGGAGGAGTCCAGAGTACCCGGGGGAAACCCACGTGGTCGGGCATGTGACCCCCATATCTGTTCAGGTCCGATCGGGGAATTGAACCCCGGCCATCGATAGGTTAAAGGCAAGCATGTTACCACTGTGCCACCCTACTGCCCTTTGTAGAGTTGAGTTGGCGCTTTAAGATTATATGTTTGCAGGAAACAGTATATTAACGATACAATTAGCACAAAGATAATTTAGCTGAGTATTGTAAGAGCGAATGTCATTCTATATCAATACCACTAACGTTATGTGACGTCTACAGGAAGTTAAACACATTTGTATTTGTCAAGCGAGAGTGACTTGGGAATATTCTACATGACATTTGTTTTGTTGCGGGTTTAAAGTCTCGATTTAGGTTAGTAACATTCGTCCGGGTCGACTGTTAGATGTTGTCAGTTGGTTATCCCCTCCTCCTTTCTCACCACGGGCCTGGGACCGGCTACGGCGGGGTTGTCTGCATGACATGTAATGTTTGTGGTGTATTTATTGTAGTGGTTATCATAAATGCAACATAATCGAGAATATTACTCTGTGGGAAACTGGCAGATACTCAGAAACAGTCAGATATTGGCTTCTGTATATTACGTTAACTGTTGCTCATTTACAAAATAAACATCCTATATGGGCACTGGTCAAGAGTTCATCATGTCAGAGATATATATGTCTCTGATCATGTATGTTATTAAGCGTGTACGAATTGGTCACGTGACTAGCGCAATAGCTAGTCGAATCGACCTAACAGTTATATTGACATCTCGTCCAATGCAAACACCTAAATATACATGTACTTGAACAATGCGCAACCAAATTGACTTGTCATCTCGGCCCTAGTATTCAATTTCCAAACCTTTGTTTGATAACAGTGACAGCAGACATGTGTCCAGGGATTGTTCCCTTTGCCATATCGCTGGTTGTGCTATATCATCCTGTGTACCGTGGGTTACTAGAGAGGCTAATCAGTTCTCTAAATCACTGCCAGGATAATGGATAAACCAGATTAGCGTTGGCTGGATTAGCGTGGTTAGGTTGACACAATTAGGTTCAGGAAGGGTGTAAAGTTATCAGGTTTCGCAATATTGATTCTATAACCATCAAAGGACACTAATTCAATGGTAATAGAGCCCCAAGTACTTTACCACAGTTACAATATTGATGTTTTGTTTGTCAGTAATGAATGTCATCGAGTCAGAAACATATCATCGAGTTTTCTTTTTATCGAAGATTTAATTATCAAATCGCCTGATGTAGCCTTCATGTTAGTATGGATGAAACTTCGGTCACTATCTGTGAACATTGACTATCGCTGAAACATTCTTTAGAAAAAAATAATAATAAAGAAAAAAAACAACTCAAAAAACAATACTACAAACAAAAAAAACAAAAAACAAAACAAGAAAACCACCATCATACTTATGTTTGTTGTTTTACATGCCACCGACCACGGAGATCTTAACAAGGAATCTGATAAAACAGTCTTTATGCATCTTCGGTCCTGTCACAGACAACACAAAGAATGTATAGATTGAAAATGGCCACCATATATGGCATATGGTGACATTTAATATCAATTCTAAACATATTACAAATTAACAATACAAAATTAACATAGCATAACACAATAATTAAAAACCGTCCAAAAATAAACATCTAAAAATGACAATGGTAGTCAATTACAACAAAAGCCTGTGTGGGGGTTGCCAAACTCCGCCGCCTTAAAAAACAGGCATGTGAAACATCATCCAATATAGTAAACATAAAATAAGAAGATAAAAGAATCAGGGGAGGAAGTGGGTGGGTTAAGTGTGAAGGCCAAAGGAACTCAGGAAATTAGTAGAATATTTCAAATTACAAAACTTTGTTGACAATTTTTTAATGGCGCGCGTCGAAAGCTGCTACCCATAATTCCTAGCTGCTTGACAGGGGCAGATAAGTATGTATGGAAATATAAGTTATAAAGGGGAATAACTCGTGTATAATTTGTAGCAAAATAATATGAAAATTTGGAAATGTGCAGGCCTCACGATGCATAAATTAAGCTAAGTGCTTAGCTGCCCTTTATGCATCTTCGGTCCTGTCACAGACAACACAAAGAATGTATAGATTGAAAATGGCCACCATATATGGCATATGGTGACATTTAATATCAATTCTAAACATATTACAAATTAACAATACAAAATTAACATAGCATAACACAATAATTAAAAACCGTCCAAAAATAAACATCTAAAAATGACAATGGTAGTCAATTACAACAAAAGCCTGTGTGGGGGTTGCCAAACTCCGCCACAAAACCAGCCTGTGAAACACTGCTGGTTTCCCCACAATGGCTATATTTATTGTTATGCCTATACAGATAATGGTAAAACAGAGAGAGCAGAATGCTCGCCTTAAGCTAAACACACAGAGATATAAGATTGCCAAATAAAACAAAATTTCCAAAACAAAGAACAAAATCACACAGCGAAGAAACATCTCTCAACAGAATGGTGATATATTATCGTAGATATCATAATGTAAGTAAAAACAGCGGTAAATGTTGGTGATATCCTGATAAACTACATCATAAACATTTGATAGATAAACTACATCATAAACATTTAATAGATAAACTATATCATAAACATTTAATAGATAAACTGTATCATAAACATTTAATAGATAAACTACATCATAAACATTTAATAGATAAACTACATCATAAACATTTAATAGATAAACTACATCATAAACATTTAATAGATAAACTATATCATAAACATTTAATAGATAAACTACATCATAAACATTTAATAGATAAACTACATCATAAACATTTAATAGATAAACTGTATCATAAACATTTAATAGATAAACTACATCATAAACATTTAATAGATAAACTGTATCATAAACATTTAATAGATAAACTACATCATAAACATTTAATAGATAAACTACATCATAAACATTTAATAGATAAACTATATCATAAACATTTAATAGATAAACTACATCATAAACATTTAATAGATAAACTATATCATAAACATTTAATAGATAAAAAAATTCAAGTTTCAAGTTTTTTATTCACCAAATTCTATAGAAAGTTTGATCTCTTACTAACCAACTCCGATCCGTATTCTTTTGTATGGCACAAGCTGTAACATTATCGGCAACTCTCGGCTGTGATAAGAAGTAATAACAAGATTTTTGTAAGACCGCGGGGGAATGTTCCTCGCGGTACATCCCTTTACGAACGCTCGACATTGATTAACTTTCTGTAGAACAGGAGTTTCACATTCAGTTCGAAAAACACTTGATGGCTCATGAAGTCAGGATAACATATTGATCAATTCGGAAAGCCTGGTAATATAATTCATCGCGAACTGATATACCCCTAACCACCTGCAGGTTGTACAAAATGTACGTGCGAGATTTGTATGAACAGTTAAAATCTTACACGAAAGTCGATAAGAATTTTAAAATGGTTTAATTATCTGAGTCAAGAGCCCTTGTCTCCGATTTTGAGTATCACCTGCCTTTCTAAATATTTCCATTTCAAACAATGTTCTAAATAAGAAATATTTCGTTTTGTTGTTCAAAATCATCAGTCTGCTTTCTCAATAATAGACGGGCTGTGAAGACGAGCTGTGATTTGATCGGGGAATGTTGTATCGGCGTCACATAGTAGAGATACATGTAATGTAACGTTCTCAAAGTTTAGTATTTCCTCAGAATATTTGTCACGTGATCTAACATACGAAATGCATGTACGTCCAGGTCAACTTAAATGTTTCCAATAGAAGACGATTCATATAATGGACAAACCTAGATTAAATCAGCGTCATCTGTTTACCGTTAACTTGTCAACATAAACCATTTAATGATTCCACCAGATTAAAATTAAACGGATTCATCAAAATATTATATATTGTCAAAATTGGAATGCTTAATACGAAAAAATAAACACAAACAAACTGGCATCAACAGTCCGTGAGAGCTCAAGCGGTCGTGTTTAATCCATTAGAACAAAGAGTCCGACGAAAGCAGGAAATCCTACAGTGGTCTCTGGAGACAGTCACGGTAGTGGAAAGGATCCAAGATGGCGGAACTTAATGGCTAAATAATGACTGATTACGGGCCGATGAATTATTTATTGTATTACGTTAGTACCTCGATTATTCTCTAACTGCCAGACTAATCCCTAGTCTCGGGGATTATTCATTATAGTACTGGAGATCGATTTCGTTCCGTGATCTCTCTGACATCGTGGTGATGGCCATACTACAATGTACATGTATGTACCTCTCGGCCTTTCTTGATAGCCAGGAAATGTATTCTTTTCATTTTAAAAAATTGTACAAACATTGATAAAGAAGATATTTAATTTTACGATGGAAGTATAAAACTGTTTCTATATACCGTGTAAAACGACAAATAACATTGTGTGTTCGTTAAATAACAACGGCGTGATCCAATATCGACTCTGTACCAAACTGATCCTCGAATGATATATTACTGACGTAGATAATGACATTACAGATATTTATCAATTTTCGAGACATTCCGTCCCTCATTAAAAACAGAAAGTACATGTGTCATCCGTACTGAATCTCAAGACAACTTCTCATTCACTTTTATCTTCGGCAGGTCACAAACTCATCAGAAAAAGCGGAAGCTGTCCGTTTTCAAGAGACGTGGATTGACGAGGACGAAGGTGACGACAGAAAACCAGGTTTTTATTCACTTTATATTCCGTGACAGTTAAATACACTCTAATACAGAGAAAACTTTGATTTATCTATTAATGGTATCTACGACCAAAGATGGATTTAAGATTTATAAGAAATCTAATTGTTATGGTACCATTGTCTCTGGCGTAATTGTTGTCTAGACAAGGAGTTCTATATCAGGAAACTGCTGTATCAGTTCTCACTGTTCCCGGTACAACCCTGTAATAACCTCGGCATAATCCGGAAAATGAATCCCGGACATCTTGTGGTATTTTAGAATTATCCATTAATTCCCACATAAAGAACCAAGAATTCCCAAGCAATTCCAATTACCTTGTCAAAATACAATTCTCCGCTCATGTACATCACCAAGTACTGGCATCCCATACTCCAAGATAGATGAATAATTGAGGAGAAAATCATGTTTGGTCGTATTATCGTACAGAGAGATATATGTCGTCTGCCGAGACACGGATGTGGGGCAGATATGGACTTGGTGGCCAAGTGTTTGTGATCAGCTGGCTTCCAATACAGGGTTGGTCGCCTTGGACTAAAATCTAGCACAACTGGAAGCGCTCTGTAGCCTCTTCATTCATTCCCCGTAGAAGTGACATTTCCATGTCAGCTCGGATTAATACCATTCCTTTCCACTACTTACATGTACGAACTTATCCTCGCGTATCAATGTACAGCAGGACAAATGTCTGTAGTTTTTATTTTGAGATTTTCCTTTGTAATGTCAAATTATTATTATTTTTTTTTTTTTACTTTCAAAATAATTTTGAGGTAAATATTGAAGTCTGAACTGAAGCTGCGCACTCACAAGGTAGAATTGTGATTAAAACTTCCGATTACTACAGTTCGTAATTACCCGTACTTAAACTTTCCGATGGGAAAGTAATACAGGAAGGAAAGTTTCGTTAGTAAGATTTCCCTTGAATTCTGTCATCCTTTCCTCTGGAAATCTTAAATACATTAATGAAACTGGGGCCAGGTTCCTTGATTTATAGAATGGCGCAATTGTGTTTTGATGAGTCTGGATTAGTCTTATACAACAAATCCATCCCGGTGTGTTCGAATACAATCTCCTTTCCTTATTAATTATTAAAAATCTTTTCGTTTTTCGCGAAAATCATGGCAATGTGATTACAATGAGAAGATTGTAAGACGCGATAGGTAGCCCTAATGGATTACATCATGCGAGATGGACTTCTGATGACTCAGCCAAAACTATCTATAATGCTTCCCTCGTTTATACCAACAACAGAGGGTTTTGTGGATCAAATTAATGTGCTATCTTGATTATTTGTTATAAAAATCAGTAATGAGAGTTGTTCATGATAAATGCTCAATAATATGATCTAACCGTATTAGGTTTAAACGAAACAAAACTGAAAACAAATCAAGGATGCTACAGAGATGTAATAGGAATATTTAAATGATTCTTTGTTACTCTTAACATGTCGTTGTTTACCTCAATATGCTGTTGTTTACCTTAATATGGTAGTGGTTACCTTAATATGCTATTGTGAAAATTAATATGTTGTTGTTTCCCTTACTATTTTTATGCTGTTGTTTGCCTTAATATACTGTTATTTACCTTGATATGCTGTTGCTTACCGTTATATGCTGTTGTTTTCCTTAATATTTTTATGCTATTGTTTACCGTTATATGCTGTTGTTTACCTTAATATACTGTTGTTTACCTTGATATGCTGTTGTTTACCGTTATATGCTGTTGTTTATCTTAATATTTTTATGCTGTTGTTTGCCTTAATAGGCGGTTGTTTACCTTTTACATTTAACCATTGGAAACAGGTGCCGGTAAATTAGCATCTACTCAGGTGACGAACGATGGCGCATGCGCCTCAGAAGATGTACACAATGATCACGAGGACAGCGATACACATGGAGGATGGGCGTTCCTTAGCCGACTAATGGCTGTTAGAAGCGCATTAATGGTACATGTTTATCAAATAATGAAAATACTTTTATACTTTTTTGTTCTCTTTCATTATTACAATGAAACATAAACGATTTATATGTTAGTATAGCTGCTCTTTACATGGTAAATATATTAACGATTTTCGCTTTTGGATTTGATGAGAATCGGATCTGTTCCGCCATAGGTATCAGTAGGGCGAACCGTAGGTCATAGGTATCCGTGTGGTTGGTGTTTATGTACAGCTATTACAAAATATGTAATTTTATGATATGTGACGAACATATTTTCTGTCGATTTTGAAATTGTAGAGCGAGGAGGGAAACAATGCGATATTTAGGGGAAATTATTGCTGAAAACTTAAATGCCTCCAGTATCAAAACCTGACAGGAAAATAGCTTCTATAAATATCTTCAAACTTGTGTCGTTTTTTTTATTCAGAGAGCCACCACGAGACGTTCTAGCCAGTCGTCAGACGGGGGAAATGAGGAAAGAAAGAGCATTGCAGATTTCTTTCGAAAGCGGAAAAGTTCAGGTGCGAATTTCCACCAACAACATCAATATACTAATTACCAGTGTAGTAGTATTGTTGAGTGTTGACCTACACATAAAACTGTTATTACTATGTTTTGATTGTAAGATAAGACTAGTGTAGAGCCACATTTGGGACAAATATTTCTATATTAATTCTTCGTGAAGAGACAATAGTCATCTTGGTGTAAAAATTCTGTTTTTTTTTTCTGAATTCTTGGTAAACGGGCATTCCTGGTACACTGACATTCTTGGTAAACTGACATTCTTGGTACACAGACATTCCTGGTACACGGACATTCCTGGTACACGGACATTCTTGGTACACGGACATTCCTGGTACACGGACATTCTTGGTACACGGGCATTCCTGGTACACGGACATTCCTGGTACACGGGCATTCCTGGTACACGGACATTCTTGGTACACGGACATTCCTGGTACACGGACATTCTTGGTACACGGACATTCTTGGTACACGGACATTCCTGGTACACGGACATTCTTGGTACACAGATATTCCTGGTACACGGACATTCTTGGTACACGGACATTCTTGGTACACGGGCATTCCTGGTACACGGGCATTCCTGGTACACGGACATTCTTGGTACACAGACATTCTTGGTTCACAGACATTCTTGGTACACAGACATTCCTGGTACACGGATATTCTAGGTACACGGACATTCTTGGTACACGGACATTCCTGGTACACGGACATTCTTGGTACACGGACATTCCTGGTACACGGACATTCTTGGTACACGGACATTCTTGGTACACGGACATTCCTGGTACACGGACATTCTTGGTACACGGACATTCTTGGTACACGGACATTCTTGGTACACAGACATTCCTGGTACACTGACATTCCTGGTACACGGACATTCCTGGTACACGGATATCACTGGTACACTGACATTCTTGGTACACTGACATTCTTGGTACACGGACATTCCTGGTACACGGACATTCCTGGTACACGGACATTCCTGGTACACGGGCATTCCTGGTACACGGACATTCTTGGTACACAGACATTCCTGGTACACTGACATTCCTGGTACACTGACATTCTTGGTACACTCACATTCTTGGTACACAGACATTCCTGGTACACGGACATTCTTGGTACACGGACATTCTTGGAAAACGGACATTCCTGGTACACGGACATTCTTGGTACACAGACATTCCTGGTACACTGACATTCTTGGTAAACTGACATTCTTGGTACACGGACGGGTTTTCTTGGTACACGGACATTTTTGGTACACGGACATTCTTGGAAAACGGACATTCCTGGTACACGGACATTCTTGGTACACAGACATTCCTGGTACACTGACATTCTTGGTAAACTGACATTCTTGGTACACAGACATTCCTGGTACACGGACATTCTTGGTACACGGACATTCTTGGTACACGGACATTCCTGGTACACGGACATTTTTGGTACACGGATATTCCTGGTACACGGACATTCTTGGTACACGGACATTCCTGGTACACGGACATTCTTGGTACACGGATACTCCTGGTACACGGACATTCTTGGTTCACGGACATTCCTGGTACACGGACATTCTTGGTTCACGTACATTTTTGATACGTAGACATTCTTGGTACACGGACATTCTTGGTACACGGGCATTCCTGGTACACGGACATTCTTGGTACACGGATATTCCTGGTACATGGATATTCCTGGTACACGGACATTCTTGGTACACGGGCATTCTTGGTACACGGATATTCCTGGTACACGGATATTACTGGTACACGGACATTCTTGGTACACGGACATTCTTGGTACACGGGCATTCTTGGTACACGGATATTCCTGGTACACGGACATTCCTGGTACACGGATATTCCTGGTACACGGATATTACTGGTACACGGACATTCTTGGTACACGGACATTCTTGGTACACGGACGGGTTTTCTTGGTACACGGACATTCTTGGTACACGGACATTCTTGGTACACGGATACTCCTGGTACACGGACATTCTTGGTTCACGGACATTCCTGGTACACGGACATTCCTGGTACATGGACATTTTTGATACGTAGACATTCCTGGTACACGGATATTCCTGGTACACGGACATTCCTGGTACACGGATATTACTGGTACACGGATATTACTGGTACACGGACATTCTTGGTACACGGACGGGTTTTCTTGGTACACGGACATTCTTGGTACACGGACATTCTTGGTACACGGATATTCCTGGTACACGGACATTCCTGGTACACGGATATTCCTGGTACACGGATATTCCTGGTACACGGACATTCCTGGTACACGGATATTCCTGGTACACGGATATTACTGGTACACGGACATTCTTGGTACACGGACGGGTTTTCTTGGTACACGGACATTCCTGGTACACGGACATTCTTGGTTCACGTACATTTTTGATACGTAGACATTCTTGGTACATGGACATTTTTGATACGTAGCCATTCCTGGTACACGGATATTCCTGGTACACGGACATTCCTGGTACACGGACATTCCTGGTACACGGACATTCCTGGTACACGGACATTTCTGGTACACGGACATTCTTGGTACACGGACATTCTTGGTACACGGACATTCTTGGTACACGGGTATTCCTGGTACACGGACATTCCAGGTACACGGATATTCTTGGTACACGGACATTCCTGGTACACGGACATTCCTGGTACACGGACATTCCTGGTACACGGACATTCTTGGTACACGGACATTCCTGGTACACGGACATTCTTGGTACACGGACATTCTTGGTACACGGACATTCCTGGTACACGGACATTCTTGGTACACGGACATTCTTGGTACACGGACATTCTTGGTACATGGACATTCTTGGTACACAGACATTCCTGGTACACGGACATTCCTGGTACACGGACATTCCTGGCACACGGACATTCTTGGTACACGGATATTCCTGGTACACGGACATTCCTGGTACACGGACATTCTTGGTACACGGACATTCCTGGTACACAGACATTCTTGGTACTCGGACATTCCAGGTACACGGACATTCCTGGTACACAGACATTCTTGGAACACGGACATTCCTGGTACACGGACATTCCTGGTACACGGACATTCCTGGTACACGGGCATTCTTGGTACACGGACATTCCTGGTACACGGACATTCTTGGTACACGGATATTCATGTTAATTATATTATCGTATGACTATGCCGTACCTGATACCTTATCTAACCAAACCCCTTATATAAGGTAGACGTGTTGGTTATGTCTCAGGGAGACGTGAAATATACATTTGTAAATGTTAGTCTCTCGAGCAGAGACCTATATACTAGGGATTCGCAACAACCGCTTTTCTCGCATAGTCACGACCTCACCTATTGTTCTCATAACCGGAGGTATATTTAGCACGAGATCTAGCGAGACCAAGCGCTGCGGCTGCGCAATAGGTGGATATCGGAGTTGTTTATATTAGTGACATGTGCTGTGCCAAGAGATGGCGACGACTGTCTGTGCACATGTGTCACCGCGTTTGGCTGAGATAACTTCACACTGGCGATAGTTATACCTATGCACTGTAATGTATATCGGAAGATGTGAACAACGATATTTAAGTAGTGTCTAACCGAAAAAAGCACCATTTTCCCGTTAAAGATTCATATAGAAACACATGGAAAATGTCGTCCGATTTTCTGCCATTAGACGATGATCTAAATTTAGATGTTATAGAGAAATATACTGACGACGATTCTTATATTTTCAATAGTGATACTGACTTCAGTCAGTGCTTCCCTAATTATACCGGACTCTTACAAGGGGAAATATAATCACCTGTGTTATTTTCTTTGTATCTAAATACACTTTATTAATGACAACTGTCCAAGTATTGAATTACAGATGCTTAATCTTTTCTTGCTAATGTATACATACCGACGACATGGCTTTATTTGTTAACTGCCCAGAAGATTTACAAATTATGTTTGGATATATTTGTTAACTGCCCAGAAGATTTACAAATTATGTTGGATTCTGTATATGCATATACCATAAAATGGAATCTGGAGGTCAATGTTGATATAACTAAAATCATGGTGTTTAGAAATTGTGGACGAATAAAAAATAATGAGCCATGGAAATATAATAATGAATAATAATGACAATATAGAAATTGTTGACAGTTTTAAATTATTGGGTATGCTGTTCAACTACAATGGGAAGTTTTACAAAACACAAAAACATTTTGCAGAACAAGGCAGAAAAGCTTTATTTTCTCTGACAACTTCTCTTAGAAATCATTGCTTGAATGTAGAAACTTATTGTTTTATTTTTGATTCGTATGTAAATAGTATTTTACGTTATGCATCGGAAATATGGGGATGAATATGGGGATTTCATAAAGCACCAGATGTTGAAAGCGTACCTTAGAAATTCTGTAAAAAAAAATACTTAACTTAATAAGGTGCCTAAATCAACTTGCAATGACTGTTTACTGTGAATTGGGTAGATTATAACTATTATGAGAAAATTAAGAGTGTTCAAATATTGGTGAAACAGTCGGATAATCTGGTAATGAAAACATGTCTTGATGAAATGGTAAATGAGAATGACGTGTGGATATGTGACATTAAGAATGAATTAGCCACTTTAGGTATTGAGTACATGTTTTATTCTAATTCACCAGTAGACTATGTTTTTAAAAGCATTGAGCAGAGATTGACCGATGTTACAAAACAAAACATGTTAACAGATATCTAGTTCTTCGAAAGGTAGATTATATATCGATATCTGATAGATAGCCACTGTGTACAGTTTTAAACCTATAGAAACTAAATATAAATGTATGTGGAGCATCCTCACACAAATTAGATATAGAAATAGGTAGACATAATAATATTACCCAAAGAAATAGAACCTGTAACAATTGTGATTTGGGTGACATCGAGGGCGAGTTTCATTTTTTTATATGTCCATTATATACAGGTCTGAGGGTAAAATGTATAAAACAATATTACTACAAAAGACATTCTGTTTTTAAATTAATCCAACTATTATCTGTTAATAATGTTAGAGAGTTGTCAAATTTAGGTTACATGTAATATCTATATTTGGCTTGCAAAAGACAAAATTTATTAGTGTAGATAATTTTATATTGAACAGTTTTCATGTACTATCTTATATACCTATAGGCCTTATAGAGCTCATCTGCACCCACCACTAGACCAGTGATTCGTTGATTTATTTCACCAGCAGTTTTACAGTATAAAAACCAGCATTAAAACTATGCCTTTTATCTTTTTTTTAGAGATACAACTGTATTTCTTGTTTATTAGACAAATGCTATAGCAAAAGTCTTAAGTAAAATGAAAAAAAAACAAAAAACCCACTGTCATGTTTGATGATTGATAATATTTTATTATTTAGTATTGAAAACTTTGATAGTACTTGGGTCATGTACCAATGGTAGATCTTTTCTTCTTTGGCATTCTGAAAAAAAATCAAGTTTAATAAGTATTGATACATTATGGTATAGAATAGGCAGAGAAGCTTCTATAAGATTTAAATTTGAAACTTTGGGGTGTGTATATATATCGGTCATAATAGGGAAAAAAATATATAACATTTTGATTTTATTAATTTCCCACACAATACAATAAAATATATACCACAGTATTTAATGTTTTGCTATGTGCAAAAGATATCATAGCTATTATATTCCAACACACTCATTCCTCGATCAATCCCTGCAATTCTGTATCAAATATCTGTTTTGAAACACTAAATAATTTACAAAAAGTATAATACTTAATTTAATTTACATTAGACTGATTTATGTTTTTTTTCAATTAGTTTCAATTAATGCATTTCTTTCAATAATGGCTTTATTATTCATGAGATCAATGTTAACAGAAGTCATGGTTATACTATATAAAATTCTACAGATTATAGCTATCAAATAACTAATCTAATCATAAATATGATATTAAAGTTGAATTGAATATAATTAATGGATAGTTTAAATTATATACACCTTCCAGTTAAAAATAAAATAGACGATAGTATACCAGCCATCTTTTTCCCTTGTTTTTTTTTACCAATTTTCACTGGGCAATAACTAAATATTCACAATGAATTACACAACAAATTTGACTAAACGCGATACAGTAACTATCGAGCAAGAATTATTTGAAAAACATTTTGAAATTGGTCAATAAATAAAAAAGGAGTTAAACTGAAACCATGTAGCACTGTCCTTAACACCAGCCATTCACAGTATAACCATAATTTGTTTTGTTTACTTATTTTCACTGGGCAATTACTAAATATTCACAATGAATTACCCAACAAATTTGACTAAACGCGATAGAGTAACTATCGAGCAAGAATTATTTGAAAACCATTTTGAAATTGGTCAATAAATAAAAAAGAAGTTAAACTGAAACCATGTAGCACTGTCCTTAACACCAGACATAAGCGGCCCGACATAAGCTAACCAGCGCGGTAATCGCCGTGAAAAGAAGTTGAACGGTCACGTGTGCAGTCTTCCGAACATAAAGTACGACGGAATACGTTTGAAACACCAGTTTACATAGAAAAAATTGCACTTACGTTTGATTCCCGTGATTTGTTATCGGACAATAGTCTTCTATGAGCTGTCATAAAGCTGACCGTGTTTCAGGCGTACTTTCAATATGGCGTCTAAACAGTAGGAGCAGCAATGGACTCTGGGATAAATGACCCGAACTTCCGCTCGGCGGTGACGTTTGGTAAGCCAATGAGCTTGTTGCGAATCCCTAGTATATAGGTCTCTGTCTCGAGTATATGATAAACATATCAACCGTCCGTGATCACCGCACTTCATTGCTGTGCCGGCCCCTGTTTTAATTTCAGTGTGATCCATTTTAAATTCACAGATGTTAGATGAAGACAACAAAGACTATATATGTATATTTACATTCCTAATGTGGTTTGCTGATATGAACATACCAAATGAAAACAAGAAACATATGACCACGAATACACTATGAAAACCGTATGAAAACATTGTTTCTCGTGCTGATTTTCCACACATAACATCAGAAAAATATAAATACGATTGAAAAATAGTCCTCGTTTCATTTCCGTAAATTATGTTTTCTTTGTAATCTATTTACATACATTAAATCTAATTTAACCCAAATTATTGTATTCGATATTATTTCATGTCTCTTTGTTTTAAATAATAAGCAAAATATAAATAAATAAACTACTGCGAACTGCGGAGCGGAAGGACACGGTAAACGATGGTGCATAGGCGGGATCTCCCGGCTGTTCTAATAATTTGGCGTTTCGTCATTAACATGACAAATTTTTCTTTTTAATAAAATTTCTCGTTTCCTCGATATAATTTTTTTTAAATCAAGGTTATGTAAATATATGAATTGAATAGATTTTTTTAAATTTTCATTGCGGCTATGAAAACCAGTAGCTAGCTACATATCCTCCGAGGCGCGCTACCGCGCGCCACGGGAAATGTAGCTACATAATGTAGCTACTGGTATTCATAGCCGCAATGAAAATTTAAAAAATCTATTCAATCCATATATAATAATCAATGGTAACATTTTATAAACGTTTTATCCGGAGACCTTACCTCACCGACAGTATAGGTTCGTGCTGTCTTTACATCAGATAGTATCTCTTCCTAGTGTTCATGCCGGCATCGCCAGATATGATTTCTGTTTATCCTGTAATTACAGAACAATCCTCTCTCTGATCAGCAAAGCTATTTAATTATTTAAGTAATTCTCTCTGGCAAAACTTTAATGAAGATTGAAAAGTACATGTGGCTGTTTTGTTTAATTGAAATCAATTGGAAACAGCATCTGATTATCCACAGTTATAAAGCCACAAGAGGCGTCAAATTTCTCTAATCAAATAGAAAGTACATCTGACCGACAGCACAACTGGGCCATGGTCTCGATAATGGTACGGTATAACTGATGGTATGGTATAACTGATGGAATGATATAACTGATGGTATGGTATAACTGATGGTATAGTATAACTGATGGTATGGTATAACTGATGGTATGGTATAACTGTTGGTATGGTATAACTAATGGTATGGTATAACTGATGGTATGGTATAACTGATGGTATGGTATAATTGCTGGTATGGTATAACTGATGGTATGGTATAACTGTTGGTATGTTATAACTGATGGTATGGTATAACTGATGGTATGGTATAACTGCTGATATGGTATAACTGATGGTATAGTATAACTGTTGGTATGGTATAACTGATGGTATGGTATAATATACAATTATGGCCCTCTGTGGAGGGATATATCCAGAATTATGTCCCTGGGAAGGGTTATCTTCCATGGGCGTAGCCCGAGGGAAAATAACTCTTCCCAGGGACATAATTCTGGATATATCCCGACACAGAGGGTCATAATAGTTTTATTACACCGAAAAAGAGCATATTTTATGTAAATATATGAATTGAATAGATTTTTTTAAATTTTCATTGCGGCTATGAAAACCAGTAGCTAGCTACATATCCTCCGAGGCGCGCTACCGCGCGCCACGGGAAATGTAGCTACATAATGTAGCTACTGGTATTCATAGCCGCAATGAAAATTTAAAAAATCTATTCAATCTATATATAATAATCAATGGTAACATTTTATAAACGTTTTATCCGGAGACCTTACCTCACCGACAGTATAGGTTCGTGCTGTCTTTACATCAGATAGTATCTCTTCCTAGTGTTCATGCCGGCATCGCCAGATATGATTTCTGTTTATCCTGTAATTACAGAACAATCCTCTCTCTGATCAGCAAAGCTATTTAATTATTTAAGTAATTCTCTCTGGCAAAACTTTAATGAAGATTGAAAAGTACATGTGGCTGTTTTGTTTAATTGAAATCAATTGGAAACAGCATCTGATTATCCACAGTTATAAAGCCACAAGAGGCGTCAAATTTCTCTAATCAAATAGAAAGTACATCTGACCGACAGCACAACAGAACTCGTTCCATACATGTCAGAATCCTTTTAACACCAAGTATATTTGTAATGTATAGAAACATGTCAAATCGATAGAGAAATGGCTTCCGAGTGCGATTCTTATGGTGTTCCGTTAGGGCCAAACTTTCAATATCGCTCCTTCGTTCCTTCGATCTAAACGCAAAGAAGCGACAGAGCGAAAACACGATGCCGAAGGAGCGATGTTTTCGCTTCTTCGCTCCTTCGCCATTTTGTTTTCGCTCCTTCGCTCCTTCGCGTTTAGGTCGAAAGGAGCGATTTTGGAAATTTGGCCATAACGGAACACCATAGATTCTTCACCGTAATTGTAGACTTCATTTTTAATCTTCCGTCCTCAGATAATACCTTCACGGTGGAGGAGAAAGAAAACGAAGCGGCATGTGCAAAACCACATCACGTGACCTCATCTCCTAAGAAACAGAAGACCCGCCTGATGTCGGACGATTCTGGAATTGCGGTCGACATACCGAGGAGAGATTCTGAAATTAGAAACCAACGGTTGGCTAGATTCCGGAATTCGATTCGTAATTTTATATCCTGTACGACGACCGGTGACAACGCCCCTGCCGTGGAATCGACGGAGCCTTCTGATTTTGAAAAACAGTGAAATTTGAATTTTAGATTCCCGAAATATCCCTATTTTGTGTAATTTATTCATACGAGCCAAATATATGTTTTATCCTTATACAACAAAATGCTTTCTCTTATTTTTGAAACTGCTGAGATAAAAATACATATCGTACTGTGAATTTAAATATGTATAACGCATTTTGGCCATTTTCAAAACATAATGTTCGGATCCATTACCTTATTCTCTATGTCAATCTTTAATGACATGAATGTTTATCAATATTGTAAAATTCGTTAGAACTGATAGGCGCCAGTGTTGATATTTGTTTTTATTTCGTAGCAATTTTTTGGGATAATAAAATAAATTGATTTATATATTTGACTTTTGACCTAAATACATTTACATGCGTTTGAGTGTGACAATTTGCATTTGGATATAATACCTTGATTTTTGAGACTTGAGTAAGAGTTTAAACGTCCACCACGGCAATTTTAAGGTTAGGTTATATGTACACTCCAAGCCAGTGATTTCTCGGTGACCAGTAATTGTGATATCATATTTTACTAGTTTATATACAACTTTTGTTTTGTATTTAGAAAAAAACTATAACTATATAGGTATGTTAAAGATATACATTATGTTAATTTTTATACGTTGTTCGCCACATATTTATGTAAATTATTTCCGATATTTTACTTAAGAAGACATTCCCCATCTATGTTAAATTTATTGTTGTAACCAAGGATACTAAAACAAATTTATTGTTGTAACCAAGGATACTAAAACAAATTTATTGTTGTAACCAAGGATACTAAAACAAATTTATTGTTGTAACCAAGGATACTCAAACAAATTTATTTACTACAAAGAATAAACATTTTACGTCTCATAATGTCTTCTTTTTTATAGAAATTACCAAAGTAAACTCATATCTGAATAAGTTCATTTTGTTTTTCGTCTTGTTCAGATAGACGTAATGTACATTGCATATGTACACCACAAATAGCGATTGTTATATCACCAGAAAACGTCATAATTCGAGTGGAGGGAAAATATACCAAGGCAGATAATCCGGAGGTAAAAACAAAATATTGAATTTAAACTTTGATATCGGTACAAAAGACAACAACAGGAGCTAAAGAAATACGAAAACAAAAGAAATGAAAACAAAAGGAACCAGAGACAATACAGAAATTATTACAGAACTGAAGGAAGTGTATTAGACTCACATTGGAATGTTTTCTTGCATGTCAAAATATTTAATCTGGCGGCCACTACTTATCTTTGTTTATGTGCCAACAGCCAATTGACCAGCGACTGCTGTACACTCCATTATACGAGAACACGTCAGCTTACATTGTCAATGTATCAAATTGATTTATTATGTGGCGGCCGCAAGATTGAATATCTTCGCATGCAAGAAAAACATTTCAATTTGAGCCTAATACGCTTCCGTCAAAAATCCTTAATAAGATTCTTTATTATCAATGTTATGATAGAGAATATACATCAGAAAAGGAACTTTGATCAACTGGGCCATGGTCTCGATAATGGTACGGTATAACTGATGGTATGGTATAACTGATGGAATGATATAACTGATGGTATGGTATAACTGATGGTATAGTATAACTGATGGTATGGTATAACTGATGGTATGGTATAACTGTTGGTATGGTATAACTAATGGTATGGTATAACTGATGGTATGGTATAACTGATGGTATGGTATAATTGCTGGTATGGTATAACTGATGGTATGGTATAACTGTTGGTATGTTATAACTGATGGTATGGTATAACTGATGGTATGGTATAACTGCTGATATGGTATAACTGATGGTATAGTATAACTGTTGGTATGGTATAACTGATGGTATGGTATAATATACAATTATGGCCCTCTGTGGAGGGATATATCCAGAATTATGTCCCTGGGAAGGGTTATCTTCCATGGGCGTAGCCCGAGGGAAAATAACTCTTCCCAGGGACATAATTCTGGATATATCCCGACACAGAGGGTCATAATAGTTTTATTACACCGAAAAAGAGCATATTTTGTGGCCTTTTTGGTGTTTAAAGCATCCTTGCTGTCCAATATCGCTGTTATTTCTACTTCTGTTGATCGGCCTAATCATGATGACACTGCCATTTCAAAAGCCTGTGTTGTTGTTTGTGTTTCTGGAACCAGACGACAACAAACGCAAAAGAGTTCCACTGCCCGACTTCCGATGCAGGCGCGTTCGATGACGAAGGGTTATTCATCGGGCGGAGGGGTTATACACCGGGGTATAATACTCTGCTGTCATGGTTACATGGTTATTCGACGGGTTATACCCCGGCGACGGCATTTGTCGGGGGATATTCGATTTATAAAATGTCAGGTGATATGTTTTCGTCCAATGAAAAGAATTCTAACAAAAGTGAGGTATAAAAACTGATGGTATGGTATAACTGATGGTATGGTATAACTGATGGTATGGTATAACTGATGGTATAGTATAACTGATGGTATGGTATAACTGATGGTATGGTATAACTGATGGTATGGTATAACTGATGGTATGGTATAACTGATGGTATGGTATAACTGATGGTATGGTATAACTGATGGTATGATATAACTGATGGTATGGTATAACTAATGGTATGGTATAACTGATGGTATGGTATAACTGATGGTATGGTATAACTGATGGTACATTATAACTAATGGTATAGTATCCCTATTATATTATTATTATATCATTGTACTATTATTATATACATGTATGCCTTTAGTGCCGTCATTAGAATGGATTACCATCACCCTGGCCTTTATAATCTTCCACATCAGCCGCCCGGATCGCCATCTCGTTTTAGTTTAAGGTTATTCCAGTGCTGAAGACGACTTTTGACATTATACAGCACTTACGTAAAGAACCAGCGATGATATTATTTGTGTTGGAGCTCGGCGGTGTAATAACGACGGCGACAACCAATATGAAGGGAACATTATCTCCACGAGTGAAACAATTACACTTCCAATATTGTCTCAGTAGGGTAGATTTAGTTTAAACTGTGTTTTATTTGTCAATTTCCATGTAACAATTTATTTACAAATGATACAAAAAGGAACCAGAAACAAGTGTCAAGGTTAGATTTGCTAGGCCTACAGTAAAAATATCCTGTGTTGAATGATTTGACAAAACATTTAATGTCTATTTCCTATTCACGAGTCGTAAATAAGTTTAGGTAGCACTCCAATGTAGAGCCGGCATACGAACGGTGTTAAACACAGATAAAACCATAATTAAACTGGTGTGTTGTACGCTGTGGTATACGTATTGATAATTCGTAGATCTGCGCAATTTTGAGGAACCATGTAGGTCATTGGATGAAAGAGAGCAACTTAACAAATATGCCCCCTACCGGCCCCCGCTAAAAATAGAAACTGTAACCTTGACCTTGACCCAAAAACCCTGAAACTCGAACTTGATCTGAAGCTACTCATACTGGAATTACAGACCAATTCAATCAAGATACCCTGAACCATGGCTGAGAAGTGTGCGGTAACGGACAGACTGGTGGACGGGTAGGAAACTTATAGTCCCCTTGGTTTCACCGGTAGGGGACACATAACATGATGTGAGACCAGGCGTTCCGGCAGGGTAAGTTATTTTGTGCAATCGACGAAACATGCCACATTAGTCTAGTCTAGTATTGGTAAGCAGTATATACATTTTTGTAGATCCTTACTGAAATATTGAATCTATGTAACTTTATTTCACTTGTCTTCGGTTCTTAGTAAATTTCTCGCTGAATATTCAGCAGACTTTGGCAGATAATATTTCTTTTCCGTAGTTTATCACACTTGTAGGATCATTCCACGAGAAAGTGTGGGTGATATACAGCAATTAGAACACTCCCCTGTCGTTCACAGCGATGTCGGACGAGGAAATCTGTCTGCACCAACCACAGTAATTGGTTACTCGGCCGCCAGAGAAATAAAACAAAAACGAATGGTGAAATACTTTGAATATTCATTAAGTAATTACCGAAAGAAGGCTTCACGTGACAAGAAGGGGTAATTATACACATATAAACTTATTGACCTTTTATTAACTGTGGTATTGATTTTACAGTTTACAAGAAATTATACTCAAATCCCCAGGGTAATAAAACAATACAAATCATGTTTGTAATGCTTTTCGGCTTTCATGATCAACATATTGATTTCAAAATGTTTTTAAAGGAAGAACCAAACATTAATTTAAAAACGTAAAACTAGAAACTAGGGAAGTGCCAACATGTCTGTAGCTAGTGACAGAGATACCGGAAGTCTTACAGGTATTGTTTAAAACTACAATAGGCGAAATTTAAATGATACAATGATTTGCATTATGCCCTTATAATAATTGAATATCAACACTTTTTGAAGTCACATATCACGTTCGAAATGATATCCGTTTTCTGAATAGGTGAAGGAATTTTCTGGCAGTCTTTTAATATTCAAACTATCTTTTTTATTCCCAAAGAAAATGCGAAATGTCCAGTCCAGTATGATTTTGTAATATCATGTGTCTTTTGTACAGTACTTTGAGACAGCAGGTGGTAAACACGGGTGACTTGGATCAGTTCACTAGTTTACTGTTACCTGTCGGGCACGATTTAATTCAGTTCAGAATATGCGTACACATTTAAGCATTGAACTGCTTTCAGTTGGAATTTATGGGCTGATGAATGCCAACTGGACAATGGCTAATTTAATGAAGCGCGCTAGCGCTTCATGTTGAATTTGCCTTTGTCCAGTTGGCATTCATCAGCCCATAACTTCCAACTGAAAGCAGTTCAATACTTACATTTACATTTGACAACGATTTTAAAAGACTATATCCAGGAATTTTGCTCCGACGATGAATGAACAAATTATTATCGTCAAAGACGGAACAGACTTTTCAACAGCCATCTTTCGTTATCGCCGACGTGACAATTATGAAGTAACTATATTAATGACGTCATAATAAAGATTTGGACGTATCCGAAGGGTTCTGATGTTAATATCGCCTTTCAAGCTGCCTTCAGAACTCGACCCATACAGAAAACGAGCAATTTTTCCGACCCACCCTCAGGTCGGCGTTTGAACAATATTTCCCCTTATTCACTTCAACCTGGCACATAAAATGTATACACGATTAAAAGGTAAGATATTATTTTATTAGCTTACATACATATTTTACTCACTGGTCATCGTTCACTATATATATCCGTCAACATTCTTTTCAAACCTGTTTTCAGCATAGTTTTGAAAATGGCCGCCCCATCGTCAGGACACAAGATCTCGCGACATTTCAATGTAAACAGATCGAGCAAAAGTCCCTTGTGACGAGATTAGGGTCACGTGATTAGCTATGGTGGTAGCTTTGAAGTTCTCTGAAAACGAGATGGCAAAGTATGCGGACGGATATATTTAGTGAACAATGACCAGTGAGTGATATATGTATGTAAGCTAATAATATAAGACTCTTTCATATGTGTATATGTAGGATAGGGATATTCCACCCGAGGGGTCACAAAATGAGGTTATCCTACATACACACATAATGAAAGAGTCTTTTTCTCTCATATCATTACCGAATTTCTGGCGAAAGTGTCACTCAGCCATCCATTTTCTTCATTTTTTAAATTTCTTTATTTGACGTTTTTACTAAATATACTTGTGATATTCTGAAAGATCATACCCTATTTTGACAAACTATGTTTGCACACAAATTTCATTCATTTTGTGGTTAAGTGATGAACGAATGAACAATTCGCCGATAAAAATTACCGTAACTTGACCGACTTTTACGTGGCCGTGATCAAATTGTCAACATACGAGAAAAAGAAGTTCTATCAACAATACTGAAAGCCAACGCTGAAATGAGTTTTCCAACTTCACATATAATTTGATTTGCACCTCGACATATTTAATCATTTCACAGAACACACTGTACTTTTAAATGTCAAGTCATTTTTTTTTTTATAAAATACTACGTCACTGCATGACGTCACGACTGTCATTGGAATTCCATTCATAGTTCAAGGATATTGAGAGTGATGTCGATCTCGATCGCCATGACGCGGCGATGTTTCGTGGCTGGTAATTTTAAATTCACTGTGATTTTGGCAACTTCGTGTGTGAACCAGCGAACAGTGACTCTATACGAGTATTCGATCTTTTCTGTGACATAGGATTATATGTGTTTAACCGGTTGTCTTGATGGAATGACGAAGGTAGGTCAGTCGATAGGCTAACGATGATCATATTGAAAGGCTAGGATGGCAGTTAGTTTTCATGGTTACTCTACACAAATATAGACTCTGAGTTACAATTAAAATAAATATTTTTATATGAACATCGAGGGGTGTCATTTTTACCGAATGTTCGTTCATTTAAGAGCCAATTCCCAACTTCCAAATACACAGGTTACTGAGTAGGCCTAACAGTTACTGACAGTACAGTAGGCCTACAGTAGAGTAAACAAATTTCAGGGCCCCCTGCTGACGCAAACGGAACCATTTCATAGGTTGTGACGTTTGACATTTTCTTTTTTATATTTTTTATGTATGGCTTTTATTTTACTTCCTGTCATTGCCAGGTGATTGTGTGTGTTTACATGTTTTTAATGACAAATGACAAATCTGTCGGGTAGGCAAGTCTGTAATGTACTGTAACTGTTATCCAATGACGCCTCGGTTTTTCTTTGATCTTTTGTTGGCGTTATATTGCATACTATGTGATATTTCAAATATCACATATGTGATATCTGAAATATCACATGGCATTTCTGATTGGTCCATGCCTCAGTCTTGAGGCGGGGCCAATTTCAAATGTGGGCGTGGCAAATGAACAAAGACAGGAAAACATTTTAAACAAAATTTAATGAAATACGAGTGCCGTTTAGAAATGTTCTTTGTTGTCTTCTTTCTTCACCTTGTATGCATACAGCCGTGCTGCGATGTTCCGTCCTGTCCATATTGAGTTGCTCATCAAAACCTGACGAAACAGAATATAAAACCCTGTTGAGTATATTTTAGGTCTAACAGATCAGTAAAAAAACGCATTCATGATTACATATAAAATTTCAGTCATTTAAAAAAAATGGTTATACAGATTACGCCAAATGTAACCATACATTTTCGTTGCACAAAAATCTTATCATAAACAAAATAGTGATGAAAATGATAACAGGACGAGTGGATAAAAATACCGATTAACCGATTCATCGATGTATTTAAACAATTTCATGGACTTTGAAAGATTCGTGACATCGTGAACGTCGAAATTTACGAAAAATATTTCATTTTACAATTTGTTCAAACAATATGATTTTAGACTTACCTGCTTGGTAAAGGGAAGTAGCGCAGGTCCTCTTTCCGGAGCAGTTACCGTTTGTGTAATTTCCCTCGAATCCTGCAGTCTTTCACATGTTTTTCACATTACCGTTCAGTTTATTTACAACAATTGGTTACGTTAATTCCTTGGTATCAAATAATCCAATGTCAGTAGCTACAGTGTCACTATCTTCCAGTTCATACTCATACTTGGTCGGTAAATACATCGACATCAATGATCAGTTCATGATCCGCCATGGTTGACACTCTCACTAGAAATGAATGGACTAGACTGTGACAGAATGAAACGTGTCAGAAATTGGCGGGAAACATATCACAGTGACAGGTTTTGATCAATTTTATAGCTCCACCCCTAGGCACGTGGGTGACAAAACCTCGGCTGTCATTGGACGGGACGTATCGCATATATCGCACTCGTGTGATATATCCGATACATCACTCGTACCCATTATGTATCTATTACTTACAACAGGCCTGTAGGCGTAGTCTAGCTGTTTGTTACAGTAACGGAGTTATATGTTCGCTCAGATGAAATGTCTAATCGTTTAACCGTGTAGCCCTATTGATTTACTGCTGATATGATATATATTTATCTAAGAATGTATGTATTTTTATAGTTAAGTCCAACGTTTCAAAACCGACACCGACGATAAGGACTGTCGGATGTGAGAGTTGTCCCCCTTGAACGCAGATTAATCCACGCGCGTGAAATGCTATGTAAGATAGATTTATCTTACATAGCTATCTTACACGGGCAAACTCTATCCAACATGGCGAGATATGAGAGAAAATTGTATCTTACCTTTTAATTGATGTATATCTTTTATGTGTCAGATTGAGGGGAAATGGAGTAAATGTTGTTCAAACGCCGACCTGAGGTTAGGTCGGAAAAAATTGCTCATTTTCTGTATGTAAGAAGTTCTGACGTATCTACGTAGTAAGATCGTCAGAAAATTCGGACTAATAGTGGGGCTGCAGTGTAAATGTAAATATTTCGGAATGACAAGCATAGAGGGTCCCAATGGACGTTCATTCCCCACAGGTTACAGAATGATAGGTCTATAAGCGGTTTTAAGTAATAATAACGACAGTACATACAAGTTGATTGTCGAATTTTTGGGACAATCTGTTTACTTGTCTGTATTGTCGTTATTACCACATGACTAAGTTCTAGTTCTATTTGTTTGGATCCAGTATCTAGTCAGACGCACGAAGGGAGATAACTCCTATAAAATTATACGTAATGGAATACGAGAAGGAAAACGAGAAAAAATATTCATAAAACATTAATACAAGTGACTCGCCACTTGTATAGCTGTTTAGTTTGTATATTTCAGTCACTGTGGTTTTCAATAAGGACTAAACAGATGTATGATGTCCATGACATCGTTTACGAGTTCTATAAGGACTAAACAGCTGTGTGATGTCCCTAACCTCACTGCCGATAGAACGAATATTCATACCCTGCCTACACTGCTATTGCCGATAGTGTAGCAAGCCCCGATGTGATTCACATCGGGCAGTATTAGCGGTGGTAAAATTTTTCTCGGATGAAAAAAACACATGTAAATTGATGATTCTGGTATCTATTATCAATATTCAAGCCACAAACCTGCACATTACTTCAAATGTTTGACAATAAATAGTTAAATCCAAAACGAGCAAGACACACGGAGATATCAGTTCAAACATACCGCCATCTTTGATACAAGTGTAAAGGTCAATTTCCTTATAAGGAAATCAAAATAAATTGATGCTAATGAGGTTTCCCGCGAGATTTCAACAGAAAAACAAATTCGGAGTAATATATCTCGGTAAGGAAGGTCAATTCATTCTGAAATTATTTAATTATGCAAAGTAAGATTCGCTTTCTTCACAAGAGTTACAAAAGAGTGGTTAAATATCTCTGATTATGTATTTATTTATCGTAGTAGCTTCATCCATATATGGATCACGGGTTCCATATTTGGGTTAGAATCCTCGCGAGAGTTCTTCGAGAAGTATCATGGCGGATTACGGAGACAACTCCAAGCAGTATGATATCAGAATATGCGAATTACAGATTTCTAGATTAGACGGTAGGCTAATACATTGCAAAATTGTATTAGAAATGTTTAATTATACGAACTATTACTCCAAAGTTAAACGATATTTGTAGCATTTTCGAGGTTCACTGTTTTGCTACATTACGAGCAATGGGAGGGAAGCGTAGCTCTAACGACGACCATCTGTCAGAATTTGTCCGTCGTCCAGAGCTACGTTATCGCAGCTACACTGCCGAGTCCTTGAGGGACGAAGCAGTTGTGTGATGCTGTATAATTCAGCTGTACTCCATTGTATCTAACTATCTTGTGTCTTTTGTACAATTCTTCGTTAGAAAGGGGCTATGATATCGTGTGTGTCGTTTGTATAATTCTTTGTATGGAAAGGTGTTTGAATCATCTTTTTTAAATGATTTATTTTGATAAAGTTCCAACTGAAAATTCCAGAAAAAAATAAAAAAATAAAAAAATTCGGAATAGTAACTTGGCTACAATAGCATTAACGACAAATGTTTACAAAATACACAAGGATCGTGTGTTTCTCTCCATAGTAGATAAAAACCAAGGATAAAAACAATTTCATATTTCAAAAACAACATTTTATTCTTCGTGAAGTAATGCTTTATACAGTACTTTGGAACAACAAGGTGCAGGTAAAACTGTAAGGACCTTCACACATGGCGGACATGTTCGTTTGATCTCAGGGCTCGGAAACCTTAATTCTATGGAACAGTTACTTTGTTAACTCGACAAGTACACATTGTATATTGTGATTAATCTGTAAACAGTTAATTTGTATCAATAATCCAATTATGAAATCTGTAAAAACTGGAAAAAAATTAAAAAAAAAGACAACTTTAGAATAAAGATTTCTGAACAGTTTAACAAAATCATTTTAGTGAAATGCATCCTTTCAATTTTATCATCATTTTACACAATTATTGTTCAAGCTACTTATCTTTTACTTTAATGCAACAAAGATCATCAAAATCCCCTAAAAAACATTATATACAGTGACATGATAACTGTATGAAAAAGCTCATGTTTAGCTTAAAACATCAAACGTAAAGAAAGATAATATAAAACACACATGTTCCAAGATGACTGGGCTCGGAAGTAAAAACGCCTGACCTCGCGGGATTTCGTCAGTTAGTCCAGCAACCACAGAATAATACTTTAATGCAACGGCTATATTTCGGGGATATTTCCGGTAATCTTCCGAAATCGATTTTCCGAAGATTGCCGGAAATGTCCCCGAGGTGTTGCCATTGACATAAACGGAGCATCATTGACGAAGGGGGATAAATCGATAAGTTAGGACAAAGGTCAAGGCTACAGATACACGTGATATGTACGTACATATAATGTGACGTCATCTTGTAGTTATATAATGAAAGGGGTCGTCATCATTCATGGCTCATTTGATATGTACATCAATGTTAATATGACGTGTAACGTTATACATATTGTCTATACAGGTTTTAATGAAAGTGATATGGAATTTTACATTACCCGCCTAGATTACCCGCCTACATTACCCGCCTAGATTCACATTTCCTTTCTAGGTATTCGTTTTCTCTCTTTGGATTCATTTTATTATTTTTATATAACTCAGGATCAACCTCATTTCAAATATGTCTAAATTTAAACATCTCATGTAAGCGCCATGTTGTAACACAGCACTCGCAGTGATGAATAGTT
Organism: Pecten maximus; assembly: GCF_902652985.1. Classification (NCBI taxonomy): domain Eukaryota; kingdom Metazoa; phylum Mollusca; class Bivalvia; order Pectinida; family Pectinidae; genus Pecten; species Pecten maximus. The sequence goes on along the minus strand of NC_047023.1, from coordinate 43,959,346 downwards.
ACGTCCCTTAGATAGAAGGGCGATGTGTTGTAATAGTTACCTCCCTTAGATAGTAGGGCGATGTGTTGTAATAGTTACCTCCCTTAGATAGTAGGGCGATGTGTTGTAATAGTTACCTCCCCTAGTTAGATAGTAGGGCGATGTGTTGTAACACAGCACTCGCAGTGATGAATAGTTACGTCCCCTAGTTAGATAGTAGGGCGATGTGTTGTAATAGTTACCTCCCCTAGTTAGATAGTAGGGCGATGTGTTGTAATAGTTACCTCCCGTAGTTAGACAGTAGGGCGATGTGTTGTAATAGTTACCTCCCCTAAGTAGATAGTAGGGCGATGTGTTGTAGTTACCTCCCCTAGTTAGATAGTAGGGCGATGTGTTGTAGTAGTTACTTCCCCTAGTTAGATAGTAGGGCGATGTGTTGTAGTAGTTACCTCCCCTAGTTAGATAGTAGGGCGATGTGTTGTTACCTCCCCTAGTTAGATAGTAGGGCGATGTGTTGTAATAGTTACCTCCCCTAGTTAGATAGTAGGGCGATGTGTTGTAATAGTTACCTCCCCTAGTTAGATAGTAGGGCGATGTGTTGTAATAGTTACCTCCCCTAGTTAGATAGTGGGGCGATGTGTTGTAATAGTTACCTCCCCTAGTTAGATAGTAGGGCGATGTGTTGTAGTAGTTACCTCCCCTAGTTAGATAGTAGGGCGATGTGTTGTAGTTACTTCCCCTAGTTAGATAGTAGGGCGATGTGTTGTAATAGTTACCTCCCCTAGTTAGATAGTAGGGCGATGTGTTGTAATAGTTACCTCCCCTAGTTAGATAGTAGGGCGATGTGTTGTAATAGTTACCTCCCCTAGTTAGATAGTAGGGCGATGTATTGTAATAGTTACCTCCCCTAGTTAGATAGTAGGGCGATGTGTTGTAGTAGTTACCTCCCCTAGTTAGATAGTAGGGCGATGTGTTGTGGGTAATTACTGTCAGGGATAGCAATATAGAAACTAACTAAGCTATAGGACATCTTTACTTTCCTTAAATGCTCAACTAAATAAACTAAAATTTTCAAAGATGGTACAACACAACAACCCGGTAATATTATCATTATAATCATGCTATCATTGTCAAAAGTCCACAAATAATCCCTTTGCAATATGAACGTAGAAAGTAGAAATATAGATTCATTTCCTCATTTTTGTATAAAAGGTATGAAATTGATTTTTATATGTCATAAAAGAAATACTTCATAAAGGACCAGGAACAATTACAACTTAAAATGATAAATGTTATTATATTAATTTCATACCATACACATTTATAAATGTTTAACACAAATGTTCAATATTATAAGGAATTGTCCCTACGAACCACAAAACATTGGCTAAAAGGTTGACTACAACCAGCTGGCACATCAACTGAAAAATATCGAAATTAAACTCTACATTACCTATTCTTTAAAAGATTATCAGGAAATTAAAAATAAATAAAATGAAATGAGATCTATCATAGTAAAAGAAATCATTCGGTCTTTAATCGTAAGATCATAAACTGGATTTTAAAGGCCTTACATAAATGACCCATTATAAAATGCTCTGAATTTCATTCTAAATTTCCGTATTACATATCATCTTATGTGAAAAAAACTTTGGTGACTTTCGTACAATTACATTATCAACATTAAAAGTTTACAAAAATAGAGATTTCTGATTTCATTGAAAATACAAATATATATTCACACGCATTATAATATGATCAAGCATCTTTAAGGAAACATCTTGTGTGTTATCTTGTCCCATGCAGACATAATCTGATTTCATTTTATTTCATCCTTATCTGGTTTGATCATAGACCTTACAGTTGAATTGTTCAATCCAAACAAGAGATAACTTTTCCAAAAGTCCCCTAATACGAGCATATGGACGTCCAAACCTCATGAAAGCAAAACAAATCACAGTTTCTTAAAACTCACCTTTGCCATGTCTCATTTAACAACTTTTGTGTTCTCTTATCAAAGCGGAGAATTGATACAAATGTCTGAAATGTGGCATTAAAGATGACAGAGAATTCATCATTGAAATCCTGTCGTGGAAAACATACGTTCTCTGATTCACACGTTAGGTATGTACAAATCTGATTAAAACGGGACTTATACTCGGTGTGTTTAATCTGTGGCACAACATATAATACAGTTACCTCCCCTGGATCATACCACCAATTGTCAGTAGTTTTACTCAATGAAAACTGCGCATGCTCGGCGAGGATTGTGGGTACGTCAAGCGTAAAAGGTGACACTTATTGTTTAAAATAATTGAAAGAAAAGCGTGTATTTGATGAGGACACATTGCTGTGACGGACGATGAGCAAATGGACGATGATAATTCACACTGTAGTAACGGACGATGAGACAATGGACGATGATAATTCACACTGTAGTAACGGATGATGAACACGACAGGATATTCCGTAAAGATTTTCCGAAACTGTTAGCTCTGCTAACCTTGTGTCTTTTCTTGATTTTCTCCCTTGAATTTTCGTCCGTGGCAAGAGCCTCGGTTGAAACTTGATACTTTTGTTTCTTTTGAAACAAAATATTTTTAAAATGAGGTCGTTTGTTGGATTTATTTTTCTTTGGTTGCGCCTTGTCTGGAGTGGAGTTTCCCTGTGGTGAGGTGTCCGGCTGTGAGTGGGCCAAACCATTACCTTCGGAGGTGTTGTCACTGTCGTCACGCTAAAACAAATTATAAAAAAGAACCGAATTATGTCTAGTTCTAGCTACAAGTAGTTACACTAATATACATTTTGAAGAACCAAGTCCTACATGTACCAAAGAGAAGTATATCTTCAACAACATTATAGATCAGGCGGATCTTGTCTGACGATGTAATGACCTTTACCCAGTACAAGAGAAGCCAATCTTTGGAAAACTTTAGAAATCTAATAAAGAAATTTCCATTTTTCATGAAGATAAATGCTTCTTCTGAAATAATAACTTTCTATAGAAAATGTTTTCATACAGCACCAAGACATGTGTGCTCTTTGTCAGACAGATAACACATTCTAGTGAGATCAGTATGACGTCATAACGAAATCGTTTTAAATGCACGGGGAATGTCAAGATGTTGTTGAGACATCGAATAAAATTGGTAATTTTTAGCCACAGTCGTAGGTGCCCAGGTATCTGCACCGTAGTTTAAGATTCTTCTAAACCCACACATTGTACTCTACTAAAGAGAGTCCGATCTTCGGTCATTACTGTAACAGTAGTTGATCGAGCGAGCCAATCGAGACATGTGGTCTATACCATTAAGTTTTTGGGGAGACAGGATTCCGTTAACGATCTGTATAGAGATATCTGTTATTATTGCCTTTATTTCCTCCAAAATGAAGAGCATGACATAATAACAATGTTCAAAACACATATATGTTAAAGAAAATACATGACAATATAAGGATCAATGTACATAGAATATATATATATGTACTTGGTAAACATAAATGGTATGATTATTAGTTTAAGTTTGAAAATGAGCAAAATTATAGATTATTTTGAAGAAACTAGTTTTGAATATGATGATCATCGTACAGGTCAAGCATACACTTTATATGATATATTGTATCCAGCCTGAACTGTTCTAGTATATATATATATCTGTTTCCAATGGATAAGCCATAGGGCCTTCCAGTAAAATGTGAACTAATATGTATTCTGACAATGAATGCAAATATGAAATATATTCAATATCTGAAATAGATACGATTGCACACCACATTTTGTCACGAATAGATTCTGTTAGTGAACATTTTAAAATTACATGGTTCACAATATCAGTATAAAAATATCCACAATAATGACATAAGGAATTTGAATTTAAGTTTCTAATAGAAACGATGATTTTGATAATATAACTTATATTGTCAAGACAGTTTGGGTAATGCAGTGATAGTTTCCATAGATAGTGTGGATTTAGTGAGTCGTGCAGTAATGACAATCTTGAAAAATCTACATCCTCAGACATTCTCTGAGACCAAGCCACTGTTTCATAATTGGTAACAGATTTATAAACAATTTTCTTCCAATATACTTTTTTAGGAAATGTACCATCATCTAGTAACAGTTTTAAAAACTCAAATAATTCATACTTTTTAAGTATTCTAACCATATCTGGTATATAACCATTTTGAACACATTCATTTGTTTCATACAAAAAACATCTTAAAATAAAAATGTTACTGGTTAAATTACTTCTTTTCATTCTACACAACCTACCTAGAAACAAAAGGCTTTTGATATCTATGTATGCTTCAATAGATGTCCATCCAAGTAAGGAGGTACACATATCTGTTATGGTTCTTTTATCAAGACGTAGGATTTACTTTACAATAAAACGTTGGGTTCTCTCTAACATCAATAACTCAGTATTTGAAAGTAACCAGATTTCGCATCCGTATAGTGCACAAGGGTATACTTTGATTTTTATAATCTTAGCAACAGTTAATGGGTTAAGAGCACAGTGATGGGCGCCAGACCGTAACAGGGCCATAGTACCACTTTTTTTTATATATGTATTTGGGACGAAACAGTAAGATGTCTTCAACTATTTCCAATTCTACAGTTCCTATACTTAAACCAAAACCTTTTTATCATTTTTCATCCTAAAATACGTAAATGTTGTGGGAGTCCGCCAGTGAAGAGCCTGGGTGATTCACATACACACTACTAAGGTGATATATATATATATATTCACAGTTGCAGAGCTTGTCCTTCAATATTGACAATGATGAATCGTCTCCGGGGATATTTACATACACTAATACGATCATTCACCAAACGTGTCTGTTTTGACAGGATAATCAAGTATATTTCAATCTACTATTGATTTCTGATGCGCAAGACGCACGAGGCCACTTTGTATACTTCGATGTTTAATTTACAGAAATGTACATTTCATGTCAGATGGGTAATGTGGTGATCTTTGGAGAATCAATACGATGTGTATCACAAGGTTTTGGAAGGGGTCCAACAAATTCATCAAATGCAAAAAAGTCTCGCTACTCTCAAAACCCGGGACAGCGTTTAGCTAACGATTCAATAGTAAACGTACTGACAAACCGGAAATAGCAGAGTTATCGTACTTACCCGGAAGAGCCTCGTTATGAGTTCTCTAACTGCGCCTGACCGGCTAGAACCTCGTCTGGATCCTTGTTTACCTAGGAAAGAAAAAAAATCATACCAAATGATTTGATCCGTATTATATAAAACTGTACCTTTTCACTAGATACATTCAGAAAGGCGAGTTCGATTTTAGAGCTCTACTTCCATGTTTTGAACATCGTCTTTGTAAGCAGACAACCAATCAACAAGGGAAGGCTACATGTGTATGTTATCTAAAGTCACACCCCTTGTCGGTGTGTTTATCATTCATTTTCACGGTTGTCATTTACAACAACAAGGTTTTACAAGGTTTTCGTGGCAGACTATACACATGTACTGCAGGTTCTTTTTCTAAATCCGATATCGAAAATTATGAAATTGATTGAATTATAGGAATTTGACATTTCTTTCGACTTATTTGAGGTTTTTAGTATCACCACTTAGGCTCTTTGCGTTACTGACAAATCCTACAAGGACGAAACCGCTGTATGATGTCCATTACATCATTGACGAGTCCTAGAAGAACGAGACAGCTGTACGATGTCCCTAACATCACTGACGAGTGCTAGAAGGACGACACAGCTGTATGATGTCCCCAACATCATTGACGAGTCCTAAAAGGACGAAACAGCTGTATGATGTCCCTAACATTACTGACGAGTCCTAGAAGGAAGAAACAGCTGTATAATGTTCCTAACATCACTGACGAGTCCTTAAAGGACGAAACAGCTGTATGATGTCCCTAACATCACTGACGAGTCCTAGAAGGACGAAACAGCTGTATGATGTCCCTAACATCACTGACGAGTCCTAGATGGACGAAACAGCTGTATGATGTCCCTAACATCACTGACGAGTCCTAGATGGACGAAACAGCTGTATGATGTCCCTAACATCACTGACGAGTCCTAGATGGACGAAACAGCTGTATGATGTCCCTAACATCACTGACGAGTCCTAGATGGACGAAACAGCTTCATGGTGTGTCTAAACATCACTGACGAGTCCTAGAAGGACGTCATACTATAGCTGTATGATGTCGAGAATCATTTATCGTGTTGATAAAGTGGAGAACCATTTATCGTGTTGATAAAGTGGAGAACCATTTATCGTGTTGATAAAGTGGAGAATCATTTATCGTGTTGATAAAGTGGAGAATCATTTATCGTGTTGATAAAGTGGAGAATCATTTATCCCGTTAATAATGTCGAGAATCTTTTATCGTGTTAAAGAAACTTTAAATACATTTGCATATCCGTAATATTAATTGATCGGAAGGTGTACGTTTTCATCATAATTCATAGGTAAACAACTGACCAGACAATGGTTTGTTGCTACCATAATAATTGTAATTTTGAGAATGTCATTAAACTCATATTTGTTTAGCGGATGTCGTCAATAAAACACGCTTATTCTCCCGGAACACCTGGTCTTATCAGCCTGATACTTCTCACTGTGGTCTCTGTGTTGTTTGGCTGTATATATTACCCTCGATTGATCGAGTTTGAATCTGAGTTACGGTTTTGTTATCATGTCAGTAATCCTAGTTGTTTTATCAGGAACCCAGTGACCCCAGTACACGTGGTAACTTGATAAAATGGCATGCTTACATTTTCGTGAACTATCTGGACATGGTATTATGTCTTTAGATATATTTTCTACTTATTTCTGTCGTAGATTTGATCGATGATTCCCTTATCATAGAATTAACATACCCACCATTCCGTGAACTAAAGAATGAAATGGAAATATGTCTTTCTTCAAATTTCTGTTGATAAAATCTTGAAGAATATTTTCCTTTTTTCAACAACTTACCTGCGTCTCCAGATTTCTTCTTTTTCTTTCCTTTCTTTGACGTCTGTAAAACAAACAAAACTATTTTAATGACGTTGTAAGTACACATCCACATTCATTATGTAGCAGGTCAAAATACCTTTGATATCATATTTAAAGAGAATTTATATTTTTGAACTGCGGCATATTGAATTTCCACTACTATATATAATGTCGTTTGGTTTAAGAAAACCACAAGATTATGGATCTTCCTCTAAAAAAATACCTTTTCATTATAAAATTTAACACCGTCTTCAAACCTATGGCAATGTTGTTACATGTATGTAGATAGATATATGGTCCGTGTTCGTTGTCCGACATCTGGCCCTGTATATCGATGGTGATATGTTGTTACATGTATGTACATGTAGATAGATATATGGTCCGTGTTCGTTGTCCGACATCTGGCCCTGTATATTGAGGGTGATATGTTGCTTTCTTCCTCTACATTTTGATTATGTATGTGATAAATGAATTGTTAACAGATCTATCATCACATCAGCGTGCCCGGGTACAGTATTCCCACTTGCTAGTATTCAGACAACGCTAATGTTTCCAGACAAGGTTTCAAGAATATGGCGAGTCTTTTAATACTTCACGGCTGTTTTGTGTGTTCTATCGACAGTTACTTTATTTTTCATGTTCTGACACAATTAATATTGCTTATAACGCCGCCGACGACGACGATGACAAAAAGATAAATAGGACAATCGGTCTATGACCAATACATGAACTGACCAGTCGGGAGTGACAAAGTAGCCGTTATTACCTCTGACCATTAAGGCCTCGCACAGATATTGACCATAGATTGACCACTACGGACATTTATTCCGCATGCAATGAGTCTCTGTCCGGCAGGAAATTGACCCTTAAGAATCGTAACTAACTGAAGGCGTTTATAAATTGACCATTTGGGATTACCTAGCTAAATTATATTGGATGACAGTGAGACCCGAGTACCGGGGTAACTGTTGATAAAATTGCATCTTACATTTTGTTAACTATCTGAATGTAATTTTATGTCTTAATACTATTTTTTTACGTATTTCTTCATCAAGATTATCGACATTACCCTTATCATACTAATTTAACATTACTACACACATTCCGTTAACCTAAAAACTATCAATAACATATATCTTCTTTCAAATTACGGTTGATAAAATCTAACAGACTTATCATTTTAACGACTATCACCTACGTTTCTCCAGATCTTATCACATTCTTCCTTTCCTCTACGACTTACACATTAACAATAACATTTTTAATGACTTGTCAATAAACCCAGATTATCACATCAACATACTTTGTATCAATCTAAAGACTTTATATTTTAACAGCGGCATATCTAATTTCCACTTACAGATTATAATCTCGTTTACATTTAACAAACACACAACAGACTTGATCACTCTAACAAACAAAACAACTTTTCATTTTTAAAAGACTAACACCATACTTTCAATCTAACAAACCTATACAACGCTTATCACATCTATAGATACTTTATATTTCCAGTCTACGTTACCCACATCTGGCCCTGTACTATTGAAGATATCATGGTTTTTAACACTTATCATAAACAGACTTATCCGTGTTCTTGTCACACAACGGCCTGTATAAGTCTGGACGTATACATTCGTAACTGGATGTATTTACAGATATCATGTCAGTGACTTGCCCACATCTAGCCCTTATACTGATGGTAATGGTTTACATGAATACTGTTCACATCTAACAGATTATACCTGTTAGTTGTCGACATCTACATAATTATATTATCTTATAGTTCATTACAGTATCACTCGACAGATATCATGGTCGGTTCGTTTCACATCTCGGCCTATATCTAATATTATATCTATGCTTACACATGTAGATACAGATATATCCATCTAGTTTCCCACATCTCCTGACTTATGCATCAAGACTTTACATGTAGATAGTATCACATTAATGTGTCCGTCTACGTTATCCACATCTGGCCTTATATTTATGTGATTATCAATTTACAGATATCAATCAAATATTAGTCCTGTTCGTTGTCTCCGGACATATCCTCTCGATTTCACATCTAACGTTTACGATGAGATAGATATTGGTCCTCTACAGACTTACACATCTAGCCACTTATAATTGACTGTATATCTAATCGTTACATGTATGCTTACATGTAACAGATATATGTCACAGTTTCTTATCACATCTGGCACACGAAAATATAATGGGATTTCCTCTAAGACTTATCACATGTAAAGATTATAATGTCAGTTGTTCGTTACACATACTTATAATTGATGGTGATATGTTGTTTTCTTCCTCTACATTTTGATTATGTATGTGATAAATGAATTGTTAACAGATCTATCATCACATCAGCGTGCCCGGGTACAGTAGTCGTACTTGCTAGTATTCAGACAACGCTAATGTTTCCAGACAAGGTTTCAAGAATATGGCGAGTCTTTTAATACTTCACGACTGTTTTGTGTGTTCTATCGACAGTAAGTTTATTTTTCATGTTCTGACACAATTAATATTGCTTATAACGCCGCCGACGACGACGATGACAAAAAGATAAATAGGACAATCGGCCTATGACCAATACATGAACTGACCAGTCGGGAGTGACAAAGTAGCCGTTATTACCTCTGACCATTAAGGCCTCGCACAGATATTGACCATAGATTGACCACTACGGACATTTATTCCGCATGCAATGAGTCTCTGTCCGGCAGGAAATTGACCCTTAACAATCGTAACTAACTGAAGGCGTTTATAAATTGACCATTTGGGATTACCTAGCTAAATTATATTGGATTCGACACGAGGAGCTCACGAGCTACTCCGGGCGTCGACCACGCTATTGAATTGTAACATATAACATATGTAAAATGAATGTAAGGTGTTATAGTGTATGTACTTATATTATCGACTTATCACATCTAACATACTTATCACATCTAACAGACTTATGACATCTAACAGACTTATCACATCTAACATACTTATCACATCTAACAGACTTATCACATCTAACAGACCTATCACATCTAACAGACTTATCACATCTAACAGACTTATCACATCTAACAGACCTATCACATCTAACAGACTTATCACATCTAACAGACTTATCACATCTAACAGACTTATCACATCTAACACACTTATCACATCTAACGGACTTATCACATCTAACAGACTTATCACATCTAACAGACTTATCACATCTAACGGACTTATCACATCTAACAGACTTATCACATCTAGCGGACGTATCACATCTAACGGACTTATCACATCTAACAGACTTATCACATCTAACAGACTTATCACATCTAACGGACGTATCACATCTAACGGACTTATCACATCTAACAGACTTATCACATCTAACAGACTTATCACATCTAACAGGACTTATCACATCTAACGGACTTATCACATCTAACGGACTTATCACATCTAACAGACTTATCACATCTAACAGACTTATCACATCTAACGGACTTATCACATCTAACATACTTATCACATCTAACGGACTTATCACATCTAACATACTTATCACATCTAACAGACTTATCACATCTAACGGACTTATCACATCTAACAGACTTATCACATCTAACGGACTTATCACATCTAACGGACTTATCACATCTAACAGACTTATCACATCTAACATACTTATCACATCTAACGGACTTATCACATCTAACAGACTTATCACATCTAACAGACTTATCACATCTAACGGACTTATCACATCTAACAGACTTATCACATCTAACGGACTTATCACATCTAACAGACTTATCACATCTAACAGACTTATCACATCTAACAGACTTATCACATCTAACAGACTTATCACATCTAACAGACTTATCACATCTAACGGACTTATCACATCTAACAGACTTATCACATCTCTAACAGACTTATCACATCTAACAGACTTATCACATCTAACGGACTTATCACATCTAACGGACTTATCACATCTAACAGACTTATCACATCTAACAGACTTATCACATCTAACGGACTTATCACATCTAACAGACTTATCACATCTAACAGACTTATCACATCTAACAGACTTATCACATCTAACAGACTTGACTTATCACATCTAACAGACTTATCACATCTAACAGACTTATCACATCTAACAGACTTATCACATCTAACAGACTTATCACATCTAACAGACTTATCACATCTAACAGACTTATCACATCTAACAGACTTATCACATCTAACAGACTTATCACATCTAACAGACTTGACTTATCACATCTAACAGACTTATCACATCTAACAGACTTATCACATCTAACAGACTTATCACATCTAACGTACTTATCACATCTAACAGACTTATCACATCTAACAGACTTATCACATCTAACAGACTTATCACATCTAACAGACTTATCACATCTAACAGACTTATCACATCTAACAGACTTATCACATCTAACAGACTTATCACATCTAACAGACTTATCACATCTAACAGACTTATCACATCTAACAGACTTATCACATCTAACAGACTTATCACATCTAACATACTATCACATCTAACATACTTATCACATCTAACAGACTTATCACATCTAACGGACTTATCACATCTAACATACTTATCACATCTAACAGACTTATCACATCTAACGGACTTATCACATCTAACAGACTTATCACATCTAACATACTTATCACATCTAACGGACTTATCACATCTAACAGACTTATCACATCTAACAGACTTATCACATCTAACAGACTTATCACATCTAACATACTTATCACATCTAACGGACTTATCACATCTAACAGACTTATCACATCTAACAGACTTATCACATCTAACAGACTTATCACATCTAACAGACTTATCACATCTAACGGACTTATCACATCTAACGGACTTATAACATCTAACGGACTTATCACATCAAACATACTTATCACATCTAACAGACTTATCACATCTAACATACTTATCACATCTAACGGACTTATCACATCTAACGGACTTATCACATCTAACGGACTTATCACAACTAACGGACTTATCACAACTAACGGACTTATCACATCTAACAGACTTATCACATCTAACATACTTATCACATCTAACAGACTTATCACATCTAACGGACTTATCACATCTAACGGACTTATCACATCTAACGGACTTATCACACATCTAACAGACTTATCACACATCTAACAGACTTATCACATCTAACAGACTTATCACATCTAACATACTTATCACATCTAACAGACTTATCACATCTAACGGACTTATCACATCTAACAGACTTATCACATCTAACGGACTTATCACATCTAACAGACATCACATCTAACAGACTTATCACATCTAACAGACTTATCACATCTAACAGACTTATCACATCTAACATACTTATCACATCTAACATACTTATCACATCTAACAGACTTATCACATCTAACGGACTTATCACATCTAACGGACTTATCACATCTAACAGACTTATCACAACTAACGGACTTATCACATCTAACAGACTTATCACATCTAACGGACTTATCACATCTAACAGACTTATCACATCTAACGGACTTATCACATCTAACGGACTTATCACATCTAACGGACTTATCACATCTAACAGACTTATCACATCTAACGGACTTATAACATCTAACAGACTTATCACATCAAACATACTTATCACATCTAACAGACTTATCACATCTAACAGACCTATCACATCTAACAGACTTATCACATCTAACGGACTCATCACATCTAACGGACTTATCACATCTAACGGACTTATCACATCTAACGGACTAATCACATCTAACATACTTATCACATCTAACGGACTTATCACATCTAACAGACTTATCACATCTAACGGACTTATCACATCTAACATAATTATCACATCTAACGGACTTATCACATCTAACATACTTATCACATCTAACGGACTTATCACATCTAACAGACTTATCACATCTAACGGACTTATCACATCTAACATAATTATCACATCTAACGGACTTATCACATCTAACATACTTATCACATCTAAAATACTGATGAATCAGCTTATCTACAATATATGGAAAAATGCAATTAGCTTTATCGTGATTTAGCGTAATAAGTATTCAAAGCACCAGAAAAGACACAAGCTGAAAACTACGTCTTACATACTACTTTTAACAGTATACTAACTCCAGTATATATTTATATTTATAAACACGACAATTGAAAACAGAATGTATATGTTATAGAGGCTTACGCAAACTGGCCTCGGTTTCGTCAACGTTCCCTAACTTTAAAGTCTATAGGAAAAGCATGACCGAGTGTAAGGGGAAAATCTACGTTAAGGTAGCTTCCTTACATTCTGTAATAATTTCCTATTGGAAATGTTAGGTCAGGGAACATTGATGAAACTTGAAACATACAGTATGTTGATATCACTTGTTTTACCGCTATTAATTCAATATCACGTGACCTTGGCTAGTTTTACAGACTTACCAATAGATATTATCGTGTATACCCCGACCTAGAGGAATACCTAGTTTTACAGACTTACCAATAGATATTATCGTGTATACCCCGACCTAGAGGAATACCTAGTTCTACAGACTTACCAATATATATTATCGTGTATATCTACAGACTTACCAATATATATTATCGTGTATATCTACAGACTTACCAATATATATTATCGTGTATATCTACAGACTTACCAATATATATTATCGTGTATACCCCGACCTAGAGGAATACCTAGTTCTACAGACTTACCAATATATACTATCGTGTATATCTACAGACTTACCAATAGATATTATCGTGTATACCCCGACCTAGAGGAATACCTAGTTCTACAGACTTACCAATATATACTATCGTGTATATCTACAGACTTACCAATAGATATTATCGTGTATACCCCGACCTAGAGGAATACCTAGTTCTACAGACTTACCAATAGATATTATAGTATATATCTACAGACTTACCAATATATACTATCGTGTATATCTACAGACTTACCAATAGATATTATCGTGTATACCCCGACCTAGAGGAATACCTAGTTCTACAGACTTACCAATATATACTATCGTGTATATCTACAGACTTACCAATAGATATTATCGTGTATACCCCGACCTAGAGGAATACCTAGTTCTACAGACTTACCAATATATATTATCGTGTATATCTACAGACTTACCAATATATATTATCATGTATATCTACAGACTTACCAATATATACTATCGTGTATATCTACAGACTTACCAATAGATATTATCGTGTATACCCCGACCTAGAGGAATACCTAGTTCTACAGACTTACCAATATATATTATCGTGTATATCTACAGACTTACCAATATATATTATCGTGTATATCTACAGACTTACCAATATATATTATCGTGTATCTACAGACTTACCAATATATATTATCGTGTATCTACAGACTTACCAATATATATTATCGTGTATATCTACAGACTTACCAATATATATTATCGTGTATACCCCGACCTAGAGGAATACCTAGTTCTACAGACTTACCAATATATATTATCGTGTATATCTACAGACTTACCAATATATATTATCGTGTATATCTACAGACTTACCAATATATATTATCGTGTATATCTACAGACTTACCAATATATATTATCGTGTATCTACAGACTTACCAATATATATTATCGTGTATATCTACAGACTTACCAATATATATTATCGTGTATATCTACAGACTTACCAATATATATTATCGTGTATATCTACAGACTTACCAATATATATTATCGTATATATCTACAGACTTACCAATATATATTATCGTGTATATCTACAGACTTACCAATATATATTATTGTATACCCCGACCTAGAGGAATACCTAGTTCTACAGACTTACCAATATATATTATCGTGTATATCTACAGACTTACCAATATATATTATCGTGTATACCCCGACCTAGAGGAATACCTAGTTCTACAGACTTACCAATAGATATTATAGTATATATCTACAGACTTACCAATATATATTATCGTGTATATCTACAGACTTACCAATATATATTATTGTATATACCCCGACCTAGAGGAATACCTAGTTCTACAGACTTACCAATATATATTATCGTGTATATCTACAGACTTACCAATATATATTATCGTGTATACCCCGACCTAGAGGAATACCTAGTTCTACAGACTTACCAATATATATTATCGTGTATATCTACAGACTTACCAATATATATTATCGTGTATACCCCGACCTAGAGGAATACCTAGTTCTACAGACTTACCAATATATACTATCGTGTATATCTACAGACTTACCAATATATATTATCGTGTATACCCCGACCTAGAGGAATACCTAGTTCTACAGACTTACCAATATATATTATCGTGTATATCTACAGACTTACCAATATACATTATCGTGTATCTACAGACTTACCAATATATATTATCGTGTATCTACAGACTTACCAATATATATTATCGTGTATACCCCGACCTAGAGGAATACCTAGTTCTACAGACTTACCAATATATATTATCGTGTATATCTACAGACTTACCAATATATAGTATCGTGTATATCTACAGACTTACCAATATATATTATCGTGTGTACCCCGACCTAGAGGAATACCTAGTTCTACAGACTTACCAATATATATTATCGTGTATATCTACAGACTTACCAATATATATTATCTTGTATCTACAGACTTACCAATATATATTATCGTGTATATCTACAGACTTACCAATATATACTATCGTGTATCTACAGACTTACCAATATATATTATCGTGTATCTACAGACTTACCAATATATATTATCGTGTATATCTACAGACTTACCAATATATATTATCGTGTATATCTACAGACTTACCAATATATATTATCGTGTATATCTACAGACTTACCAATATATATTATCGTGTATCTACAGACTTACCAATATATATTATCGTGTGTACCCCGACCTAGAGGAATACCTAGTTCTACAGACTTACCAATATATATTATCGTGTATATCTACAGACTTACCAATATATATTATCTTGTATCTACAGACTTACCAATATATATTATCGTGTATATCTACAGACTTACCAATATATACTATCGTGTATCTACAGACTTACCAATATATATTATCGTGTATCTACAGACTTACCAATATATATTATCGTGTATATCTACAGACTTACCAATATATATTATCGTGTATATCTACAGACTTACCAATATATATTATCGTGTATATCTACAGACTTACCAATATATATTATCGTGTATATCTACAGACTTATCAATATATATTATCGTGTATATCTACAGACTTATCAATATATATTATCGTGTATCTACAGACTTACCAATATATATTATCGTGTATCTACAGACTTACCAATATATAGTATCGTGTATATCTACAGACTTACCAATATATATTATCGTGTATCTACAGACTTACCAATATATATTATCGTGCATACCCCGACCTAGAGGAATACATACCTAGTTCTACAGACTTACCAATATACATTATCGTGTATACCCCGACCTAGACAAACAAATGTTTAACGTTGGGTTAAATAATAAATAGGAGGCATATTCATTGAAACCATTTATCTATAAAATATCTCTTTCTGGACTCCCTGACAAATTTAATTTTCAAAGAGACGCTGCATGAAATAAACTTCATTATTAGTAGTAGCAGTAAGTATTTTTCAGGCTTATGTTGGTTTCATCATTTGCTTTGTCTTTCTAAGCTAATACTACATGAAACTATTGGTAATGCAAAATTGGTGGAATTTCCAGTAGGCAAATACCATATTTGGTATTTGCAGTAGATTCCCTTTCCAAGCTATCTTTACACGAAGTTCTCAGGGCTTTTATACTATATCGATGTATCTGCAGTAGATTCCCTTTCCAAGCTATCTTTACACGAAGTTCTCAGGGCTTTTATACTATATCGATGTATCTGCAGTAGATTCCCTTTCCAAGCTATCTTTACATGAAGTTCTTCACGGCTTAGATACTCTAGTGCTGACATTATAACAAGGTCGATCATCATCTTTACCTAAATGTACTACAAACATAGTAAAGTAAATAGATAAACAGTCATTTGCTCCCGGCGGGAGGTGTAATTAATGGTTGATGTTGGGAACGTGCGTGAAGGGACAAACCCTACAACTGCACGAGGACTGTAGTATATGACTTCACTAACGACCGCGTGACAACAGAGGCGGGCTTACATGTTTTATAAAAGGTTTGCTTACGGCTGACAAGACCACTGGGCTCAACACTAACACCACACGTACATATGCAAATAGAGAATAACAGTATCCTTGAGGAGATCATTTTCTATCAGTTTTTTTATTGATTGATATTTCAGAAAAGGTTACGAAAATACCTCATGCATATTCATAAATCTTAAAATGGACAATCCTTCAAACAAGGTCCTAATTGAAACTAAAATGACACTGCATTATATGATATCAATAAAGACAAAATCACCATGGCAACATTAAAACAAAACCCCGAGATAATACTGCAGTGTAAACCGTAAATCTAACAATTACCGTCAGAACATGGGCAACATATGAATAATATATAGAATTTCACAGAGAACCTTGTAAAAGTTAAAACCGTATGTAAGTGTATATATCTGTTTACAGTCACGACACATTCCTGATCACGCCTTAAAACATCACTCTAGGGTTTTTTTATCGCTGGGTCTAAGTTTCGCATTTTTACAGGGAAGTAAAACTTTAAAAATAACGTAACATAAAATTTATTTTTGCGGAAATACTAAAAGGAGTACTAAGTATATATTTTTTTTATAAAGTATATACATGTATTTGAATGTAGAAAAATAGTACCGCTTGTCCTTATACTACACTGAAATACGAGAAAATTGAAGAAGATATGGTAGAGGAAAAATTCTATAGAATAACAGATGTTTTAAAAACATCTTAACAACATTATGATATTGTATGTGTCTTAAACTGTGACATTTTGTGTCATAAAATATTGTTATACAGCCGGCGTGATATTATGGCCCAGATATTGACGCCTTGTAAATAGACAACACTAACGAGCATTGTAAATCGTTGTTGGATATTGATGAGGCTATAAATTGGACAATAACACTGATTACTGACAGTGTGTACACACGCTGACTAAGTGATAATTATGTTCCCTGTGTGGTATGTCTGATAGGTGGTGAAATTGTACGTCATATTGTACGTCATATCGTACGTCATATTGTACATCATGTTGTACGTCATGTTATAAGTCATATTGTACGTCATATTGTACGGCATATCGTACGTCATACTGTATGTCATACTGAATGTCATAATGTACGTCATAATGTACGTTATATTGTACGTCATGTTGTACGTCATGTTATAAGTCATATTGTACGTCATATTGTACGGCATATCGTACGTCATACTGTATGTCATACTGTACGTCATATTGTACGTCATATTGTACGTCATAGTGTACGTCATAATGTACGTCATGTACGTCATGTTATACGTCATTTTGTACGTCATATTGTACGGCATATCGTACGTCATATTGTACGTCATATTGTACGGCATATCGTACGTCATATCGTACGTCATATTGTACGTCATATCGTACGTCATATTGAAAGGTAAAATGTATCCAACAGGACATTCGGCTGATGTGTGTTTTTCACGTTTGTCAGGGTGTTTACACGAAATCTCATTAGCTGACGGACACGTGTTCCAAAATACGGATTTACAAAAATAAACATTTTTGTGTTTGGGATATTAGAGGAATTATGAAGTATTTATTTGTTTGTTTTTTCTGTTGGTACAATTTTCGTACCGAATGAAATCGACCTTGTTACCACTGTACAAGGGAAAAGGGAGGCTCGAGACTTTGGTCCACTGCTTATCGAGATTCACAGAGGAGATTAAGGGAGGGGGTCAGTTTTTCGCAAGACTCAAACTCAAGATTCATCGACCTTTTGATGCGAACAACCATCTCACCCAGTTATGCCGATGTTGACCCTCGGAAAATGTGTCCATGTTGATCTCCTGAAGACGGACGACAAAAAGAATAAGTAAATGTATCAAAAGTAGTCCGTGGACAAAAACCAATCAGAATTGTTGGAGGTCACTGAAGGCCAATCAGAATTGTTGGAGGTCACTGAAGGCCCATCGGAGGCGGTGTGTAAAAAAAACAATACCACACTTTTACGAATTTTATCACGAGTCATATCAGATGTGAAACAAGCGTAGTTACGGTATACACCGTGATAAAAATCGCTTAATTACCATGTAAAACCACCCTATGGCATCATTCGTGAGAGGCGCCTAAATTTGACGACCCCGTCTCACAGGACATTTGGATATGTGGGCTCCCTTTTAAATAAAGGTTGTGATTTCTGTCCAGTAGGCCTTGGGTTTTGTGTTGTCCCCTTTGAATAAAGGTTGTAATTTCTGTCCAGTAGGCCTTGGGTTTGATGTCCTCCCTTTTAAATAAAGGTTGTGATTTCTGACCAATAGGCCTTGGGTTTTGTGTTTACCCCTTTGAATTAAGGTTGTGATTTCCGTCCAATTGACCTTGGGTTTTGTGTTTTCCCTTTAAGAAAAGGTTGTGATTTCTGTCCGGTGGACATTGGGTTTTGCGTTTTCTCAATTGAGAAAAGAAAAAGATTTCTGTCCAACAGACCAAGAAAAAACAGTTGTTAAATACTGCTCTTTATTCAGCTTTACAGATGGCAGGGAGGGCTGGTTCTCCCGCCTTGGTTTAAGAGTTTTTTTTTTTCTGTTACTGATGTTGAATTTCCTTTTCTATTCTAGCCTTCCATTTCCTTTGTTTTTAGTTTTCCCCTTTCTGTTGTTGCTTTTCCTTTTATTTTGGAGTCTTCTTAGTTCCTGTTTTAAATTGTTGTATTGGTGTTTCACAAATGTCATTTTTTTTCTGTTATGCAATTGTCCTTATACGGTAATTATATAACAGTCTTCCAGATTAACAAGAATCCACCAGAGTAAATCCATATAGGATAATTTCCAGGAGATGGAATACAATCAGTCGATTTTTTATGAATATCCAGAACAGCTCTGAGTTGTTGCTATATAAGGAAACGTTCCCGCGGATCAGTTTACCTTAAGGCGAATCATCTCATTGGCTATGACGTCATGGCTCAACTATCAACTACATACAACTTAATTCAAAATCTAGACAAGATATAATCCCATTGCTTATAGGTGCTGGAAGCACAAGAGTATAATTACAAAGCCGAAAACGAATCTTCCAGTCTTCAAGTCTTATCTTTATAATCGCCACGGTGAAATGATTAATCAGCCCGAATGGTCTCGGGTCCAGTGCTTGAGGCTGTACACGGAAGTGAACAGTCTGTAGCGGGATTCAGCATGAACTCTACCATTTTCGTATATTGAATTACCTACGGAGTTGGGTTTATATTGAATGATTTCATGTCTGTCGCACAGACGAGAAAGATGCCATGCTATATCGCTGACAAAGGTGATGGTTCTGATCATTGACAGTCATCTGTGGTCGGTACCATACAGTGTTGGTTTGTGGTTACTGGACAGAGGTCAGTAAATCTGTGGTCAGTACCATACAGTGTTGGTTTGTGGTTACTGGACAGAGGTCAGTAAATCTGTGGTCAGTACCATACAGTGTTGGTTTGTGGTTACTGGACAGAGGTCAGTAAATCTGGGTTAATTGGAGTTATATGTTACCCCTTCAATTGTCTCATAATGACAAAAGCGTTACTCATAGGAATATAAAAACATTTAATTATTTGTTTTATCTTTGCATCATTAAATGATGTAAAAGTTTTACTTAAGACTTCATTTTCCCAAACAGCAAGGTCCTTATTCGCAGTGAACATTTTTATTTACACACGATCACGTACCCCTTCCCTGGTCCTATATTGTTTTTCCTCAATGAGGGCTATCAGAAAAATATCTTTCATGATTGTTTGCAGCGTGCACGGGTGTCAGCCAATCTGATTTGGTGTTATATACATGGATGTCCGCCAATCTGATTTGGTGTTATATACACGAGTGTCAGCCAATCGGATTTGGTGTTATATACATGGGTGTCCGCCAATCTGATTTGGTGTTATATACACGGGTGTCAGCCAATCTCATTTGGTGTTATATACACGGGTGTCAGCCAATCGGATTTGGTGTTATATACATGGGTGTCCGCCAATCTCATTTGGTGTTATATACACGGGTGTCAGCCAATCGGATTTGGTGTTATATACATGGGTGTCCGCCAATCTGATTTGGTGTTATATACACGGGTGTCAGCCAATCGGATTTGGTGTTATATACACGGGTGTCCGCCAATCTCATTTGGTGTTATATACACGGGTGTCAGCCAATCGGATTTGGTGTTATATACATGGGTGTCCGCCAATCTGATTTGGTGTTATATACACGGGTGTCAGCCAATCGGATTTGGTGTTATATACACGGGTGTCAGCCAATCGGATTAGGTGTTATATACACGGGTGTCAGCCAATCTGATTTGGTGTTATTTACACGTGGACAACAATGGTGACCGGAAGTGCTGATTGTTTCTTAAGAATCTGGATTATTCGCGATCGGTGATAGTTAATTTATTCGTTTGGTCAAGAGAGCTATTAAATCACCAAACGGATGTCAAAATATTCAAAAGATATCTACAGAATGTTTAACACAGAAACACGGTCGTGGTTAATGGTCAAACTATTTTACACTAATGTAAATCTATTAGTTATAATCCAAATGAATCTAGTTCTTCGTAAACGATATAGCTGGAGTCAAAATCGATTAAATCTTAGTCTTTTTTTACCGCCAAAACATAAATGCCATTCAGCAATGGTAGCTGGAGAACATCATCGTGTCCATACCATTAACATATTCAATTTTTAATTTGCTGCAGTTTTCAACTAATTACAGAACGTCAACATAAGGCGATGTTACTAATTAATTTGAAAAACACCTGTGTATGTTCTTATTAAGTAGTTAGCAAATTAGGATTTATGTTATCGCTATAAGGTTAATTGAGAGCTGGTCACATTGTACGAGTATTATCAATAACAAATGATACATTGTCAGTAAGACGAAATATAACCTACTACTATATAATGTATGATACATTTTGTATCGTCTGATAGTCCTTAATGTACAACACCAGTAACACCTGTAACATTCTGAAGCTTCGTAAGTGCCACTCGAGACAGAATTACTGTAAGATACGAAACTAAAAATAGCTGTGACCTTTAAAACGGCAATGTTCACAGCTTTACCAGCATTACATGAAAATGAGTCCGTTTGTAAAGGTGGTCCCTTTTAATATTCGAAAAATTCAATTACTCTATCATCAGACAAGCGATTGATTTCGCTCAAAACACTTTAAGGATCCTATTAGCTATTGATTACGTTAGTATATCATTCTGTTTACTTATTGCTGTTTTACTTTCTTTGTTAAGCGTCCTTGGTCCAAGAAATTTCATATAACCCTGCTCAATATTGTTTGGCCCAAAACGTTTTCGAGATAAATAACTAAGATGGTATGGTCTGTCCATTTGATAGTCTGTCCATTAGATGGTCTGTCCATTTGATAGCCTGTCCATTTGATGGTCTGTCCATTAGATCTGTCCATTTGATAGTCTGTCCTTTAGATGGTCTGTCCATTTGATGGTCTGTCCATTAGATCTGTCCATTAGATGGTCTGTCCATTTGATCTGTCCATTTGATGATCTGTCCATTAGATGTTCTGTCCATTTGATAGTCTGTCCATTAGACGGTCTGTCCATTTGATGGTCTGTCCATTAGATGGTCTGTCCATTTGATGTTGATGGTCTGTCCATTAGATGGTCTGTCCATTTGATGTTGATGGTCTGTCCATTAGATGGTCTGTCCATTTGATGATCTGTCCATTAGATGTTCTGTCCATTTTATAGTCTGTCCATTTGATGGTCTGTCCATTAGATGGTCTGTCCATTTGATGGTCTGTCCATTAGATGGTCTGTCCATTTGATGGTCTGTCCATTAGATGGTCTGTCCATTAGATGGTCTGTCCATTTGATGGTCTGTCCATTATATGGTCTGTCCATTTGATGATCTGTCCATTTGATAATGTTTTTGTTTTCTTGCGTCTTCCAAACTAAGTGATCATAAATATATGATGAATTTGAAAAAAAAAGGAATAAAAAACGTTAAACATACAAAGATCATATACTTCATATAAATCATTGTCCTACAAATCGTAACAAGTTTGATGTTATAGATCTATCTAAGAGACCCCCTATGTGGAAACGCAAAACCAAAGATAATATTGAGAAAAGAGAACATATACATGTACGGTCGATACTTGTCCTTTTGACATAATATAACAAAGTCAATTCTACCTTACAGTTTCCATTTAAACGATAATTTTATTATTACATAAAATCTCGTTGTATCACTCAGGAAGGTTCCAGTTACCTGCTTTATTTTACATGCCTCCGATATTCATGTCATTCGAAATTTTGTAGGATTTTTATCATTCCATCGCCATCTTGACTGAATATGGCATTCTAAAATCATTTTGGTATATTCAATAATGATGCATACACAGATTTTATTCAGTTTTAGATTTTATATGTACGGTAAATAAAACTGGTCAATGATTTTTCTGTAGACACGATACACAATACCATATCGATGTAACTGTCCTACTTACCGTGTTAAGGTCGTCGGTCGCCTCCTCGCACGCGCGCTTACGTGCTGCCTCGATGATGTCATTTATGTAGTCAACAACGGTCTGTGTGTTACCATTAGGGTGGACAACCATTATCGCCTCTGGAGGAGAATCATCTATAATAAACGTTATAATGAATCGCTGTTATCAAAAAATCAAAAAATTGATAACATGGTTTTATTTTGATGCCATTTTGAACTTTGTCATCGAATATTGATGTTATACCCAGCATATCGACTATCAAAATAATATATAATAATAATGATTAGAATTATTGGAGGTTTGCATGACAAGTCAATATGTAAGCTCGCAAGATCAAAATCTTTATAATGATCCCTATGGAATGGATTTTTATCGCCAAATACCAATTTATATCTGTTTTTTTCAATATCTTACCGGACTTGACATTACGAGTTTCTAGTGTAGATAAATCTAACAGGGGTACAAAAAGGGTAAATAGCGGATCTACAGGACTTCCCGGGGATCATTCGATTAAGCCGAGAGGAACATCCAGGACAGATTCGATTGAAGCCGAGAGGAAAGTTGAATTGGATGCAATGAATAAAAATGAGAAAAAGATCAATCTTGTATTGATTTTGGGATGTAATAAAGCTGAAAACCTGTCGATGTATGCTTCAAGATAATTACTGCAAGACTTCCCCGAGTCTCCGGCCGTAAACAGGAAGACAATCGGAGAATCTGTAGATATACAGCTTTGTCGTGGTCTATGACAGGTTTCTGTATTTATCTAGGATCCAGGTGGGATACTTGGCGCCGGGGGAGGATGTTATTGTTACAAACATGATTAAAGTCAGTCACATCGATAACAGGTATCTATATTTCAATAGGTTCGGTTGAGGTCAATTACACTGAAATTTCTCTGCATGTATTTTCCCAGCCCTTTTGTAATGATATGAGTTTTGTCGTTTTTAAGTTCTGATGATAAGGATTAGGATTCTCACATGATTACCAATATAATCGTACTGGCGTGAGGACAACACACAGCATATCAATAAAACCCAGGCATAGTTTGAACAAGATACAGATTGACAAGGAGACCGGTGAAAAAAGGGAAACATTAGCAGGCGTTCCGGAAGGGTTAGCGTCTTATTCTTAATCGTTGACACCTGTCATGCAGATGTAGGTCAGGGGTTTGATTACAATAGTCAGCAATGTTAAAATGATTTCCGTTCCGATAGACTACAGTTACATATAGGGCTTTCCCAGCTCTTAACCAAAACACGTAACACTTCAGCAATATTCTCATCATCAATAAACATGCTCAAAGTTAATTATCTATATGTTTATCGAAATAATAAAACCATTAATCTTATGTGTAATATCTCCAGACAAATGAGTGTAAATTCCAGTGAGTCACGTAGTTCCTGTAGGGTCACTAAAGTTTCTGTTTACATACCACGAGTTTATTTACATTGCTATACATGTCATATTTCATAAACAATAGTGAAGTGTATGAAATTCATTCTATTTCCGTCCCCACCACGATACACACTACACGTCATTTTGAACACCAAATGCATGAGATTATAAATAGTTTTAAAACGAAAATGTCAATGATCCGTTACAGATAATGTATCCTAACATGATAAAAAGAGATACGCTTAGTTCCTTGTTGGTTGACGTTATTACAACATATGTTGCAGAGATATAAAGAGACAAAGTTATGAATGTATAAATGTCGGTAAGACTAAATCCCCGAGTGTTTCTAACGATAGGTGTCGGTAAGACTAAATCCCCGAATGTTTCTAACGGTAGGTATCGGTAAAACTAAATCCCCGAGTGTTTCTAACGTTACGTGTCGGTAAGACTAAATCCCCGAGTGTTTCTAACGGTAGGTGTCGGGAAGACTAAACCCCCGAGTGTTTGTAACGATAGGTGTCGGTAAGACTAAATACCCGAGTGTTTCTAACGGTAGGTGTCGGGAAGACTAAACCCCCGAGTGTTTCTAACGATAGGTGTCGGTAAGACTAAATACCCGAGTGTTTCTAACGTTAGGTGTCGGTAAGACTAAATCCCCGAGTGTTTCTAACGATAGGTGTCGGTAAGACTAAATCCCCGAGTGTTTCTAACGGTAGGTGTCGGTAAGACTAAATCCCCGAGTGTTTCTAACGATAGGTGTCGGTTAGACTAAATCCCCGAGTGTTTCTAACGACAGGTGTCGGTAAGACTAAATCCCCGAGTGTTTCTAACGGTAGGTGTCGGTAAGACTAAATCCCCGAGTGTTTCTGACGATAGGTGTTGGTAAGACTAAATCCCCGAGTGTTTCTAACGTTAGGTGTCGGTAAGACTAAATCCCCGAGTGTTTCTAACAATAGGTGTCGGTAAGACTAAATCCCCGAGTGTTTCTAACGTTAGGTGTCGGTAAGACTAAATCCCCGAGTGTTTCTAACGATAGGTGTCGGTAAGACTAAATACCCGAGTGTTTCTAACGGTAGGTGTCGGTAAGACTAAATCCCCGAGTGTTTCTAACGTCAGGTGTCGGTAAGACTAAATCCCCGAGTGTTTCTAACGATAGGTGTCGGTAAGACTAAATACCCGAGTGTTTCTAACGTTAGGTGTCGGTAAGACTAAATCCCCGAGTGTTTCTAACGATAGGTGTCGGTAAGACTAAATCCCCGAGTGTTTCTAACGAAAGGTGTCGGTAAGACTAAATCCCCAAGTGTTTCTAACGATAGGTGTCGGTAAGACTAAATCCCCGAGTGTTTCTAACGATAGGTGTCGGTAAGACTAAATCCCCGAGTGTTTCTAACGATACTTGTCTGTAAGACTAAATCCCCGAGTGTTTCTAACGATAACGAGCATAGGTGTCAGTAAGACTAAATCCCCGAGTGTTTCTAATGATAGGTGTCGGTAAGACTAAATCCCCGAGTGTTTCTAACGTTAGGTGTCAGTAAGACTAAATCCCCGAGTGTTTCTAACGGTAGGTGTCGGTAAGACTAAATATCCGAGTGTTTCTAACGATAGGTGTCGGTAAGACTAAATATCCGAGTGTTTCTAACGATAGGTGTCGGTAAGACTAAATCCCCGAGTGTTTCTAACGATAGGTGTCGGTAAGACTAAATCCCCGAGTGTTTCTAACGATAGGTGTCGGTAAGACTAAATCCCCGAGTGTTTCTAGCGTTAGGTGTCGGTAAGACTAAATCCCCGAGTGTTTCTAACGATAGGTGTCGGTAAGACTAAATCCCCGAGTGTTTCTAACGATAGGTGTCAGTAAGACTAAATCCCCGAGTGTTTCTAACGATAGGTGTCAGTAAGACTAAATCCCCGAGTGTTTCTAACGTTATGTGTCGGTAAGACTAAATCCCCGAGTGCTTCTAACGATAGGTGTCGGTAAGACTAAATCCCGAGTGTTTCTAACGGTAGGTGTCGGTAAGACTAAATCCCCGAGTGTTTCTAACGATAGGTGTCGGTAAGACTAAATCCCCGAGTGTTTCTAACGGTAGGTGTCGGTAAGTTTACATTATATGTTCGGTCAGTCTACAGATTCGGCCTTGCAGTAAAAATTAGAATTAGTATTACAATCATATCTAGATTTAACCGAATGGCCGAGTTAGTGAATTCTTGTTTACCATCATTTTCGTTGTTATCGTGTGTCGTTATTGGGGTTGTTTCTAAAAGATCTGCATCCTTCTGGTCCTGACTTTCAATAATTTCTGGATCGTCGAGATCTGTGACGTCAACTTCCGCTCGTGGAGCTATAAACTGTTCCACTTCCGCCCTCGGCGCAATGAGTTGTTCCTGGCAGTCCAGACATTCTGGCTGGGTGTCATCACCGATGCCGTTGACCTGTTGACTTTTGTCAATAACAACATTACTTACACCAGAAGGAGGAGGTGTCTGTTCGTCTTTATCCCGGATCTGGAAAAAAAGGAAATGTTATTGAATAGATAGTGACCGAACCTATATTAAATCA
Organism: Pecten maximus; assembly: GCF_902652985.1. Taxonomy (NCBI): domain Eukaryota; kingdom Metazoa; phylum Mollusca; class Bivalvia; order Pectinida; family Pectinidae; genus Pecten; species Pecten maximus. Next base: position 43,931,588 of record NC_047023.1, on the reverse strand, counting down.
TGGCATTTATATGTAAATTAGATGATCCCGATTTAATACGGTATGTTTGACCTTTTACTACTTTCTTCATCTGCATGTGAACAAAACAACCTGATACCATCATGGCTTTAATCTTCCAATCTTTCGGTGATAAATCACACCAAATAAGTTTGTCATCCGAAAACAATGATATGTTTGCCTCCAAGGAAATCGACTTTTTATCCGATTGGGTCAATTATCTCGCCATTATCGCCCACGTTCGTGTGAGGGAAATCCAAATAATCAAACAACTTGGTCACTGATTGGATGGCGGGGAAGGCATGATTAAATCTTTGGTTGGGTCTGAATGTATCAGTGTTTAAGCTTTTCAAGGTTCGCACGATGATATCGTCCATCTCGTGGTCAATGATAGCAGATTTTCGATAATTGTTACTGTCACATTTGACGTGTAAACACGCAGTTCTATGGAAACAGTGTATATAACTCGTCATTCCGAACCTCAATGTGGTGTTCATGGAACACCAGAATCGGCAGAACTGAAATGACAGGAAAACTATTCAAACGTTTTTTGTTGTTTTTTCTTCTTCTTTCGTGATTGGGAAAAAAATCCACAAACAGGTGGTATCAAACCATATGGTTACTATAAACATAATCATGATTTTTTTCTGACCATATGGTTACTATAAACATAATCATGATTTATTTCTGACCATATGGTTACTATGAAAATAATCATGATTTATTTCTTACCTTATGGTTACTATAAACATAATCATGATTTATTTCTGACCATATGGTTACTATAAAAATAATCATGATTTATTTCTTACCTTATGGTTACTATAAACATAATCATGATTTATTTCTTACCTTATGGTTACTATAAAAATAATCATGATTTATTTCTTACCTTATGGTTACTATAAAAATAATCATGATTTATTTCTGACCATATGGTTACTATAAAAATAATCATGATTTATTTCTTACCTTATGGTTACTATAAACATAATCATGATTTATTTCTGACCATATGGTTACTATAAAAATAATCATGATTTATTTCTTACCTTATGGTTACTATAAACATAATCATGATTTATTTCTTACCTTATGGTTACTATAAAAATAATCATGATTTATTTCTTACCTTATGGTTACTATAAAAATAATCATGATTTTATTTCTGACCATATGGTTACTATAAAAATAATCATGATTTATTTCTGACCATATGGTTACTATAAAAATAATCATGATTTATTTCTGACCATATGGGTACTATAAAAATAATCATGATTTATTTCTGACCATATGGTTACTATAAAAATAATCATGATTTATATCTGACCATATGGTTACTATAAAAATAATCATGATTTATTTCTGACCATATGGTTACTATAAAAATAATCATGATTTATTTCTGACCATATGGGTACTATAAAAATAATCATGATATTATATCTAAGCTGAAAATTGTAAATTTGTAAAAAGCAAAAAGGGATACAATGTTTTCCTAATAAAAAATCTGTTTGCTAAATTCCCTTCAAATCTAACTATCGATTTGATTCAATTATCAGAGAAAATTGCAGACCGCATTAGTGCAAACCCCTCAAGGAATAATTGAATACGCTATGAGGACATTTCCTGACCCCAATCTTCCTTTTTAACGACGTTTTAGGCTCGACAACGTCTTCAATATGTACGTGATGTGGAGCCAGAGATATTCCTACAAACGAGTATAATATTGATGGTCTAGATATTCAGTGTCGGTACACACCGATTCCATTCTAGCTGGATTGAATCTCAACAATGGAGAATGATTAAACTTCTATCGTTTAGATTTTATGAAATGGGAGAGGACTCAGAATGAATGAGTTTCAAATCCAATAAATCGTGAATGAAAGTGTTCATTTTCAGCTATTTTATGAGCAATCAAGAACAGACCTAGCTTTCAGCAAACCACAGTTACATCGAGTAAGGCTAACAACCACAGTTATACTGAGTAAGGCTAACAACCACAGTTATACCGAGTACGGCTAACAACCACAGTTATACCGAGTAAGGCTAACAACCACAGTTATACCGAGTAAGGCTTACAACCATAGTTATACCAAGTAAGACTAACAACCACAGTTATACCGAGTAAGGCTAACAACCACAGTTATACCGAGTAAGGCTAACAACCACAGTTATACCGAGTAAGACTAACAACCACAGTTATATCGAGTAAGGCTAACAGCCATAGTTATACCGAGTAAGGCTAACAACCACAGTTATACCGAGTAAGGCTAACAACAACATTTATACCGAGTAAGGCTAACAACCACAGTAATACCGAGTAAGGCTAACAACCACAGTTATACCGAGTAAGGCTAACAACCATAGTTATACCGAGTAAGACTAACAACCACAGTTATACCGAGTAAGGCTAACAACCACAGTTATACCGAGTAAGACTAACAACCACAGTTATACCGAGTAAGACTAACAACCACAGTTATACCGAGTAAGACTAACAACCACAGTTATACCGAGTAAGGCTAACAACCACAGTTATACCGAGTAAGGCTAACAACCACAGTTATACCGAGTAAGACTAACAACCACAGTTATACCGAGTAAGGCTAACAACCACAGTTATACCGAGTAAGACTAACAACCACAGTTATACCGAGTAAGGCTAACAACCACAGTTATACCGAGTAAGACTAACAACCACAGTTATACCGAGTAAGGCTAACAACCACAGTTATACCGAGTAAGGCTAACAACCATAGTTATACCGAGTAAGACTAACAACCACAGTTATACCGAGTAAGGCTAACAACCACAGTTATACCGAGTAAGGCTAACAACCACAGTTATACCGAGTAAGGCTAACAACCACAGTTATACCCAGTAAGGCCAACAACAACAGTTATACCGAGTAAGACTAACAACCACAGTTATACCGAGTAAGGCTAACAACCACAGTTATACCGAGTAAGACTAACAACTACAGTTATACCGAGTAAGGCTAACAACAACATTTATACCGAGTAAGGCTAACAACCACAGTAATACCGAGTAAGGCTAACAACCACAGTTATACCGAGTAAGGCTAACAACCACAGTTATACCGAGTAAGACTAACAACCACAGTTATACCGAGTAAGGCTAACAACCACAGTTATACCGAGCTCGAGTAAGGCTAACAACCACAGTTATACTGAGTAAGGCCAACAACCACAGTTATACCGAGTAAGGCTAACAACCACAGTTATACCGAGTAAGACTAACAACCACAGTTATACCGAGTAAGGCTAACAACCACAGTTATACCGAGTAAGGCTACCAACCATAGTTATACCGAGTAAGGCTAACAACCACAGTCATACCGAGTAAGGCTAACAACCACAGTTATACCGAGTAAGGCTAACAACCACAGTTATACCGAGTAAGGCTAACAACCACAGTTATACCGAGTAAGGCTAACAACCACAGTTATACCGAGTAAGACTAACAACCACAGTTATATCGAGTAAGGCTAACAACCATAGTTATACCGAGTAAGACTAACAACCACAGTTATACCGAGTAAGGCTAACAACCACAGTTATACCGAGTAAGGCTAACAACCACAGTTATACCGAGTAAGGCTAACAACCACAGTTATACCCAGTAAGGCCAACAACCACGGTTATACCCAGTAAGACTAACAACCACAGTTATACCGAGTAAGGCTAACAACCACAGTTATACCGAGTAAGACTAACAACAACATTTATACCGAGTAAGGCTAACAACCACAGTAATACCGAGTAAGGCTAACAACCACAGTTATACCGAGTAAGGCTAACAACCATAGTTATACCGAGTAAAACTAACAACCACAGTTATACCGAGTAAGGCTAACAACCACAGTTATACCGAGTAAGACTAACAACCACAGTTATACCGAGTAAGACTAACAACCACAGTTATACCGAGTAAGGCTAACAACCATAGTTATACCGAGTAAGGCTAACAACCACAGTTATACCGAGTAAGGCTAACAACCACAGTTATACCGAGTAAGGCTAACAACCACAGTCATACCGAGTAAGGCTAACAACCACAGTTATACCGAGTAAGGCTAACAACCACAGTTATACCGAGTAAGGCTAACAACCACAGTTATACCGAGTAAGGCTAACAACCATAGTTATACCGAGTAAGACTAACAACCACAGTTATACCGAGTAAGGCTAACAACCACAGTTCTACTGAGTAAGGCTAACAACCACAGTTATACCGAGTAAGGCTAACAACCACAGTTATACCCAGTAAGGCCAACAACCACAGTTATACCGAGTAAGACTAACAACCACAGTTATACCGAGTAAGGCTAACAACCACAGTTATACCGAGTAAGACTAACAACTACAGTTATACCGAGTAAGGCTAACAACAACATTTATACCGAGTAAGGCTAACAACCACAGTAATACCGAGTAAGGCTAACAACCACAGTTATACCGAGTAAGGCTAACAACCACAGTTATACCGAGTAAGACTAACAACCACAGTTATACCGAGTAAGGCTAACAACCACAGTTATACCGAGCTCGAGTAAGGCTAACAACCACAGTTATACTGAGTAAGGCCAACAACCACAGTTATACCGAGTAAGGCTAACAACCACAGTTATACCGAGTAAGACTAACAACCACAGTTATACCGAGTAAGGCTAACAACCACAGTTATACCGAGTAAGGCTACCAACCATAGTTATACCGAGTAAGGCTAACAACCACAGTCATACCGAGTAAGGCTAACAACCACAGTTATACCGAGTAAGGCTAACAACCACAGTTATACCGAGTAACAACCACAGTTATACCGAGTAAGGCTGACAACCACAGTTATACCGAGTAAGACTAACAACCACAGTTATACCGAGTAAGACTAACAACCACAGTTTTACCGAGTAAGGCTAACAACCACAGTTATACCGAGTAAGGCTAACAACCACAGTTATACCGAGTAAGGCTGACAACCATAGTTATACCGAGTATAATGATTTAGGTAAATGATAAACATTATATCCCAAGGTAAGGTTGACAGCCATGTTAATTTCCCATAGGGGTCGGCCTAAAGAATGTTTTACAGTTAGAGACCACCCACCGATACATTGCTTTGTGCTATCAAAGTTGGTCCCATTGGCTATGCAATTAACCCAATGCTCGTTTTACTTTTAAAAAATGCATAGCAATATTTGTTAATCAATTTTAATTACTTTGCATAAAACTCCTAATTACTATTTTAGCATAACTCATTTTATAGTGTTTAGAGACGTTTTTAGCACTGCGAATGGACTGCAATAGGAAGTTGTATTTTTGACCTTCAGAAAACTTCACTTAATGTAAAAAGATCGTGTTATTTCTCGAAATCCATCACAATTTTATCTCTTATTCCTGATGTATTCAAAATGGTATGCTTCTTGCTTTGTATATATGACATCTAACATGTTTTTATTAACATGTTTATGCTTATTATTTCTTTTAAAAAAATTGAAGAATTGATATCGTAGCATTTCCCCACGTGTTTATCACGCTAAGAAACATACGAGTCAAATAAGTCTCTCTCTACCACCCCGTAATTTGTACAAAAATGTGTCAAAGTGTGACGAGATCGATTATTTTACTCTGTAAACAACACGCTATACATCAAAAAAGACCTCAGACAGTTTATATAAGACTTATAGCGTAAACCTTTGTCATCTTACAATCATTTATATCCTTCTGGCTGTATTACAACCCCAACCAAACGGGAGCCTATAGAGACATTTACATTCTATACACAACTGATGTTGAAATATCCGCTAATGCCTGTCATTAAAACTCCATCACGTGTATACACAAAACTTCTTACCTCTTCTTCCGTGGCGTCCCCGTTGCACAGATGACCGGAAGTGGTCAAGTCTCGTGATTCATCACTTCCTTCCTCCATTTTGTTTATATTCCCTTCACCGTCCTCGACCTTTTGACGCGCATACCTGATAATATCCTGCACAAATGCCGATATCGTCTGCTCCGTCCCGTTCAGGCTGGTAACAGCCATTGTTGTTGTTGTGAAGTAGAATAGCTTGAACTGCACTTGGAGGTAATTATTCACGGGTGACGAACCCTAGCGCGCGATCACACACACACAGCTGCACTGGTGTTAAATCCAGCAACAAGACGCACGCCTTTACGAGTTTTTGTACAACTTGTTACAAAACGTAGTGTAATAATCATTCCAAGCATGTACACCGTATGTGTTACTTCAATATCGAGTTATAAATCCCGGTAATATTATACCCATGTATATGTATCCTTTTTCTCTCCCTTCACTGAAATACCAGCTGCTATGTTGTTCGATATCGACACAAAATACTTTCCAGCAGCCGTATCATTCAGCAAAAACCTTAATATGCACTTAACACAGTCTACTCCCGCTGTATAATATTTCAATTATGCACTGTATATGATGTGTAAAGATATTTATGTATAAACTCGTCAGTTTTCCTTTTCAGTGCCCATTCAAATCCCTCTTGGCGCCGAAATGTTAAAATGAAAATGCCTTTCTAAATAAACTGATAATACGATATATTTGCTCATATACTACTCCATCTTCTCTGTACACTCTGCCGATCTCTCAATATGCCTGGTCTGTATAGCTGTAGCTAAATCCGCCGATTCAGGTCAAACCAGCACACTGCACATCGCCTTCGGTGTAAATACTAGCAGAGGATGACGTACGATAAGAATCCGTGGACGAAATACGACGATCATGGTAACTGAAAAGGACAGACAGAAAGTATTAAGTATGGTGGACGGATAATACAGCACAGATAAAAATATAGTCATTAGAGCCGACAGATGACATCAACAGTTAGATGATGAAGTCCGAGCAGTGACGTCTCTGAAACGGCAAGTGTAAATTGGATGAACACGTGAAAACAGGCCGTGCACGTCTGTTAATAAAACCTGAACATGTTAGAGGGGTTTACATTACAATATACAAACACAATGGAACCATGGTTATACAAGCTTTTTATCCACTAACCAACATCGCTTTAAAATTAGGAGCGATTTTGTCGGTGTAATCATGCTGAATACTGGAATAGTCACGGCGCACGAGTAAAAACACCGAAACCCTGCTCAGTTGTAAATATTGTTTCAAACTTCCCACAGTCGTCCGAATTTTTTATTCAAGGACGTGCCAGTGTAACACTGAAACATTCCAGAGACCTTTTAGACTAGTAGGCCATTTCTACATTTTACAAACGTACATGTAGATTTGTTTTATACTGCATCCCAATGTTTAATGATATATACATGTACCTGTCAAACTGAATCCGGAATCTGACGTCGTCAAACAACTGTCGTGAATGATGCCACGGTGATTATGATGGAAACAAAATAAAGGATAGTCACAGGAAGTAATACATAATGACGCGCATGTGTAATACGCGCGGGGAATAACCTGTTATCGTCATCCCATAAACCTATGACGTTATCAATTATTGTAGTGATTAAAAACATGGTGTTACCACTTGTTGTCATGGGAACTACAAGATAACGGTATGTTTATTTTTCTTTTAGGTCTATATATAATGTAGGATTAAGACTGTATTGATGACATTTATATAAAACTTAACTATCAATATTAGCCACGATGGACAAGTTAATAACGTAAACAGAATTCTTAGCCAGTAAAAGTCTTCTTTGTTTTTTTTTTACAAATTTGTTTGCATTTTTTATTTAGAAATATTCACATAGTTTTTATGTTCTTAATCAATCTACATAATATGCCGTATTGTTTAGATTTGAGAAAACAATCTTATATTCTCATCACATACTTAGTTAGATATCACTTGGCGTAGTGGTGACAGCAGCAGGTAATTCTGGTTAGGCCTGCCGTAAATCGAGAGTTCGTGGCCAGTCAGGGCACGAGTTAAAAATAGCTTCATAATAATATCTCAATATCACCAAATATAGACTTCATTTCATCTATATATAAAATATTCCTCGGTTACCAATATTTAAGTATGATTGAGTTACTAAAAATAAAGTATTTCCTTTTGAAATAAACCTGAAGTCACGTATTTGTCCTCTTGGAATAGAGTTCAAATGAAGAACCACGTGAAGGCTGAAAGCTGCCAGTTTGAAAATAGGTTAGTTACTGGTACTGAGTGTATATGGATATATGCTGTTCATTTTATTAAGTTTAGGTTTGTCGGTTTTAATTTTGAATTGAAACACTGTCCATGTCGAGGTGAGAGTGTTGAATATTGCGTCTATATATCCACGTGTAATAATCTCATTGCTATTCAGTAAAGTAAGTTCTCTACAAACATAAGGATTTTATTGGATACAACCTTACGTGTATAAATATACTTATACTCTCATCATGTTAGAGATTACAAATGTCAACAAACTGCAGGAAATTTGATAATGGCACCAGGCATTATCGACGATCGAAGAAAACCGTAACTTCAATTTATACCTGATGGCATGAGATCAACTTATCAACATAAATACTATTGAAATGTACCGAGAAGATTAAAAACCACACGTTGTCATGTCTATTGCTTCATCGACGACATTTGTCATGTAAATCGAGTTTACATAGCAAAAGTTGTCAGCCCCACGGAAAAATGATGATAGATGGGAAAATATCTGCAGCCGACAGTATATTTGATATGTGAATATTAGTAAAATTAGAAATATATAGCATGCAATGCAATATAGTGCAGTAAAGAAGGAGATGTTTTGTACGGAGTGTAAGGAAACAGATTGATCGCTGTCGACATCTTTGTTGTAGTGATGGCCATGCTCGACATCATTTTTCTACCTTTTCCTTGTTCCCCGAGCCAAGTTTATGATTACTTTCATACACAACACGGCGCGGCGAGGCGCGCTTTCAATCACTTACGTATAGAAATTGATATTTCTGATGCACGGTGCTATCGCTCACACAAAGCTTGTACACGCTGACAACACGTATCGGTTGTTAATGATATATCGACACAGAATACGATCTCCTTGTTCCAGTAAAGCGTTTTAAGGATTATTGAGTCTTCGTTACACGTGCATTTGCCGTCTTTTCGGTTCGTCACTTCCATGTTGTGCATGGGACATGCTAAAATATGTCGTCGACGTAACAGAAGACGGGTTTCTCTCAGGAACACACGATATTAATAGTATTTGGTTTACATTTTTCCACATTTTATCGAGTTTTAATTAGAATGACAACTTCTTGTACATGTCGGTATTCTTTTCTATTAGTTCTAGAACACCACAAAATGGAACTCTTCATCGAGGGAGGTTATAAAAACCCCATAAATGTCAACAATCCGCTGTCTATATGATACTGGAAATCTTATTTGTAAACATAAAATAACGACACACTAGGACTACAAATATCCCGAAACATAACAGTGCTGATAAAGTTTTCTTCTCATGAAAAGCTTAGTTTAACTTGCAGAGTTGCCAAATGATACGTCGGTTCACAGAACTTATAAATAACCTTTTATTAAAATGTCATACGGTCGTGTATTGAAACTAGTGGTTATACATGTATCAGTGGTTATATGACGACAGCAAATCATATTATTTCCATCTTACATATTTAAAAAAAAAATCGATAAAAAAGAAGCAAAGATATAATGCAGCCAAGCGCATGCTCCGAACTACCTATTGATAAACATACATGTAAGAAACTAATCAAATTGTCGCGTTAAAATATATACTCGACAAAGTACAAACATTCACAGTATATGTATATAAAATATATACTCGACAAAGAACAAACATTCACAGGATATGTATATAAAATATATACTCGACAAAGTACAAACATTCACAGTATATGTATATAAAATATATACTCGACAAAGTACAAACATTCACAGTATATGTATATAAAATATATACTCGACAAAGTATAAACATTCACAGTATATGTATATAAAATATATACTCGACAAAGAACAAACATTCACAGGATATGTATATAAAACATGTACTAGACAAAGTATAAACATTCACAGTATATGTATATAAAATATATACTCGACAAAGTACAAACATTCACAGTATATGTATATAAAATATATACTCGACAAAGTACAAACATTAACAGTACATGTGTAAAAAATATAAACTCGACAAAGTACAAACATTAACAGTATATGTATATAAAATATATACTCGACAAAGAACAAAAATTCACAGTATATGTATATAAAACATGTACTAGACAACGTACAAACATTCACATGCAGGATATGTATATAAAATATATACTAGACAAAGTACAAAAATTCACAGTATATGTATATAAAATATATACTCGACAAAGTACAAACATTAACAGTATATGTATATAAAATATATACTCGACAAAGTACAAACATTCACAGGATATGTATATAAAATATATACTAGACAAAGTACAAACATTCATGTCTTTAACCTTCCGGTCCAGAACACTTTATGTATGGACACTGTGTTTTAATATTAGATAGGTTGCGACAGTTAGAGATTATCGACATCAATAAATAAACAAGTATATACAGGCTTGGAAAAGTACCAGAAATACGACCATGTGTTTCGGGGGGATAAGCGTCTTCTACATCATGTAAATATGACAGAAACACAAGCGACGAAGGATGTTTGACACGCGCCACGGTCCTACTTCGACCTCATGATCTACGACATTACAAGTGGTTAGCCAATGATCTACGACATTACAAGTGGTTAGCCAATGATCTACGACATTACAAGTGGTTAGCCAATGATCTACGACATTACAAGTGGTTAGCCAATGATCTACGACATTACAAGAGGTTAGCCAATGATCTACGACATTACAAGTGGTTAGCCAATGATCTACGACATTACAAGTGGTTAGCCAATGATCTACGACATTAAAAGTGGTTAGCCAATGATCTACGACATTACAAGTGGTTAGCCAATGATCTACGACATTAAAAGTGGTTAGCCAATGATCTACGACATTAAAAGTGGTTAGCCAATGATCTACGACATTAAAAGTGGTTAGCCAATGATCTACGACATTAAAGGTGGTTAGCCAATGATCTAGGACATTACAAGTGGTTAGCCAATGATCTACGACATTACAAGTGGTTAGCCAATGATCTACGACATTAAAAGTGGTTAGCCAATGATCTACGACATTAAAGGTGGTTAGCCAATGATCTACGACATTAAAAGTGGTTAGCCAATGATTTACGACATTAAAAGTGGTTAGCCAATGATCTACGACATTAAAAGTGGTTAGCCAATGATCTACGACATTACAAGTGGTTAGCCAATGATCTACGACATTACAAGTGGTTAGCCAATGATCTACGACATTGAAAGTGGTTAGCCAATGATCTACGACATTAAAGGTGGTTAGCCAATGATCTACGACATTAAAGGTGGTTAGCCAATGATCTACGACATTACAAGTGGTTAGCCAATGATCTACGACATTACAAGTGGTTAGCCAATGATCTACGACATTAAAGGTGGTTAGCCAATGATCTACGACATTACAAGTGGTTAGCCAATGATCTACGACATTACAAGTGGTTAGCCAATGATCTACGACATTAAACGTGGTTAGCCAATGATCTACAACATTACAAGTGGTTAGCCAATGATCTACGACATTACAAGTGGTTAGCCAATGATCTACGACATTAAACGTGGTTAGCCAATGATCTACGACATTACAAGTGGTTAGCCAATGATCTACGACATTACAAGTGGTTAGCCAATGATCTACGCCATTACAAGTGGTTAGCCAATGATCTACGACATTACAAGTGGTTAGCCAATGATCTACGACATTACAAGTGGTTAGCCAATGATCTACGACATTAAAGGTGGTTAGCCAATGATCTACGACATTACAAGTGGTTAGCCAATGATCTACGACATTACAAGTGGTTAGCCAATGATCTACGACATTACAAGTGGTTAGCCAATGATCTACGACATTACAAGTGGTTAGCCAATGATCTACGACATTACAAGTGGTTAGCCAATGATCTACGACATTACAAGTGGTTAGCCAATGATCTACGACATTACAAGTGGTTAGCCAATGATCTACGACATTACAAGTGGTTAGCCAATGATCTACGACATTACAAGTGGTTAGCCAATGATCTACGACATTACAAGTGGTTAGCCAATGAACTACGACATTACAAGTGGTTAGCCAATGAACTACGACATAACAGGTGGTTAGCCAAAACATACCTACAGCTGCTTGCCTGTCACAACAACCTCCTGGAATGATGTATCAATTTCCTAGTGTTGACAAACACTGACACGGTCACACTGACAAATCGACTGTCAGATGAGACGAACACCTGCATAGCCTTGTAAATATACTCAACAATTATAGGAATACTACAAATAGTGTATATTAGACCCCGTGACATTGTACAGATATTATATATTAGACCCCGTGACATTGTACAGATATTATATATTAGACCCCGTGACATTGTACAGATATTATATATTAGACCCCGTGACATTGTACAGATATTATATATTAGACCCCGTGACATTGTACAGATATTATATATTAGACCCCGTGACATTGTACAGATATTATATATTAGACCTCGTGAAATTGTACAGATATTATATATTAGACCTCGTGAAATTGTAAAGATATTATATATTAGACCTCGTGAAATTGTAGATATTATATATTAGACCTCGTGAAATTGTACAGATATTATATATTAGACCCCGTGAAATTGTACAGATATTATATATTAGACCCCGTGAAATTGTACAGATATTATATATTAGACCCCGTGAAATTGTACAGATATTATATATTAGACCCCGTGAAATTGTTGATATCATATATTTGACCCCTTAAATTGTACAGATATTATATACATGTGTTAGACCCCGTGAAATTGTACAGATATTATATATTAGACCTCGTGAAATTGTACAGATATTATATATTAGACCCCGTGAAATTGTACAGATATTATATATTAGACCCCGTGAAATTGTACAGATATTATATATTAGACCCCGTGAAATTGTACAGATATTATATATTAGACCTCGTGAAATTGTACAGATATTATATATTAGACCCCGTGAAATTGTTGATATCATATATTTGACCCCTTAAATTGTACAGATATTATATACATGTGTTAGACCCCGTGAAATTGTACAGATATTATATATTAGACCCCCGTGAAATTGTACAGATATCATATATTTGAACCCGGTATTCAAGTATAACAATAGATATATACACAGGTATAACAATAGACTAATACACAGGTATAACAATAGATATATACACAGGTATAACAATAGACAAATACACAGGTATAACAATAGACAAATACACAGGTATAAAAAAATAGACTAATACACAGGTATAACAATAGACAAATACACAGGTATAACAATACACAAATACACAGGTATAACAATAGACAAATACACAGGTACAATTGTTGTATAACAATAGACTAATACACAGAAATAACAATAGACAAATACACAGGTATAACAATATACTAATACACAGGTATAACAATATATATATACACAGGTATAACACTAGACTAATACACAGGTATAACAATAGACAAATACACAGGTATAACAATAGACTAATACACAGGTATAACAATAGACTAACAACAGGTATAACAATAGACTAATACACAGATATAACAATAGACAAATACACAGGTATAACAATAGACAAATACACAGGTATAACAATAGACAAATACACAGGTATAGCAATAGACTAATACACAGGTATAACAATAGACAAACACACAGGTATAACAATACACAAATACACGGAAATAATAGATTACCAATCAATCAATGACGAAATATATGTTTCAGAAATGATAGGAAACAAGGAAGTTGGTAATGTATATTGATATATATTAGTAGTTATTACGCAAGACATCATATAACATCGTATATCTGTATCTATATCAAACCATCAGATTCCCCGTCCTACAATAATCGTACAACTATGATAGGGAGTTTTAACAATACCAAACCTTTCATATACCCCGCCTTTGATATCGTACATCTTTGATAGGGAGTTATTATACATATGTATATGTCTATAGTAAATGTACGGCTACACAGCATAAGTAATGAAACTAACACCGTTCTTTATGGACAAAGGGAAAAGGAATTATATTACATTGTTTCCATTGTTACTCTCCGTGCTACTCACGTGACGATAACATGGTAAGATGATGATACTGTGTTATTTCACCAACACCTAGATTATATCACGCTTTGTATAGTTACACCTCTCCACAGATTTATAAACATTCTCAATTAATCCTCCACAACTGCGTGTTGAGCGGTCTCCATGGGGTACATCATTTCACAGTTATACAATAAACGTTTCCTCTTTTATAGTCCAAAAAGATGGAAATAAACTTCCACACAGAATGGGGTATATGTTTCACCGCCTCCAGCCACATAAAAACTCACCTCTGCCTATAAATCCCACGATTTTTCACCTTGATATGTGACTTCATTAACACAAAGAAATATTAGTTAAACATCATACCATATCTGATCGAAACAGCCTTTTCCGGGTTCACATGGCCATACTCCAGGCCAGAGATTTGACAGATTACACGAACAAAGAGCGCCTTCTCTGAGAGAGAACTCTGTACATGTCTGATAGCAGTGCGCACTGTGATATCGGAATTTCCTTTCACAGTAAAAATGCGTGTGTAACATACAACGTCTTTATTAATAATACAACGCGTATGGTGCTCCTACTCAAGTCTCAAGGGAATTATCTAAATTGAAAATTTTCTATAATCATTTCACAATATATATTAAATGAGGTCGAGGCTTTCTTTACACACGGTATCACCACATACAAAATGATGTACCTGTATAGTACAATTTAATAATCTCCTTGAATTCTTTAATTTACATTATATTAATCATGAAGATCAAAGTCAATAATAAAAATAGGCTAAATTGAATATATAATTTCTGACAATTCACTATTTTTAATATAACAGAACTCGGTTTAATTAATTAAGTTAAACATATTGCAGACAGAAAATGATATTGTGTTCCGGAGATGTAACATGTTCTATCTTTGTTAACGATCTCGCCAGAGAGCTGATAATTCCATTAGTGCTATAACTAATTAAATAGAAACAGAAAAGGGTGTTGAAGGCATACTAAATTAATGTTGTAATGCCGGGGTTCAGGTTCCGTTCAGCAAGGGTATGTATCATTTTAGACGTGATGGCGTTAGTTTGATAATTAAATCCACATCTGACGTTAATTGAATATAAAAGTTAATAATGGTTTAGTTCTATAAATATAAACAACAAAAGAATACGTGTTTACACGAACACCGCCATTCATCAGTGTATTATCCTCAGACACGACGATACCCGTAACGAACGTTTTAACTTTAATGCTTAAACATTTAAAGTGCTGTACATACGAATAATGTAGCAAACCGGCGGTCCGACAACGACTGTCATTGTTAGTACAAGGTAACCGGCGGTCCCGACAACGACTAGTGTCATTGTTAGTACAAGGTAACCGGCGGTCCCGACAACCATTGTTAGGCTGTGCTGGTGTGAACAGGCATTTTATTTGATTATTTGATTTAAAATCCTTTCAACTGTTAACATGAAATTTATATCCTAGTAAAGTGTACTTGGTTTATAACAAAGTGCAATTGATAATTAGCGTTTACGGTCGGTAGAGTTTCCGGAAGTAATATTTCCGAGATTCTCAATAGATACTGACCTAGATTTTCATTGTGATGTCAATATCATTGAGCTGCGATGGTAGGGAGGTATTTCATACCATGTTTTACAATCTCATTAAAATGTTTTGTGGAACTGATATCCTTGTAAGCTGTACTTGGTTTATGACAGCGTAAAATTTATATTGGAAGTTTATGGTCGGTAGAGTTACATACCGGAAGTGTTATCATATTGGAGAGCTTTATAATTTTTTTCTAAGCATCTTTGACTTAGATTTTCAATGTAAATCATAAAAATAACCATTTACATTTTTTTTCGAAACTCAAAATATTCCAAAGTTTAACAAGTCATTTTTGTGAAAGTGAAAACGGTATTCACTTTGTAATAAAGTTTATGCATATAGATGCATTTACAAATCAATGAATGCAGTATCCATACGATTAGCTGTCAGAAATCCATCACAAGGTAACAAAGCGTGATTTCTGGTCCTTCAGTACAGTGTTAATAGCCATGTATTGAAGCATAGCAAGGAACGTTCGTCTGTTCAACATAATATCGTGAAATCATACAAACATTGACAGTTTCACTCACCTTATATCCTGTATATTCCAGTTATACAAAACATTGAATCATTTTCACGTATATTGTAGACTACATGTCATAAATACACCTGACCCTCACATTCCCATCATACACATGACGGTATATTTGTCAACAAATGTCCCCGATAGTAGATCAGCCTTCTCCGTAACTTTCCAATATACCTGTAACGTACAGCTGTATGTATGTTTATAGTGTTGTATCTGACGGACAAGGCGGCCAACACTGACCTTGTCTATACTAGCGAGAAGCAGTATAAATGAAAGTTTCCCGGTAGCCTTTCTTCCGCTCTAATAAACACGAAACCCAGTGAAGGGGTAGCAACGCTTATCTTTACACCCCAACGGGTAGACTTGCTATAGCCAAATAACAATATGCAAATTTCTGGTCTTATTCTTCTATCGTTTGTGGCTGTATTGATTTTCGTTGAAGTAACATTTCACATACCGTTTGTAAACAAGAAATTGGGCAGTCAGACTTAGCAATGCATACTTATATTATACATATAATGCTTGTATTTCATCAATGTTTTTTTTATTCAACAGTCTCGTTGGAGAGGGAAAATCACCAATAAGATAAGTCTTCAACACCACCACCACCACCAACCCCCCCTCCCCCTTTCGAAAAAAAAGAAATGTTAAGAATTCGAACGAAATTAATAAAAACAAACATAAAGCCGAGAAATACCGGTAGTATTGAGAGCTATATATCATGCAATGTTCAGGAAGCGATATTTTCCATGTAGGTTGTTTGGCCAAACTATCGTACTCTACATCCGTGTAATGTCTGTTTGTATTTCTAGAACAACACTAAACAACATAGTGTAGAGATGTTTTGTGTGGCCTCACACTTTTAACGTCGGCCACATTTACGTTAATTAGTCACATTGCCATCAAGCGTTTATCTGATCTTCACCGCCACCCCAAGTCAAGTAGAGGCTTTACGAGGCCGTGTCGGTTTCTTACACACTACGTTCAAGCAACGATACTCTATCCATGTACCGGTGATGGTTTTCACAAAGCCACATCATTTTTCCTTAACGTGTATGCACAAATTTTATACCAACAGAACAAACTTTTTTGGTGCAGACATATTTAGCTCTCAAATCTTCCCAAACAATCGACGTTATGTTAAATGTTTGCAATCAAGTTCATGTTTTCAGATAACTATTTGATGAACCCATTGTATCAGTAATTCAAGTCTACAAAAATGTCTCTTTAGAAATGAAATCATTTCATTGCATAGCAATTTCTCACGGTCGCTATCAATTTCCGGCAAAAGAGACCACCACGTGACTAACAAGTATTTTACGAATATACGAAAATACTAATTGGTTTCGTGGGTCCGATAGTGTCCACCTGAGTGTGCCTATATGGTAGGACGACTCCGGATCACATTAAATTGTTTATAACGACACCAATATACATACCTGCTTGACCTAGATCAGAAGGAATACATCCTATAAACAATAAATCCCACCAGTGATCAGAGCCGAGACAAAACACTACACCTTTGAAGCCCTCTCGAAGCCGAGACTAGTGTTGTGTGCGTGTCTGTTTCAAGTTTGATGCAATATCTGGTCTCTAGATCTTGACGCCGTCTTCTTGTGTATCGAGACTGCGATCAATAATGATATAAACACGTTATAATGTGTGTCGTACCTAGTGGTATACAGTCATATTGTGCATTACATGATGGTTTAGGTAATGGTGTATAAACCTTTTTGATGTTTTCACAGTTCCTACTGTTGCCTTCCGTTTTGTTTTTGTGTCTCTCCAGTTCCTGATGTTGTCTTTCCTATTGCTTTGATGTCTTACCAGTTCCTCTTGTTGTCATACCTTCTGTTTAGGAGTCTCTCGAGTTCCCTTTCGTTTTGTATTTTCACTTCATGATGTTGCCCTCCCTTTCGTTTTGTATATCCCGTTCCCGTCGTTGCCTTCCCTTTTGTTTTTTGGTGTCTCCTCAGTTCTTGTAGTTGTTTTCCTTTTTGTTTTGGTGTCTCGTCAGTTCATGTCGTTGCTTTCCCTTTTGTTTTGGTGTTGCGTCAGTTCCCGTCGTTGCCTACTCTTTTGTTTTGGTGTTGCGTCAGTTCCCGTCGTTGCCTTCCCTTTTGTTTTGGTGTCTCGTCAGTTCATGTCGTTGTCTTCCCTTTTGTTTTGGTGTCTCATAAGTTCCTGTCGTTGCCTTCCATTTTTGTCGTGGTGTCCTCTCGGCTGCCCTGCAGGTAGGGCGTAATATTTGTACCTGCTGCCCCCATTGCATGATCGTTAGAGGCGAATACATTTTGGATCTTATCTTTTCTCTTGATTATCAACTTTCTTCTTCCTAACGTCTTCCTTGACAATGCCTCACTTTTGGCCTTTAGTTGAGCGTTTCTCTGTAAGGAAGGCTTTTGGTCCTGTCCCCTGGCCGAGACATACCAGAGTCTTTAAAAATGATAGTTGCTACTCCTGCTTAGCGTTCAGCATATTAGGAGTGGGGCGACTGGTTCACCCGTTGTCAGTATAAATCGGCAAAAGTTCCGGCCTATCACAAGGAGGAGACTTAACACTAACATACCGCAGCTTCCCAAAACACACATACGCACTCACCACATGCACGTCGCCCGCACGAGAGACCGTCCTTACATGACCTTAGCTGTTGATAGGCCGTTAAACAATAATAAACCAAACCAAACCAAACCAAATGTCCCCTCAGTTCTTGCCGTTGCTTTCCCTTTTGTTTTGGTGTCTCGTCAGTTCCTGTCATTGCCTTACCGTTTGTTTTGGTGTCTCTCCTGTGTCTGGTGTTGCCTTACCGTCTGTTTTGGTGTCTCTCCTGTGTCTGGTGTTGCCTTACCGTCTGTTTTGGTATCTCTCCTGTGTCTGGTGTTGCCTTACCGTCTGTTTTGGTGTCTCCCCTGTGTCTGGTGTTGCCTTACCGTTTGTTTTGGTGTCTCTCCTGTGTCTGGTGTTGCCTTACCGTCTGTTTTGGTGTCTCCCCTGTGTCTGGTGTTGCCTTACCGTTTGTTTTGGTGTCTCTCCTGTGTCTGGTGATGCCTTCCATTTCGTTTTGTATCTCCACGGGTATGGCATTTCCTTTTGCTTTTCTGCTTCCTCGGCGGTTGGTGTTTATATTTGTCTTTGATTTTCTATTTTATCCCTTGTTGCTATCCTCTTTGCTTTGGTATCTTTCCAATATGTTCACGTTTATTCCGATTTTACTTAACATATCGTTGATACCTAAACCTTTTTTCCCGCCAACGTAAACAGAAATATACATCCAGTTGTCAAATACCGTGATGAAAAATTTATACTTTGCGCTTTCACATAAAACATTTTGAATACGTTTCATATGAACTGAATCCCTAGCTTGTTATTGATATTTTGTCGTCATGGCAACAATTACAAATTGTATATAACCTTTTACTTAAATTTTTCTATCATTACATAAAAGCAATAGCGCAAGCTGTATATTTGTAAGATACATGTACATGTATGCGTTATAATCTGCTCTGGGACACAGAAAACAATGCTCACTAGTTTCGTACTCGGTTAAAAAAAAATCCACAGAAATCGATATAAGGTTTCCAATGTTAAAGCATTTCAAAAAACACATTGTGGCTATGAATTATTCAGAACGTTTCGCACACTCATGTAAAATCACACCGCTGCTAGTTTCGAATTTCAGTAGGACTATTTCTATATCACACTGATGATAGTTTCGTATTCCAGCAGGACTATTTCTATCAAACTGGTGTTTCATTTATGTAGTTTCATTTCTTTAGATGAAACAATCAGATGTTATTTATATTTTGTGTGGCGCCTTTAGATTACGAGTAACCTACAGATGATAAATACGCTGAAGAAATAGTCCATGTAACTATTAACAAAAACAAGGTAGACCGTAGCCGCATCACTTACATATCACTCCGCGGAATGGGAAAATGCTCTACTACAAAATACCGCGGTTCTCAAAGTCCTGTGAGAACTTCTTTGACTATTATTCTATCTTATGTTGGAAATGACATCCAAATTCGTATACCGATGGGTCTGTATCATCGTGTTTTTGAGATAACGAAATTTACCGTAAATATCAACATCAAACACTGTCCAACATGTTCAAATTATCTAGGTCATCTTTATTGTGAAGATAGAATGATAATGAACAAATGTAAACATTGTGAAAAACATTGCGATGTTAAAATGTACTTTCTTTACAACAGGTAGCGGCTCATTGTATCAAATATATACACATCTAATACATTGATGTACTCTATCACTCTATCACCAGGAATCAATAGCTGGAAAATTCACGAATCTGGCCAGAAGGTAATGTATATCACATTAACGAGATTTAAATTTGCTGTGATGACGTATTTTCAAACTGGAATCCATTTTGCTCAAAATGTCATCTCCTCTTTGGTAAATGAGCTATTTAGTGCCTAACCATGTTTATCATTGGTGGGCGCCGTATGAAATACAAGGCCTTCCTATTATGATAAACTTTTATATATATATATATATATATATATATATAGGGTCTAGTAAGTAATAACGACGGTATAAACCAATATAGGTACTGGATCCTAACAAACAAATGTTGGATGCGTATTACTAGAAATAGATATATGTTAAGTAGTAATAACGACAGTACAGACAAGTAAATTGTCCGATTTTCGAGGCAATCTGCCCCTTTATCAAGACACAGGTAAATTACATACGATCACATATAGACATATAACATGGAACAGTTACACAAATATAGTAGGTATAAACAACAAAAAGTATCATAATGTTGTAAAAATGATCCCCCTCGGCCGATACTAAATTCGCCGAGTATCGGCCGAGGGGGATCATTTTTACAACATTATAAAAAACCATTACCTGGATCTGACCTAGATTTACCTGTCGGGTGTCGTTGATGAACCTTTACCTGGATCTGACCTAGATTTACCTGTCGGGTGTCGTTGATGAACCTTTACCTGGATCTGACCTAGATTTACCTGTCGGGTGTCGTTGATGAACCATGACCTGGATCTGACCTAGATTTACCTGTCGGGTGTCGTTGATGAACCATTACCTGGATCTGACCTAGATTTACCGGTCGGGTGTCGTTGATGAACCATGACCTGGATCTGACCTAGATTTACCTGTCGGGTGTCGTTGATGAACCATGACCTGGATCTGACCTAGATTTACCTGTCGGGTGTCGTTGATGAACCATTACCTGGATCTTACCAAGATTGTCTAATGTTTCCAAACATTAAAAACGTTCAAAAACCATATGGAATTTTCTAGAAAGTTCAGTACTTCCTATAAGACGACTTTTGATACGAGTTATTTGACAGCTTCCTCATATATACCACAAGCCAGACCTGACTCTACTCTCGCACTATAACGTTACCAACGAGAATTGGATGTAAAATCGAACGGTATGAAGGAATATTGGAATCATTAATTAGTATAGCATGCAGGGATGTGTAAACCTGGGGACGAGGTCCGTGTCTCACGTGATCGATATGTCGGAGAAGGGGGGTGGTCACACAGGGAAATCCGTCAGATGGTAATATATCTAATAAACACACAACACGCCCGTGTCACGTGATAGATGCGTCCCGGGAGAGAGGGGATATATTTAACAGACACACATCACATATACACAAGGAGTTCGTGGAATCTAGCAGCGTACAGAAAAAAGTCTTTCTTCATACCGTATTGGTTTGTCTTTGAATGAGTTCGAATTGATAACATTGATTTAACAAATGACAACCTAGCATTTTATTTCATCATGAACCTTCTTACAGCAACTATATGCTTATGAGGGCGGATGTCTTAGGAGGCACGGCATCCAACGTCATGACAATGGGTACACGAACAACCAGGGTTATATTAGGACTAGTGACTAGGGGGGACATCTACAGCCAGGGTTATATTAGGACGAGTGGTTAGGGGAACATCTACAGCCAGGGTTATATTAGGACGAGTGGCTAGGGGGACATCTACAGACAGGGTTATATTAGGACGAGTGACTAGTGGGACATCTACAGCCAGGGTTATATTAGGACGAGTGACTAGGGGGGACATCCACAGCCAGGGTTATATTAGGACGAGTGGTAAGGGGGACATCTACAGCCAGGGTTATATTAGGACTAGTGGTTAGGGGGACATCTACAGCCAGGGTTATATTAGGACGAGTGGTTAGGGGGGACATCTACAGCCAGGGTTATATTAGGACGAGTGGTTAGGGGGACATCTACAGCCAGGGTTATATTAGGACGAGTGGTTAGGGGGACATCTACAGCCAGGGTTATATTAGGACGAGTGACTAGGGGGACATCTACAGCCAGGGTTATATTAGGACGAGTGACTAGGGGGACATCTACAGCCAGGGTTATATTAGGACGAGTGACTAGGGGGACATCTACAGCCAGGGTTATATTAGGACGAGTGACTAGGGGGACATCTACAGACAGGGTTATATTAGGACGAGTGGTTAGGGGGGACATCTACAGCCAGGGTTATATTAGGACGAGTGGTTAGGGGGACATCTACAGCCAGTGTTATATTAGGACGAGTGGTTAGGGGGACATCTACAGCCAGGGTTATATTAGGACGAGTGACTAGGGGGACATCTACAGCCAGGGTTATATTAGGACGAGTGACTAAGGGGACATCTACAGCCAGGGTTATATTAGGACGAGTGGTTAGGGGGACATCTACAGCCAGGGTTATATTAGGACGAGTGGTTAGGGGGACATCTACAGCCATGGTTATATTAGGACGAGTGGTTAGGGGGACATCTACAGCCAGGGTTATATTAGGACGAGTGACTAGGGGGACATCTACAGACAGGGTAATATTAGGACGAGTTACTAGGGGGACATCTACACCAGGGTTATATTAGGACGAGTGACTAGGGGGACATCTACAGCCAGGGTTATATTAGGACGAGTGGCTAGGGGAACATCTACAGCCAGGGTTATATTAGGACGAGTGGCTAGGGGGGCATCTACAGCCAGGGTTATATTAGGACGAGTGACTAGGGGGACATCTACAGCCAGGGTTATATTAGGACGAGTGGTTAGGGGGACATCTACAGCCAGGGTTATATTAGGACGAGTTACTAGGGGGACATCTACACCAGGGTTATATTAGGACGAGTTACTAGGGGGACATCTACAGCCAGGGTTATATTAGGACGAGTGGTTAGGGGGACATCTACAGCCAGGGTTATATTAGGACGAGTGGTTAGGGGGACATCTACAGCCAGGGTTATATTAGGACGAGTGAACAGGGGGACATCTACAGCCAGGGTTATATTAGGACGAGTGACTAGGGGGACATCTACAGCCAGGGTTATATTAGGACGAGTGACTAGGGGGACATCTACAGACAGGATTATATTAGGACGAGTGGTTAGGGGGGACATCTACAGCCAGGGTTATATTAGGACGAGTGGTTAGGGGGACATCTACAGCCAGGGTTATATTAGGACGAGTTACTAGGGGGACATCTACAGCCAGGGTTATATTAGGACGAGTTACTAGGGGGACATCTACAGCCAGGGTTATATTAGGACGAGTGACTAGGGGGACATCTACAGCCAGGGTTATATTAGGACGAGTGGCTAGGGGGACATCTACAGCCAAGGTCAATGATGGAGATCATTTCAAACCTTTTCAATGTCTATGTGTCATGTTAAATTGTCACAACCACTGTTTAATCGTTTGATCGATTTTGATTAAAGTGTCGTAGTTTTTTTCGGCATAACAGTATAATATTCTTTTGGCCCCGGATATGACGCGACAGGTGGCGTTACTGGTCAAGATGAAGTATGTGATTGGTCAATGTATCGGTAGATGCAAAATGCAGATATGCAGTTAAAAACGAAACAAAGTTAAGATTGAATGCAAGCTGAATAAGTGGATGTATCTTTTCAAATGACACATTAACAAAATTATATTCCTGATTCAAATGCAGTCTTATTATCACCAAAAATGATTCAAACTGATATAATTTTGTTATCCGTGCTGAAACGCTATAGTTCGTTAATTTATTTCACCAACAGTTTTACATTATAACCACCAGCATTAAAACTATGCCATTTATCTGTTTTAAAGTTATTTATTGTTTCTAATGTTATATGTGTCGATCCTAACAATACTGACCAAGCGATGTCGGTATTCTTACTTTCAACCTGTTGTACATTGTTTTGTCTTGTTCCTTAATTACGGTGAAAATGAATGAACTTGCACCTTTAAGGGTAAATAAACAGCAAATCTAGTAAAAACAGTGATATTTCACAAGGCTATACATTCATACTATGGTGCAATTTAACAAAAGTAACATGTTCTACTTTTAGTACGTATCGTGACAAACCGTGGGCCTCACTGTTGACATGTGTAATGTGTTAAGTTGTTTGTAAAATTCTAACAAAACATGCGAAAAATGTATGTTTCAGGGGGACATAATTAGCTCATTTGTGTCACAAATATCGCACAAAATAGCCATGTCGTATTGCTTTCAAGTATCTAAAGCACAAACTATGAGTAGTGGTTTGACCAGATTTGACTTTATAATATGTATAAACACTGATTCTATTTTGACCTTGGAATGTAAATAGCAGTTGTGAGTGATATCGCACAAATATGGCATATAGGGGGTATTACAAACATCAAAAATGCTCTTATAAGACGCTATCAAGAACTCCTGATATAACAAGAAGACTGTTTTAGGGGGAAAAGTTCAACTGCTGAGTTTGGGGTAAAGATGCCTTTTTCTGAAAAAAGCCCCAAGCTCACAAGTTTATCAATTTGTCTTAAAAAGCGCCCTTCTTACTATGATCAGATGTCTTAAAAGTATATGATGTGTGAGCATGTTTGTATTGAAATATCTCCCTTCATGGCATGGTTGTGTAGTTCTATCCACAGTTGCCATTTGCATTTCAAGGTAAAAACAAAGTAAATGTTTATACGTGTATATTAAGTGAAATCCGGTCAAACAAATGTTCCTATAATGTGTTATAGACACTCGTTAGCATAACAGCATGGACATTTTCAGGTTAGATTATGGGTGTGTAACTTGGAACACTTTCATGCTACATCTTACCACAAAGTTAGTCTACCTTAGACACCGTGAGCATCTACAGCAAGTTATTGGTGACTGTACGAAACTACATGTCCAAACAAACATGTCCAAGTTTGTAGACATCTATTTGTGTTTGAAATTCAACATTATTCTCCTACATTTGTAAATAGTCGACCCTTAAGTAAATATAAACTCTAACACCCGGTTAATAAATATAAATATGTATGACTATAAATGGAAGTTAATATACAGAGCGGTCATTAAGAAAGTCCGCAACCCACATACTGTAGGAATATGTAATAAGACAACCTTGTTGAACGTTATGCCAAAAATCGTTCATTGTTACAAAATTGTAACGACTCTTATCGCCGTCTGCGTGACCGTTCATTTCTCCCAAGAGGTGAGAATTACCATTACTTCCAAACACACAGACGAGCACGAAACCAAACGTATGTACTACACCGAATTGTGATGGCAGATTATCACTGAGAATTTGTAACGTGAAAGGTAGCACACCCTTTGTTTAAAACATACACGAAATATGTCGTTTCACTTTGGTTCTAACGACTTATTGTTCAGGTCATTACTTTAGAACATTAAGCACAAACAGCGCTGAAACAAAGTATTCCCAATTGGTCCTGTGGTACTTAGGACGAATGAAAAAGTTCTGGTTGGTCAAGGATAAACGCCACACTTATCGTCTACTACGGTAATATACCAAGTGTGTTCAACCAGTGAGAAACCCTCACGCTTTAAATTTGAAAAAAAATATGTACGAAATTAATTTAGAAAAAAATTAAATGACGAAGTTTGTACAGACAACTGATAAAACCATGATAACAATGTTCCCAGAAGTATAGATTCTGCCGGAAGTCGAATACCTAATCTATATTGACTACCGGAAGTACGTCATAAATAATCTGCCGATTTGTTTCGTGGAATTTACAACCTAAAAAGGACCCTATAACATTGCAAAAGAAGATGTGTGTATGATAAATTTCCTACAGAAATCTACCACCATATCCGCTTATTGTGTTTCTAAGATAAAGGTTCCAATTGGCATCTGTATAAAAATGTCAATGGATATCTCCAAGGCATTCGACAGAGGTGGCATAGGGGATTTCCAAGTGAAACTAAAGAGTTACGGTATTTCAGGCAACTTGTTGGACTGGTCAGCAGGGGCCCGTACAACTATCTGTCTGGAACGTTTTGGACAGTTAGGACAACGATCGTATTGAACGGAACACTGTCCGAAACAAGTTCAGGCTGTGCCTATAAAAAATGGTGTGACTCGCACAGTGACGACATCCATCATGGCCGACGGTAACATATTTCACAATTGTACATGTGGTATTTTCTTCGCCACCGAAGCCGCAGTTAAACAACATCGCGCAAAATGCATCTTTTGCAATTGAAAAGGGAAGAATTATCACCGTTTATGTGACATCTGAAGCACAAAATCATTATTTTTTCATGATTTTTGACATCATGAAGAAAAGCTATTATTCTTTTGGCTGGGACAAGCCCGTGCATTCGACTGAGAACAAATCCCGCAAACGTTCAGAACATGTGCCAGACAGTGAATCGAACGCACCCTGGTAATTCATCATGTCTAGATCTGTTAAGGATATAACGGTCTACATAGAAACCTAACATTAAACCTTTTTGAATATACAACATTGGCTGAATAATCAAAATCTCCATGTATGATTTACTACGTCTACAACTTTTAACCCAACATTTCCCGACAGCACTGTAGCATTGGCTTTTGACCCTTTGACCCTGACAGAAATCCTAACTGGACAGTCTCAATAAGGAAGCAGCGTGGAGTTTGATTACTGCGGATTTGACTTAAACATATTTATTATTAAATTTCTACATAGGATCAGGCTTACTTCAACTTGCATCTTCTCCCAGTATACAAATATAGAAGAATAGTATCACAATATACATTGACACAGAGAAGACCAGCAATACAATGAAAAATGTCATATTTCTATAATAATTAATAAGTGTGTGGATAAGGTTCGAGCTCGAAACCCACGTGTGGCAGTTGCATGGTACTGACCGTAGACATGTGTCTTTTTCTCCGGGTACTTCCGTAAAACATTAATTTTCTCATAATATTTCATGGATATTATCTCCCCATTTTGCATCAGAATTAAAAGTTACACCTAATATTTTATGGTGATCAGTTAACGTTAGGGCTTTCCCATCAAATATTAAATATTACTCCGGATCCACTTCAACTTTACTTGTTGTTAAGGAAACAATTTTCTTTTTTTATATCGACCTTGACCTTTCACCTTACGGAGAACAATCCCTTAAAAGCAGCCCCAATAAGGAACAAGTTTGTGAAGTTTGAATTTGATCTGGCTTTTGTAAGTTGAGTAAATGTCCGGAACCACGTTTCTATGTATAGTAACAGTGACCTTTTACCTTTTGACAGGATAAGACGTCTCAAACAAGGACTCGTAGTTTTAACATTACCTTATAGGAATCCAGTCCTGGTATACATAAACACAATAAAATCTCAAACAAGGACTCGTAGTTTTAACATTACCTTATAGGAATCCAGTCCTGGTATACATATACACAATAAAATCTCAAACAAGGACTCGTAGTTTTAACATTACCTTATAGGAATCCAGTCCTGGTATACATATACACAATAAAATCTCAAACAAGGACTCGTAGTTTTAACATTACCTTATAGGAATCCAGTCCTGGTATACATATACACAATAAAAAACAAAGTCTGAAGAAATATTTCGACACAAGCTCGAAATGTTATCGATCAATTTCCTCCAGAAGGCGAAATATTAAGTATCGTGGTCGAATCGCAAATACTGTTTTATAATCATATTAAAATTACAGAGTAGTTAACAGTAAAGTTAGTTAATTATAAAGAAACAAGTGGAATACAAAATAAACACACGCATCAGCATTAGTAATGTAGCGTGAATATTCTATAACACACCAAGTCTAGATCTACTGCAATATTTAGTTTCGTTTCGTGTTGTTCTGTGTCATGTTTTCTACTATGAGTTTTAGTTTCGTGTTACTTTCTCTTTGTTTGTTCTTTTACGATTTTTTTTTTTTCAAATCTTGAAATCTATATCAAGAAAATCAACCCCCTTCCCGGTAAACAAAAAAAAATATGTCGGAAATACACACATTATCTAACAAGTCATTAATTTTCTAATAGATACACGTTCTTGAAATGATGCCAATGAAGTTGAAGTGATTATTGGTATAGTTATGGTTGATATTACGATTCTAACTAACATAGATGTCAGTTAAGGACAGCATGAACGGCGACCAAACAAGGAAAACACTGACGATCATGCCTTCCAATGATTATATATCACACAAAAGGGAGGTAACTCATTAACACAAGCGCAGTGATCAATAAAAACTAGCATTACATTTTAGCGATAAGTGGGCTGTATGTTGAGGCTAATGTAAAACCCTGTAACATGATGCCAATACGCCATTACTGGGAGGGGATAAAATTGTAGATGATATCAATAAATCCCTGGGACCAATACGTGGCCTTGTGATTAAGTGTTTCAATGAAGATCTGATTACACAAACTTACCCGTGTCAAGTGTGCTCGGGTGTTCGTTGCTGACGGAATATGTTTCATAATAACCTGATATCGACATTAGTTCGCACTCATAAGGTTGCGTACACCGGAAATTGCAATGACGTAAGTCCGTAGTAGATGCCAAAACAATGAAAGTCACGGGGTGCAAATCACAAATAACAATCGATCCCGAATGTGGGTAAATGTAGATCAGATAAAAAAAAAGAGATAAAAACGATGATTTAGCGAAAGGATAAGTCATGCTATGATTGATGATCTTAGTTTTACAAATTACTACGCGCTGACAACAATAACGTTAAACAAACTATATTATCAACAGTAAGGGGTTAAAACGTTAAATTATTTATACATGTTCACAAATAACAAAACTGCCACTATTAAAGTAGAAGAAGAGTGTTTCCCATTGTATATATGTTATTAAATTAAATTTGACTTAACGTGAACTTTTGTTTTGGAGTTGAAATTAAAAAAAAAATCTGTCAAGGGAAGACAATTCAAATCGTAGCCAGAGGGCGAACGCAGTTTAACGTTTTAGATGTTTGCTAAAAGTTGTAAATACAAGTATATTGATTGGTTCAATATTGTTTAACGTCCTATCAACAGCTAGGGACATTTAAGGACGGCCTCCTCTATGTTTCGTTTGGTTCAGTATTGTTTAACGTCCTATCAACAGTAAAGGTCATATAGGAAGGCCTCCTCTATGTTTCGTTTGGTTCAGTATTGTTTAATGTCCTATCAACAGTAAAGGTCATATAGGAAGGCCTCCTCTATGTTTCGTTTGGTTCAGTATTGTTTAATGTCCTATCAACAGTAAAGGTCATATAGGAAGGCCTCCTCTATGTTTCGTTTGGTTCAGTATTGTTTAATGTCCTATCAACAGTAAAGGTCATATAGGAAGGTCACCTCTATGTTTCGTTTGGTTCAGTATTGTTTAATGTCCTATCAATAATAATGGTCATATAGGAAGGCCTCCTCTATGTTTCGTTTGGTTCAGTATTGTTTAACGTCCTATCAACAGTAAAGGTCATATAGGAAGTTCTCCTCTATGTTTCGTTTGGTTCAGTATTGTTTAAAGTCCTATCAACAGTAATGGTCATATAGGAAGGCCTCCTCTATGTTTCGTTTGGTTCAGTATTGTTTAACGTCCTATCAACAGTAAAGGTCATATAGGAAGTTCTCCATTATGTTTCGTTTGGTTCAGTATTGTTTAACGTCCTATCAACAGTAACGGTCATATAGGAAGGCCTCCTCTATGTTTCGTTTTGGTTCAGTATTGTTTAATGTCCTATCAACAGTAAAGGTCATATAAGAAGGTCTCTGATGTGCTTTGTTTGGTTTAGAGTTTATTAACGTCATATGAACAGAGGAGGAGGAACACTCCACTAAATGCAAAAAGTGAAGCAGTGTCAAAGGAGACATTAGGAAAAAGAAAGTTTAGAAGGAAGAGAACACACAACGTTGGCAGTAGGTACAATTCTTACGTTCTACCTGCAGGCCTATGACAGACAAGTATAGCGATGGATCAATACCATTGTCCCAGTGGAGAATATTAGCTACATGTAGTTAGAAAAAAAAAATCATCTTTCTGCTGTTTTACACTTTAAACAAATACGATTCTCTGGTAAGCAAACATTATTCATGGCATCCAGTGTGCTGAAAACCAATCGAACTTTCCCATTCGGCATGACGTTCATTTTGAAAGCGATATTTTACATTGAGAATGTCAGCGGGTTTCAAAAACAGGTTCCGTTTCTGTTATTTAACAAAGTAAATCAAATTTTCTGTTTACGAAACATAATAATAGCAACGTTTATGTCAGTTTTTAGAAATCTGAGGATATTGTGATAGCCAAACCGATCTTCTGAATGACGCATAACGGTTGCAGACGACGGGTGTTACCCGGGAAATATTAGCAGACGACCAATAATGCGCGGGAAATTGATATTTATGTAAATGGGAATATAATATAACTGTTGAATCCGGTCGTAAATGTTTATGAACAAAATTAATCAAAATCCATGTAAACTGATATTCGAATTATCCTCTTAATTAGTTACAATATTGGATTATGACTAAAACAAAACAAACAAAGCTTTTAACCGAACAAGGCCAAATATCGTTATTCAGAAGTAAAGTCATGCCAATAGATAGAAAAACTAAAATTAATGTACATCATTTCAAAAGTAAATAGTCAGTAAACAAAAACAAGTTACATTTTAAGGTAGAATTCTGTGACTTTATAAAACAATACATGTAAATTATTAACTAATCAATTAATGATGATAGAAATATTTCCAAAAAGTCAATGAAAGCTATATTTGTATCAATGTAAGGGGTGGTCAAATATGGTAGCAAAAAATGTTCCGAATGTAAATAAAAGATGGCTGTCTCTAGACGCCGAAATGGCTGTGACCTTCTTGTAATAAATACAAATGGCGTTCGAATGGATTTTCTCATTAGGAAGTGAATCGCCTACACGAACGAATGCTATGGTTGTAGACTTCGGTAAGAAAGCTTTCCTATTCCTGAATAATTAGTGACAAAAGAAAAAAAAATTAGGACTTCATGTTAACCTGAAGATTCGTCAACTTGATTGAAAATGTAAAGTTGTCAATGGACGCCATAATCAATCCCCGTAGTGACGTCACAGCTGCGAATGGATTAGTAATAGTAATACCATCGCCATTATCACAACATTATCTCGAGTCTTCACTAATTCTCTAAATAGTGTTGCGGCAGTTAAATTAAAAGCCATGGTTCTGAATATATACGTGAATGTCAATCCATTGCCAGAAACAGACAAATATAGCAACACAAGAATTCCCGTAACGTATCAGACGCCGGTAATAAAGACAAAGTGTTTCCGAAAGAATAATAGCTCGAAGCAGATCGAGCGTAGGAAAGAATCCCATCGTTAGGGACAGCATAGATTGTTATATCCTATATTATTTCAGCGAAGAATTATCAACAGAGAAAAGAAATACTTTGAGGTGCCGATATTTTCTGTCGCCGTTTTGATGAAGCGGCGACACCAGTTGACACCATGACGAGAATCGTAATTTTGTTACCGTTATAGCGGTACTTACGGAACAATGATATCTAGAGTACATGCCACCTTCTCCTGACATTTCGAAGGTCCGACCGAAGCTTTGAATCACGTGATCTTAATGATTGTACGTTAGACATATACGAATACAAATTGAGAGCTTGATACTTCAAAAATGAATTTAACATTTTTTTTGCTGCTATTTCGTCACTCAAGATCTCGTTACTGAGGCAACAGAGCGAAGATTATCTTCTTTTCGCCCCGCGGGGCAAAATAATGCCTATAAGTGGTGCGAAATACGACAAACAGCGGGGCGAAATATTTTGGATCGCTTAACCTTAAAAGTTCGTTATTTCGCGTTACGTTTTTTCGTTATTTCGTTTTGTCGCTGCAAAACGATGATGGCTAGCGAGGCGAAATAACGAAATAATGAAATGGCACATATCAGCCAGCAAAGCATTCTCCTGGTCATTTGGCGGTTAAAGTGTTTTTATTACTGTGATTTCCCCGACAATTTTCATAACAAAGTTACGATTTATTTATCATTCGTTCACTCTTTAATTCGTTCATTCATCATTCGTTTATTATTCATTCGTTCATTCATCATTCGTTCACTCTTTAATTCGTTCATTCATCATTCGTTTATTATTCATTCGTTCATTTGTCATTCGTTCACTTATTCATTCGTTCATTTGTCATTCGTTCACTTATTCATTCGTTCATTTATCCTTCGTTCACTTATCATTCGTACACTTATTCCTTCGACAACTTATCCCTTCGTTCATTTGTCATTCGTTCACTTCTTCATTCGTTCATTTATCATTCGTTCATTTGTCATTCGTTCAATAATCATTCGTACACTTATTCCTTCGACAACTTATTCGTTCGTTCATTTACTATTCGTTCGCCTTTTAATTTGTTCATCTATTATTCATTACATTCGTTTGAGCAGTAAAGCATACACTGAAAACACGTACTATATATGATGCACATAAAGACCGATAAATTCAAGGACAAAAATAGACTCCTGGAGTAAAGCTATGAGAGTTAACTAGTCTTTGTCACGTACTTTTGTTAAGAACATCCGTCTAGGCAAGACAGTTAATGGCTCTAGGTCATAAATATTGTATGTCTTACAGTCAAAAGGCTTCGGAAATGACAGGAACAGAAACAAAACTGGAGCCATTAGGAATGAAAGACATCTAAATGACGACTGTGTTAAAGACAATGAGAACAATAGGTAAAAAAAACATGCGTGCTTCCATTGTTCCTGGGATCAAAGATTAAGCGAATATCAATGTGCGAATATCGGAAACAAAAGTTCGATAAAACGAGGAGAAAAAATATGAAGTCAGGAAATATACACACGGAGAATCTTCAAAACTACAATGGGACCAGACGTACCAGTCGAGTAAGCGTCTTCATCGTTGGCACCGCCATGTTATAGTAAGTACAATCAGGATAAGACAGTATTCTGGGTATGCTTTAAGTAACTGGACGATTTAAGACATACCATTTGAGCATTCCAATCTAGCTTACGTCATTTATGAAATGAGGGTTTAATTTCTGATGTTATTGATATTAATGCTGTAAAAGTTCATTAAATAACTCATGATATCAGGAATCCATATTTACAATTTCCCGAAAAAAGATATACAACAAAGTATGAATGATAAGCAATACAGTTTTCAATATCAATTATTTTACAGTTACATGTGTGAATGTATGATTCAGACCAAATGAATTGCCTGACGACCACTGTATCGAACGCACCATGGCGTGTAATTGAATCGAACGCTGTAAAGTTTTTTTTAAACATTTCAATTAGCATAAATGTGCATAGCATCAAAGGTCAACACAACATCCAATTTGCTTAGAAAATTAATTAGGAAAACTAGTTTCCCGAGTCACATGATTAACTAAAGTAAATAAATCACCTGTGTAATTGAAAACAACTGTCTACATGATGAAAGTCAAACATCTAAATGAGTTTTAAGATTAAATCTGAAAAAAATATCTAGAAACTCACTATAGGAAGTCGTCTATTTCTTTAATCACGAAATCTATCTCGTACTTTCTCGTACTATCTCGTACTTTCTCAATGTCTATCGATGACATGTATGTACATTCACAGTGTCGTCATCACTTCTAGGAGACCGATTTTCTTCTCTATAATGATGTTGGGGATGTGATGCTTCCGTTTTACTAAAACATACCTAATACTGAAGTAATTATAGGGCGGTATTCGATATTCCCCAACCCTCCTCGCCCTTTTTTATCATCAATTCCACTTTACAGAGTAAAGACATCCACACAATTAGTATAGAGGGATATTTTAAACGGTACGTCAGAAATGTCGACCTGTCATGGTTTTGTTTGGTGATTGAAGACTATACCTCAACTAGAACCATATAAATATACTGAAAAGTGCAACTTTATATGTGGAAACTTGCAAAACGATCATCAGGTGAATGGTATCTTTAAAATGAATTTAGTAACACTCATCAGGGATGCTAGTTACACCATACAGCTGTTCTGTCCTTTTATGCTAGGCCATCATACAACTATTTCATTATCCAAGGACTCATCAGTGATATTAGAGACATCATACAGCTGTTTCGTCATTATACGAATCACAAGTGATGCTAGGGGCACCATACAGCTGGTTAGTCTGTCTAGGATTCATCAGTGATGTTAGAAGCAGTGTAGAAATCCAAAGAGGAATCAGAGAGACCAAAATAGACAATTAGAAAGAGATTCAATGAGCCCGCTATTTTATAAAAGGACTATTTTAGTCACTCTCATTAATGGTAGATACCAAAAGTGTGGAAACTCCTCAAGAAAGAAAGGACAATCGAATGGAGCATGACCAAAAAAATAAAAAATAGGAAGGGAGATACACCAAATCCTATAGATAGGAAGGGAGATACACCAAATCCTAACAATAGGAAGGGAGATACACCAAATCCTAAAAATAGGAAGGGAGATACACCAAATCCTAACAATAGGAAGGGAGATACACCAAATCCTATCAATAGGAAGGGAGATACACCAAATCCTAAAAATAGGAAGGGAGATACACCAAATCCTAACAATAGGAAGGGAGATACACCAAATCCTATAAGTACGAAGTGAGATACACCAAATCCTATAAATAGGAAGGGTGATACAACAAATCCTATAAATAGGAAGAGAGATACACCAAATCCTATAAGTACGAAGTGAGTACAACAAATCCTATGAATAGGAAGGGTGATACAACAAATCCTATAAATAGGAAGAGAGATACACCAAATCCTATAAGTACGAAGTGAGATACACCAAATCCTATAAATAGGAAGCGAGATACACCAAATCCTATAAATAGGAAGTGAGATACACCAAATCCTATAAATAGGAAGGGAGATACACCAAATCCTATAAATAGGAAGGGAGATACACCAAATCCTATAAATAGGAAGGGAGATACACCAAATCCTATAAATAGGAAGGGAGATACATCAAATCCTATAAATAGGAAGGGAGATACACCAAATCCTAAAAATAGGAAGGGAGATACACCAAATCCTATAAATAGGAAGGGAGATACACCAAACCCAAACAATAGGAAGGGATATATACACCAAATCCTATAAATAAGAAGGGAGATACACCAAATGCTATAAACAGGAAGGGAGATACACCTAATGCTATAAATAGGAAGGGAGATACACCAAATCATAAAAATAGGGAAGGAGATACACCAAATCTTAAAGATAGGAAGAGAGATACACCAAATCCTATAAATAGGAAGGGAGATACACCAAATCCTATAAATTAGAAGGGAGATACACCAAATCCTATAAATAGGAAGGGAGATACACCAAATCCTAACAATAGGAAGGGAGATACATCAAATCCTATAAGTACGAAGGGAGATACACCAAATCCTATAAATAGGAAGGGTGATACAACAAATCCTATAAATAGGAAGAGAGATACACCAAATCCTATAAGTACGAAGTGAGTACAACAAATCCTATGAATAGGAAGGGTGATACAACAAATCCTATAAATAGGAAGAGAGATACACCAAATCCTATAAGTACGAAGTGAGATACACCAAATCCTATAAATAGGAAGCGAGATACACCAAATCCTATAAATAGGAAGTGAGATACACCAAATCCTATAAATAGGAAGGGAGATACACCAAATCCTATAAATAGGAAGGGAGATACACCAAATCCTATAAATAGGAAGAGAGATACACCAAATCCTATAAATAGGAAGGGAGATACACCCCATCCTATAAATAGGAAGGGAGATACACCAAATCCTAAAAATAGGAAGGGAGATACACCAAATCCTATA
Organism: Pecten maximus; assembly: GCF_902652985.1. Taxonomy (NCBI): domain Eukaryota; kingdom Metazoa; phylum Mollusca; class Bivalvia; order Pectinida; family Pectinidae; genus Pecten; species Pecten maximus. Next base: position 43,895,127 of record NC_047023.1, on the reverse strand, counting down.
AATAGGAAGGGAGATACACCAAACCCAAACAATAGGAAGGGATATATACACCAAATCCTATAAATAAGAAGGGAGATACACCAAATGCTATAAATAGGAAGGGAGATACACCTAATGCTATAAATAGGAAGGGAGATACACCAAATCCTAAAAATAGGGAAGGAGATACACCAAATCTTAAAGATAGGAAGACAGATACACCAAATCCTATAAATAGGAAGGGAGATACACCAAATCCTATAAATTAGAAGGGAGATACACCAAATCCTATAAATAGGAAGGGAGATACACCAAATCCTAACAATAGGAAGTGAGATACATCAAATCCTATAAATAGGAAGGGAGATACACCAAATCCTATAAATAGGAAGTGAGATACACCAAATCCTATAAATAAAAAGGGAGATACACCAAATCCTAAAAATAGGAATGGAGATACACCAAATCCTATAAATAGGAATGGAGATACACGAACTTCTTAACTCAACAGATAAGGTAAATTTTAAATATTGATGAATAATTTTACACGAACCTGACGTACGTGTGTATGGTGTTCTATTTCCGTGGGGATATTAGTGAAGAATTTATACAGGATAACATGAGTCCTTGGGGACTAAGAAATCCACCAGGTTTACTACCAAACAATCTCTAAGGAATCGATAACGGATGTTGATATACAATAACACCTTCGTGAAATCGACATTCCACACCAGATATTGTCTGCGACAATATACCAAAGTTTTGAACATTGTCAAAATCCCAGAATACATTAATTTCATTTTATTGCAGAGTGTACGGTGATATAAACTATGTATATGATCAGATGTTGTCACAGATTACACAAGATTTAAATAAAAAGGTATCTGTACTCGACATCATGTAAAAGTTACAGAACAGTGATATGTTTTACCTGTGTGCTTCCTTGGAACAATTACCGTACCGAAGATCAACTAAATTCAGCCTTATACCACACGCATGCTGTCGTCTGCCGGTCTTGTTAATCACTTTGGCGGGAATCACGCGCGGCATGGAGTCTGCTGCTGGCAAGCGAGATCTGAAACAGAGACAATAGATTTACCAGAATAGTGTGTAGGAGGTACCTGGGACAGGCCGGACGTTAGCATAGCAACCGTTTACAGGAAGCTGTGATCCTCCCCGGGTTATATATACTAATATCGCGTACTGTCGGGTGTAATAGCTAAAACTTTTCTATTGTTTGATGTTTTCAAAAGTCAATGATTATAAAACAAGAAATTTCAAAATTATTTCATATTTTCCATGCGACAGATATGATATGATAAGAAATTGAAAAAAAAAATACATTACTGGAAATGGATTTTGTTTAATGTAACTTAACGGACGATTGATCATTTTCTGTAGGGTATCAAATCCTTTTTATCGATGATTCAATTACACTTCAAAATTGCAGTGACAGTCCATAATTATGATGTATCATTTGTAAATTGAAGAATACCTGGACATTTTTAAAACAAATTTTATAAGATGACACCATTCCATGTATCCCCGAGTTACAATCAGTGTTAAATTATGGTCAACGGGGTCATCAGACACAGTCAACATGCACATGAACGGGTTCATCAGACACAGTCAACAGGCACATCTACGGGGCCATCAGACACATCTACGGGGTCATCAGACACAGTCAACAGGCACATCAACGAGTTCATCAGACACAGTCAACGGGGTCATCAGACACAGTCAACATGCACATCAACGGGGGTCATCAGACACAGTCAACGGGGTCATCAGACGCAGTCAACAGGCACATCAACGGGGTCATCAGACACAGTCAACAGGCACATCAACGGGGTCATCAGACACAGTCAACGGGGTCATCAGACACAGTCAACATGCACATCAACGGGGGTCATCAGACACAGTCAACATGCACATCACCGGGGTCATCAGACACAGTCAACAGGCACATCAACGGGGTCATCAGACACAGTCAACAGGCACATCTACGAGTTCATCAGACACAGTCAACAGGCACATCAACGGGGTCATCAGACATATCAACGGGTTCATCAGACACATCAATGGGGTCATCAGACACAGTCAACATGCACATGAACGGGGTCATCAGACACAGTCAACAGGCACATCAACGGGTTCATCAGACACAGTCAACAGGCACATTAACGGGTTCATCAGACACAGTCAACAGGCACATCAACGGGGTCATCAGACACAGTCAACAGGTACATCAACGGGGTCATCAGACACAGTCAACAGGTACATCAACGGGGTCATCAGACACAGTCAACAGGTACATCTACGGGGTCATCAGACACATCTATGGGGTCATCAGACACAGTCAACAGGCACATCAACGGGTTCATCAGACACAGTCAACAGGCACATTAACGGGTCCATCAGACACAGTCAACAGGCACATCAACGGGGTCATCAGACACAGTCAACAGGTACATCAACGGGGTCATCAGACACAGTCAACAGGTACATCAACGGTGTCATCAGACACAGTCAACAGGTACATCAACGGGGTCATCAGACACAGTCAACAGGTACATCTACGGGGTCATCAGACACATCTATGGGGTCATCAGACACAGTCAACAGGCACATCAACGGGGTCATCAGACACATCAATGGGGTCATCAGACACAGTCAACAGGTACATCTACGGGGTCATCAGACACAGTCAACAGGTACATCTACGGGGTCATCAGACACAGTCAACAGGCACATCAATGGGGTCATCAGACACAGTCAACAGGTACATCTACGGGGTCATCAGACACAGTCAACAGGTACATCTACGGGGTCATCAGACACAGTCAACAGGTACATCAACGGGGTCATCAGACGCAGTCATCAGGCAAATCATGAAGGTCATCAGACAGTCATCTGACATATCATCGAGCATCCAACGGATCATATATTGAATAGAAAAAAACCCACACAATTTAATACAGAGTATAAAATTGCGTTTATGTTGATGGTCGTATTTTTTATTATGGTTTATTTTTCTTGGCGCAGCGTAATATTTTCTGCGTGAGGTGCCCCTTTTGGGTTACCGAAATATACATGTATACGGAGTGCTCGCGGAGCGGTACTCTCGGCGTATCGGACAATCTCTTCTTAGATCTACTACGATAAGCTTATTATTAGCTGAGGTACTGTTGTAATCATACCTATAAAAAAAGTGAGGTCCGATCTAGATTGGTTAACTAGGTTTGTAATTAATTCTATTGACATGTTATGCAAAGATTGCTTGTTTTTAAAGGATATTGACGGCTAGCAGACGTAGACCATCAAATGTCAGTGGGACCATTATAGAACAGGTGCAATTTCGGGCAATAAGCCTGTACAGCCTCCACCTGACCAAGTGTTTTCATCAATTTCTACTCCCCTGGTAGCGCCGCCACCAACACCATCCATTCCAGGTGTGTCAGAATGAAGGCGGAGGGACTGGTGATGAGATCACTAACTCCAGTAGTTCCAGCTACTATGCCTGCTGCCCCACAAACCCAGCCAATGTCGCAACATTCTACGACCTTCTTCTCCACAACAAGGGAAGGTACTTCCTCTGACAGACCAACAGAGCAGGTCGGAGTAGCCACTCCTGATAAAGACTGTACAACCTTTGCCACAGAAGCCATCAGTTTCATGACAGGTAAACCAGCTCTGAACACCGATACTTGATCAAGGAGCTCGCTCGCCCGTTCTCTTGACGTTAATGTAGATGTGCATTTGAAACAAAAAATCTTGGCTGAACAGTTTATTGAATTTGGGGCCCTTGTTCAGATCAAACCAAATGAGACCTATGAGTTCACGATGAAGGCCAATAATTTAGCCTTGGTTCCAAAATCACGCCCAATCCCTATTAGATCAATGGAATGCAGCAATCCAGGTTTTTGTGACAATAGTTGTAGAGGGTAAGCCGGAATTGGTAACCCCTCTCATGAAATATGCACATATTGTGCAACACATTGCTTAGAAGGCTGGAGATCAGGCAGTTATTATGTACGGTACCAACTTTCGAAAGTGGAGACAGGCATCCCCTCATTTCTTGCCATATGAACAGGCTACAGAATACTGAGTTGTATCTGGAGGCTATGACTTCTCAGACAGCTTTTGGGGCTCGGTCCAACATGGGGTTCGCAAAAGGCCAGAATAATCAGTCTCAGTCGGGAACCTCAACACAACAACATAATGTCTGTTACAAAGACTCATGTAACCGATCAAAATTGATGGTTTAAGCATGCATGTAGGCATTTGAGGAATCCAAATCAAGTCACCATAAGTAACATCACACCGGCCAAATTTGATAGTTTTGCACTGTATTTGCAGGGTAATCCAAAAGAATCATTTCAATTTTTGGAACAGGAACTTACAGAAGGGTTTTCACAGTCACAGAAGTGTCTTATTCATCATTTATCATTTCCTGTTGCGACTATCATTAACAAATAAACGTATCCCTATCATGTGATGATGATTCTAGTCAGGCGTCTGGTTCTGGCTTCCCTTAGGTTTAATATCAATTTAAAGCTAAACATATACCAGGAAAACACAATGACTTAGCTGACGCCCTGTCTCGTTTCCAGGTCCAACAATTCCGGCGCTCAGCTCCCAACATGGACACTCATCCGACCCCAATTCCGTAACACCTATTGCTAGTTTAAGTACAAGCGTACATCAGCTCATTGATGCTGCATTATCAAAAGGCTCAAACCAATTATAAAGAAGAGCATTCACAGTGTATTCACAGTTTGTCCTTGACTAATTGCATTTGGAGTGCCGTCTGCCCATCAGCGTTCATTATCTTGCGTTATTCATCGCTAGTTTCCTCAAGGTTTGTCACCATCAAACATTCATAGTTAAATATCAACAATCGCCTATATTCACAAATTGGGTGGCTTTACAAGATCCAGCACAATCTTTTCTCATACGAAAATGCTAGCTGGTTTACAAAAAATGGGGAACAAATAAGATTTTAGGCAGCGCAATCCCTCTGGACTTACACAAGATTGTTGAAATATTATCGAAAACATGTGCATCATATTATGACTAAATTATGTTCAAATCCATGTACTTGTTGGTTTTTCATGCCTTCCTTCGCATCAAGGAAAAAACTCCAAAAATGTTCTTCAGCTGAGCAACATTCAGTTTTAAATGCTTGGGGATATCTTTCCATTTAGGTTAGACATTTGTTTCACCTCCTACAAAGGGCATTATAACTGCACCCCTGTGACACTGTCTATTAAAGTGCTATAAAACATTGAATTTTGTCCTGTCCAAGACTTATTTCAGTATTTGAAATCAAGGTGCTCTTTCGAGGATCCTACTTATATTCAACCAAACAGGAAAGCTGTGGCTTATCAGTGCTTTTCTAGCATTCTTAGGCAGTCCCTGATAATAGCCCAGTACAATCCTACACTGTACAGAAGTCCCAGCTTCAGAATAGGAGCAGCAAGTACTGCAGCCAGTCAGGGTATTTCTGAAGTTGGCATACAGGCAATGGGCAGAAGGCATTCCCATGTTTTTAACGATAAGTCCTACATTGTATGTCGAATAGACAGAAATTTTACACCCTACATCCATTGGATACCGAGCATTCCTGGTTTAAGTGTTACTCTGTACCTTTGATGGATACAGGGCATCCCTATAGTACTTGGTGTTTCATTGCGACTTAAATTTTCAATTCTAACTTATATTGGGACTGCCTGTCTCCTTCCTCTGCCATACCTTTGTCATATGTTTATGTTTTATTATTTTGTAATTAATCACGAGCTGGTGTATTATTATGATCACCACCTATAATGTGTATGTATTTGTACCCGGTGACAATGGACAACTCTACTGGTGCAGTAAGTATGGTGGACAGTATGTATATGTATACTGTTACGTACTTCCGCGAAAGTTCCTCCAATACAGGACTTCCGTATAACTGAGGTACAAATCAAGGACACCTTTCTTACAATACAATCAATATCGGGTTTCATACTCCTCTGTGTTAAAGGACCGGCCATGTCGCTAAGCAGCTTGGAGCGAGGCACTTCTGCTGCATTGGTGTTGTATATAACGCATTGTTCCTAAGATAAACTATTTTAGACAGTGGTCCGAGTCTTAGGTGACCAGGATCCGTCTCTTTTGTATTTTTCTGTTTTAGCAGATATATACAGGAACAAATATTACCTACGACTAAATGTATGTATATTGCAGTTTTGTAACATTATGTTATGTGCTACTCAAATTTTTTAGCTTAACATTTTGTCGCTGCTATTTTACTACATTTAATTGTTCAATCAGTACAGCCAGCAGCGCGGGTGGGGGGTTGTATCAGGGAGTCACTTATCAAAAGTAGCTCTTGATGCAAGGTGGCGTTGTTTGGTCCCCTTACCTACAATAGTTATACAGATTTAATATCATTTTGTATTTGTTGAAATAAATACAAAGCAAATGTAATTTGTTTTCTTTTGATTTGTTTTAGTTTAGTTTATTTTGTTTAACATCCTATTAACAGCCAGAGTCATTTAAGGACGTGGAGGTGGAGTAAAGCCGGAGTACCCGGAGAAAAAACACCGGCCTACGGTCAGTACCTGGCAACTGCTCCACGAAGGTTTCGAATTCGCAACCCAGATTTGTAACACGTACATGTATGTTATATGTTACGTCGTTTAAATAAAACAGCCCTCTTCAATCAAAACTTTAAGCATTGGTTATTTTTTTTACTATTGTACTATTACATAGCTTGCTGCTGGAATGAAGGTTAAACAGGTTGTAATAGTGTAATTCTTTAGAGCGTCAGTTAACTGTCTCTTCTAATAATTCTGTCAGCAGCTGATGTTCCGTGGAAGTTTTAACACTAATTCTTCAATTGTTTTCACATTAGTTAATGAAGTGGTAAATAGGTACTTTGTGTACAGGGAAGGTTTAAGATACAAATTCGCGGAAACAAAAGCCCGACTACAAATTACCATCTGTCCCTGTCAGCATGTCTAGTAGGCACTGGAAATCGATTAGGCCACGCCCACTTAAACGGTAGAATACCTAAACTCTTACATGTTTTCATGAGGTAAAATAATCGTTCTCTTAAAGGTTAGCTAAAATAGTCCGAGATCAAAAATTAAATTTAAACGAAAACTGAAGTGAAATATTCGTGTCTTCACAACTATTTCTGACATGTTCAGTTGGTCCATGGTAAATTGTGATCCCAGTTGACACTTTGTACGGGTCATATTGTGTTAGGCACGCAATGCCATCACACCAAAAGAGTAGGTCGATCAGGAAATATACTCCCATTAGTCCGAGCTAGTATTAACTGACAGTGTGTTACCATACTAGATCCCTGCGTTCTCACTGCGTTATATTGTAACTGCAAATGTATCATTTTGAACATGATTCTTTAAAAAAACACCGATGTATTTTAGCGGATAACTGAAATAAGCTGGTTAATTAGTTCAATGTTATCATATTTTTTTATATCATATTTTTGTTGATATCTCATTTCTACTGATTTCTCATTTCTACTGATATCCTATTTAACTGATATTTTAACAGATATCCTTTTTTTATCAATATCTTATTCTTATCGATATTTTTGCTGATATCTTATAAAAGCTAATATTTCATTTTAGCTTCTATCTTATATTAGCTTATATCTTATGTATCACTTGTTGAATAATTTGGAGTTTTAAAGGTTTCACTGGTGAAATACTCTTGTGTTTTATAGAGATCACTGGTGAAATACTCTCGTGTTTTATAGGTATCACTGGTGAAATACTCTCGTGTTTTATAAAGATCACTGGTGAAATACTCTCGTGTTTTATAGATATCATTGGTGAAATACTCTCGTGTTTGATAGGTATCACTGGTGAAAAACTCTTGTGTTTTATAGATATCACTGGTGAAATACTCTCGTGTTTTATAGGTATCACTGGTGAAATACTCACGTGTTTTATAGGTATCACTGGTGAAATACACTTATGTTTTATAGATATAACTGGTGAAATACTCTCGTGTTTTATAGATATCACTGGTGAAATACTCTTGTGTTTTATAGATATCACTGGTGAAATACTCTCGTGTTTTATAGATATCACTGGTGAAATACTCTCGTGGTTTACAGGTATCACTGGTGAAATACTCTCGAGTTTTATAGATATCACTGGTGAAATACCCTCGTGTTATATAGGTATCACTGGTGAAATACTCTCGTGTTTTATAGATATCACTGGTGAAATAATCTCGTGTTTTATAGATATCACTGGTGAAATACTCTTGTGTTTTATAGATATCACTGGTGAAATACTCTTGTGTTTTATAGATATCACTGGTGAAATACTCGTGTTTTATAGATATCACTGGTGAAATACTCTCGTGGTTTATAGGTATCACTGGTGAAATAATCTCGAGTTTTATAGATATCACTGGTGAAATACTCTTGTGTTTTATAGATATCACTGGTGAAATACTCTTGCGTTTTATAGATATCACTGGTGAAATACTCGTGTTTTATAGATATCACTGGTGAAATACTCTCGTGATTTATAGGTATCACTGGTGAAATACTCTCGTGGTTTATAGATATCACCGGTGAAATACTTTCGTGTTTTAAAGGTTTCACTGGTGAAATACTCTTGTGTTTTATAGATATCACTGGTGAAATACTCTTGTGTTTTATAGATATTACTGGTGAAATACTCGTGTTTTATAGATATCACTGGTGAAATACTCTCGTGGTTTATAGGTATCACTGGTGAAATACTCTCGTGGTTTATAGATATCACCGGTGAAATACTTTCGTGTTTTAAAGGTTTCACTGGTGAAATACTCTCGTGTTTTATAGATATCACTGGTGAAATACTCTCGAGTTTTATAGGTATCACTGGTGAAATACTCACGTGTTTTATAGGTATCACTGGTGAAATACTCTCGAGTTTTAAAGATATCACTGGTGAAATACTCTCGAGTTTTATAGATATCACTGGTGAAATACTCTCGTGTTTTATAGATATCACTGGTGAAATACTCTCGTGTTTTATAGGTATCACTGGTGAAATACTCTCGTGTTTTATAGATATCACTGGTGAAATACTCTCGTGTTTTATAGATATCACTGGTGAAATACTCTCGTGTTTTATAGGTATCACTGGTGAAATACTCTCGTGTTTTATAGATATCACTGGTGAAATACTCTCGTGTTTTATAGATATCACTGGTGAAACACTCTCGAGTTTTATAGGTTTCACTGGTGAAATACTCTCGTGTTTTATATGCATCACTGGTTAAAATGTTCCCGTGTTTTTAAGGCAGTGATATAGCCCTGTGGAGGATCTGATATTACTTTGACTTATCACGTGATATTTCATTAGAGTTCAATAAAGATAGCATTTGATCATCGTATCGTATGAGGATACTACTGCTGACACGAAATTCCTGATTTAGTGTTCACTCCTGTGTCGACTGGTGTCAAACAGTGGAATTAACTATCGATCTAGCTACAGGCTAGACACGATGTTCGGTAACAGCACAAAATGATTACACTGAACGATGGAGAGTTTGACTACACTAAACAATGGAGAGTTTGACTACACTAAACAATGGAGAGTTTGACTACACTAAACAATGGAGAGTTTGACTACATTAAACAATGGAGAGTTTGACTACACTAAACAATGGAGAGTTTGACTACACTTAACAATGGAGAGTTTGACTACACTAGACAATGACGATTTTGACTACACTAAACAATGGAGAGTTTGACTCACTAAACAATGGAGAGTTTGACTACATTAAACAATGGAGAGTTTGACTACACTAAACAATGGAGAGTTTGACTACACTAAACAATGGACAGTTTGACTCACTAAACAATGGAGAGTTTGACTCACTAAACAATGGAGAGTTTGACTACACTAAACAATGGAGAGTTTGACTCACTAAACAATGGAGAGTTTGACTACACTAAACAATGGAGAGTTTGACTCACTAAACAATGGAGAGTTTGACTCACTAAATAATGGAGAGTTTGACTCACTAAACAATGGAGAGTTTGACTTCACTAAACAATGGAGAGTTTGACTACACTAAACAATGGAGAGTTTGACTACACTAAACAATGGAGAGTTTGACTCACTAAACAATGGAGAGTTTGACTACACTAAACAATGGAGAGTTTGACTACACTAAACAATGGAGAGTTTAACTACACTAAACAATGGAGAGTTTGACTACACTAAACAATGGAGAGTTTGACTACACTAAACAATGGAGAGTTTGACTTCACTAAACAATGGAGAGTTTGACTCATTAAACAATGGAGAGTTTGACTCACTAAACAATGGAGAGTTTGACTCACTTAACAATGGAGAGTTTGACTACACTAAACAATGGAGAGTTTGACTACACTAAACAATGGAGAGTTTGACTCACTAAACAATGGCGAGTTTGACTCACTAAACAATGGAGAGTTTGACTCACTAAACAATGGAGAGTTTGACTCACTAAACAATGGAGAGTTTGACTACACTAAACAATGGAGAGTTTGACTACACTAAACAATGGAGAGTTTGACTCACTAAACAATGGAGAGTTTGACTCACTAAACAATGGAGAGTTTGACGTACTAAACAATGGAGAGTTTGACTACACTAAACAATGGAAAGTTTGACTACACTAAACAATGGGGAGTTTGACTACACTAAATAATGGAGAGTTTGACTACACTAAACAATGGAGAGTTTGACTCACTAAACAATGGAGAGTTTGACTACACTAAACAATGACGATTTTGAATACACTAAACAATGGAGAGTTTGACTCACTAAACAATGGAGAGTTTGACTCACTAAACAATGGAGAGTTTGACTCACTAAACAATGGAGAGTTTGACTCACTAAACAATGGAGAGTTTGACTACACTAAACAATGGAGAGTTTGACTCACTTAACAATGGAGAGTTTGACTACACTAGACAATGACGATTTTGACTACACTAAACAATGGAGAGTTTGACTCACTAAACAATGGAGAGTTTGACTACACTAAATAATGGAGAGTTTGACTACACTAAACAATGGAGAGTTTGACTACACTAAACAATGGAGAGTTTGACTACACTAAACAATGGAGAGTTTGACTACACTAAACAATGGAGAGTATGACTACACTAAACAATGGAGAGTTTGACTACACTAAACAATGGAGAGTTTGACTACACTAAACAATGGAGAGTTTGACTACACTAAACAATGGAGAGTTTGACTACACTAAACAATGGAGAGTTTGACTACACTAAACAATGGAGAGTTTGACTTCACTAAACAATGGAGAGTTTGACTACACTAAACAATGGAGAGTTTGACTACACTAAACAATGGAGAGTTTGACTCACTAAACAATGGAGAGTTTGACTCACTAAACAATGGAGAGTTTGACTACACTAAACAATGGAGAGTTTGACTACACTAAACAATGGAGAGTTTGACTACACTAAACAATGGAGAGTTTGACTCACTAAACAATGGAGAGTTTGACTACACTAAATAATGGAGAGTTTGACTACACTAAACAATGGAGAGTTTGACTACACTAAACAATGGAGAGTTTGACTACACTAAACAATGGAGAGTTTGACTCACTTAACAATAGAGAATTTGATTACGCTAAACAATGGAGAGTTTGACTCACTAAACAATGGAGAGTTTGACTCGCTTCAAAATAGAGAATTTGATTACGCTAAACAATGGAGAGTTTGACTCACTAAACAATGGAGAGTCTGACTCGCTTCAAAATAGAGAATTTGATTACACTAAACAATGGAGAGTTTAACTACACTAAACAATGGAGAGTTTGACTACACTAAACAATGGAGAGTTTGACTCGCTTCAAAATAGAGAATTTGATTACACTAAACAATGGAGAGTTTGACTCACTAAACAATGGAGAGTTTGACTCACTAAACAATGGAGAGTTTGACTACACTAAACAATGGAGAGTTTGACTACACTAAACAATGGAGAGTTTGACTACACTAAACAATGGAGAGTTTGACTACACTAAACAATTGAGAGTTTGACTACACTAAACAATGGAGAGTTTGACTACACTAAACAATGGAGAGTTTGACTACACTAAACAATGGAGAGTTTGACTCACTAAACAATGGAGAGTTTGACTCACTAAACAATGGAGAGTTTGACTCACTAAACAATGGAGAGTTTGACTACACTAAACAATGGAGAGTTTGACTACACTAAACAATGGAGAGTTTGACTCACTAAACAATGGAGAGTTTGACTACACTAAACAATGGAGAGTTTGACTACACTAAACAATGGAGAGTTTGACTACACTAAACAATGGAGAGTTTGACTACACTAAACAATGGAGAGTTTGACTACACTAAACAATGGAGAGTTTGACTCACTAAACAATGGAGAGTTTGACTCACTAAACAATGGAGAGTTTGACTCACTAAACAATGGAGAGTTTGACTACACTAAACAATGGAGAGTTTGACTCACTAAACAATGACGAGTTTGACTCACTAAACAATGGAGAGTTTGACTACACTAAACAATGGAGAGTTTGACTACACTAAACAATGGAGAGTTTGACTCACTAAACAATGGAGAGTTTGACTACACTAAACAATGGAGAGTTTGACTACACTAAACAATGGAGAGTTTGACTCACTAAACAATGGAGAGTTTGACGTACTAAACAATGGAGAGTTTGACGTACTAAACAATGGAGAGTTTGACGTACTAAACAATGGAGAGTTTGACGTACTAAACAATGGAGAGTTTGACTCACTAAACAATGGAGAGTTTGACTCACTAAACAATGGAGAGTTTGACTCACTTAACAATGTAGAGTTTGACTCACTAAATAATGGAGAGTTTGACTACACTAAACAATGGAGAGTTTGACTCACTAAACAATGGAGAGTATGACTACACTAAACAATGGAGAGTTTGACTCACTAAACAATGGAGAGTTTGACTTCACTAAACAATGGAGAGTTTGACTACACTAAACAATGGAGAGTTTGACTCACTAAACAATGGAGAGTATGACTACACTAAACAATGGAGAGTTTGACTACACTAAACAATGGAGAGTTTGACTACACTAAACAATGGAGAGTTTGACTCACTAAACAATGGAGAGTTTGACTTCACTAAACAATGGAGAGTTTGACTACACTAAACAATGGAGAGTTTGACTCACTAAACAATGGAGAGTTTGACTACACTAAATAATGGAGAGTTTGACTACACTAAACAATGGAGAGTTTGACTACACTAAACAATGGAGAGTTTGACTACACTAAACAATGGAGAGTTTGACTACACTAAACAATGGAGAGTTTGACTCACTTAACAATGGAGAGTTTGACTCACTAAACAATGGAGAGTTTGACTACACTAAACAATGGAGAGTTTGACTACACTAAACGATGGAGAGTTTGACTACACTAAACAATGGAGAGTTTGACTACACTAAACAATGGAGAGTTTGACTACACTAAACAATGGAGAGTTTGACTCACTTAACAATGGAGAGTTTGACTCACTAAACAATGGAGAGTTTGACTACACTAAACAATGGAGAGTTTGACTCACTTAACAATGGAGAGTTTGACTCACTAAACAATGGAGAGTTTGACTACACTAAACAATGGAGAGTTTGACTACACTAAACAATGGAGAGTTTGACTACACTAAACAATGGAGAGTTTGACTCACTAAACAATGGAGAGTTTGACTTCACTAAACAATGGAGAGTTTGACTACACTAAACAATGGAGAGTTTGACTCACTAAACAATGGAGAGTTTGACTACACTAAATAATGGAGAGTTTGACTACACTAAACAATGGAGAGTTTGACTACACTAAACAATGGAGAGTTTGACTACACTAAACAATGGAGAGTTTGACTACACTAAACAATGGAGAGTTTGACTCACTTAACAATGGAGAGTTTGACTCACTAAACAATGGAGAGTTTGACTACACTAAACAATGGAGAGTTTGACTACACTAAACGATGGAGAGTTTGACTACACTAAACAATGGAGAGTTTGACTACTAAACAATGGAGAGTTTGACTACACTAAACAATGGAGAGTTTGACTACACTTAACAATGGAGAGTTTGACTCACTAAACAATGGATTTTGACTACACTAAACAATGGAGAGTTTGACTACACTAGACAATGGAGAGTTTGACTCACTAAACAATGGAGAGTTTGACTCACTAAACAATGGAGAGTTTGACTCACTAAACAATGGAGAGTTTGACTACACTAAACAATGGAGAGTTTGACTCACTAAACAATGGAGAGTTTGACTCACTAAACAATGGAGAGTTTGACTACACTAGACAATGGAGAGTTTGACTCACTAAACAATGGAGAGTTTGACTCACTAAACAATGGAGAGTTTGACTCACTAAACAATGGAGAGTTTGACTCACTTAACAATGGAGAGTTTGACTACACTAAACAATGGAGAGTTTGACTACACTAAACAATGGAGAGTTTGACTACACTAAACAATGGAGAGTTTGACTACACTAAACAATGGAGAGTTTGACTACACTAAACAATGGAGAGTTTGACTACACTAAACAATGGAGAGTTTGACTACACTAAACAATGGAGAGTTTGACTACACTAAACAATGGAGAGTTTGACTCACTAAACAATGGAGAGTTTGACTACACTAAACAATGGAGAGTTTGACTACACTAAACAATGGAGAGTTTGACTACACTAAACAATGGAGAGTTTGACTACACTAAACAATGGAGAGTTTGACTACACTAAACAATGGAGAGTTTGACTACACTAAACAATGGAGAGTTTGACTCACTAAACAATGGAGAGTTTGACTCACTAAACAATGGAGAGTTTGACTCACTAAACATTGGAGAGTTTGACTACACTAAACAATGGAGAGTTTGACTACACTAAACAATGGAGAGTTTGACTACACTAAACAATGGAGAGTTTGACTACACTAAACAATGGAGGGTTTGACTACACTAAACAATGGAGAGTTTGACTACACTAAACAATGGAGAGTTTGACTACACTAAACAATGGAGAGTTTGACTACACTAAACAATGGAGAGTTTGACTCACTAAACAATGGAGAGTTTGACTCACTAAACAATGGAGAGTTTGACTCACTAAACAATGGAGAGTTTGACTACACTAAACAATGGAGAGTTTGACTCACTAAACAATGGAGAGTTTGACTACACTAAACAATGGAGAGTTTGACTCACTAAACAATGGAGAGTTTGACTACACTAAACAATGGAGAGTTTGACTCACTAAACAATGGAGAGTTTGACTCACTAAACAATGGAGAGTTTGACTCACTAAACAATGGAGAGTTTGACTACACTAAACAATGGAGAGTTTGACTACACTAAACAATGGAGAGTTTGACTACACTAAACAATGGAGAGTTTGACTCACTTAACAATGGAGAGTTTGACTCACTAAACAATGGAGAGTTTGACTACACTAAACAATGGAGAGTTTGACTACACTAAACAATGGAGAGTTTGACTACACTAAACAATGGAGAGTTTGACTCACTAAACAATGGAGGGTTTGACTACACTAAACAATGGAGAGTTTGACTACACTAAACAATGGAGAGTTTGACTCACTAAACAATGGAGAGTTTGACTCACTAAACAATGGAGAGTTTGACTACACTAAACAATGGAGAGTTTGACTACACTAAACAATGGAGAGTTTGACTCACTAAACAATGGAGAGTTTGACTACACTAAACAATGGAGAGTTTGACTCACTAAACAATGGAGAGTTTGACTCACTAAACAATGGAGAGTTTGACTACACTAAACAATGGAGAGTTTGACTACACTAAACAATGGAGAGTTTGACTACACTAAACAATGGAGAGTTTGACTCACTAAACAATGGAGAGTTTGACTACACTAAACAATGGAGAGTTTGACTCACTAAACAATGGAGAGCTTGACTACACTAAACAATGGAGAGTTTGACTACACTAAACAATGGAGAGTTTGACTACACTAAACAATGGAGAGTTTGACTACACTAAACAATGGAGAGTTTGACTACACTAAACAATGGAGAGTTTGACTACACTAAACAATGGAGAGTTTGACTACACTAAACAATGGAGAGTTTGACTACACTAAACAATGGAGAGTTTGACTACACTAAACATTGGAGAGTTTGACTACACTAAACAATGGAGAGTTTGACTACACTAAACAATGGAGAGTTTGACTCACTAAACAATGGAGAGTTTGACTCACTAAACAATGGAGAGTTTGACTACACTAAACAATGGAGAGTTTGACTACACTACACAATGGAGAGTTTGACTTCACTAAACAATGGAGAGTTTGACTTCACTAAACAATGGAGAGTTTGACTCACTAAACAATGGAGAGTTTGACTCACTAAACAATGGAGAGTTTGACTCACTAAACAATGGAGAGTTTGACTCACTAAACAATGGAGAGTTTGACTCACTAAACAATGGAGAGTTTGACTACACTAAACAATGGAGAGTTTGACTCACTAAACAATGGAGGGTTTGACTACACTAAACAATGGAGAGTTTGACTCACTAAACAATGGAGAGTTTGACTCACTAAACAATGGAGAGTTTGACTACACTAAACAATGGAGAGTTTGACTACACTAAACAATGGAGAGTTTGACTACACTAAACAATGGAGAGTGTGACGTACTAAACAATGGAGAGTGTGACGTACTAAACAATGGAGAGTTTGACTACACTAAACAATGGAGAGTTTGGCTCTCTAAACAATGGAGAGTTTGACTACACTAAACAATGGAGAGTTTGACTCACTAAACATTGGAGAGTTTGACTCACTAAACAATGGAAAGTTTGACTCACTAAACAATGGAGAGTTTGACTCACTTAACAATGAAGAGTTTGACTACACTAAACAATGGAGAGTTTGACTACACTAAACAATGGAGAGTTTGACTACACTAAACAATGGAGAGTTTGACTTCACTAAACAATGGAGAGTTTGACTACACTAAACAATGGAGAGTTTAACTCACTAAACAATGGAGAGTTTGACTCACTAAACAATGGAGAGTTTGACTCACTAAACAATGGAGAGTTTGACTACACTAAACAATGGAGAGTTTGACTACACTAAACAATGGAGAGTTTGACTACACTAAACAATGGAGAGTTTGACTACACTAAACAATGGAGAGTTTGACTACACTAAACAATGGAGAGTTTGACTACACTAAACAATGGAGAGTTTAACTACACTAAACAATGGAGAGTTTGACTACACTAAACAATGGAGAGTTTGACTACACTAAACAATGGAGAGTTTGACTACACTAAACAATGGAGGGTTTGACTAGAATACACAATGGAGAGTTTGACTACACTAAACAATGGAGAGTTTGACTACACTAAACAATGGAGAGTTTGACTACACTAAACAATGGAGAGTTTGACTACACTAAACAATGGAGAGTTTGACTACACTAAACAATGGAGAGTTTGACTACACTAAACAATGGAGAGTTTGACTCACTAAACAATGGAGTTTGACTACACTAAACAATGGAGAGTTTGACTACACTAAACAATGGAGAGTTTGACTACACTAAACAATGGAGAGTTTGACTACACTAAACAATGGAGAGTTTGACTACACTAAACAATGGAGAGTTTGACTACACTAAACAATGGAGAGTTTGACTACACTAAACAATGGAGAGTTTGACTACACTAAACAATGGAGAGTTTGACTACACTAAACAATGGAGAGTTTGACTACACTAAACAATGGAGAGTTTGACTCACTAAACAATGGAGAGTTTGACTACACTAAACAATGGAGAGTTTGACTCACTAAACAATGGACAGTTTGACTACACTAAACAATGGAGTTTGACTACACTAAACAATGGAGAGTTTGACTACACTAAACAATGGAGAGTTTGACGACACTAAACAATGGAGAGTTTGACTACACTAAACAATGGAGAGTTTGACTACACTAAACAATGGAGAGTTTGACTACACTAAACAATGGAGAGTTTGACTACACTAAACAATGGAGAGTTTGACTACACTAAACAATGGAGAGTTTGACTACACTAAACAATGGAGAGTTTGACTACACTAAACAATGGAGAGTTTGACTACACTAAACAATGGAGAGTTTGACTACACTAAACAATGGAGAGTTTGACGACACTAAACAATGACGAGTTTGACTCATCACTTTTATCTTTCTGTTCTTACTCCAGTATGGCATGTCACTGAGTGGTTACTTCAAGATTAATAATTCATTTTATTTCTTCACACTAAGCTTCTCAATCCTTCCGACAATTTAGTTTGATTTTTGTTGATAGAATATAGCCTGCACATCTGTTTTTGCAATATTGTAGTGTGGCGTAGTGAAAATCCGATAGATATTCATCGAGTAGCTGAATACTGTTCCCCATCCGTCTCTATCGGACCCCATGTGTCTAGGGTTGTGGTTCGACCCATGTGTCTAGGATTTGACCCCAAATGTCTAGGGATGTGGATTTGACCCCAAATGTCTAGGGATGTGGGTTCGACCCCAAATGTCTAGGAATGCCATAGAGCCTGGTTATTAGTTTAGTTAGAATCGAAGTAAAAAACTAAACAATAAATTTCTACCATCACCTAAGTGATACGTTCGTTAAAAAAACGCAAAGAAAGCCACCAGGAAATATCAAATGCCAACGGAAGCCACTTGAAGATCTCAAATTCCTAAGGAAGCAACCAGGAGATTTCAATTTCCTACTGAAGCCACCGGAAGATCTCTAATTCATACTGAAACAACCGAAAATTATCCTGAATTCTTTAGAAAGCAATCGGGATGTTATAATTCCTTAGAAAGCCACCTGGAGATCTGAAATTCCTACTGAACTCACCGGAAGATCTGAAATTCCTACTGAACTCACCGGGAGATCTGAAATTCCTACTGAACTCACCGGAAGATCTGAAATTCCTACTGAACTCACCGGGAGATCTGAAATTCCTACTGAACTCACCGGAAGATCTCAATTTCCCACCGGAAATACGGAAGGCGATTTACAACTATGACAAGGTCCATTGAATTCCTGACTAAAGGCAAAAATCATCACAACAAAATCAACAAAATAAATGGCGTCAATAAGTTTCAATAAGAAAACAAGTCAGTTAAAATGTCAGGTCCTTGAAATACGAACTACGGTATTGACAGTACAAACTATCACTGTAAACTGTCATCAATACTTACATACATTCTAATACAGGGTATTAACCATGCCTGTTTCATAAGCTCACAACCAGCGAAATAAGAAATGAGTGTCTCCCATTGGCGCCGTAAGTATATTTCATTGTATATAAGTCCATTGCCTTACGACAAATATCAACCAAGAGAATGTTTGAAGCTGAGTCAATGTTATAAGAATATTAAGAAACAATAAAGCGTAAAAATGAACTACTAGATCTGAATAAGTATCTGCCAATCTGCTTTATATTATTTTTTATCCTAGAAATCCTACTGTTAAACTATTTATTCATATCGTAGACTGGCGTGATAGCTGACAAAATGTGCTTTATATCCATGTTGGTAGAGGAAATCAAACCCCAAATTAGATACAATTGGATGTCAGTGTCAGACAGGTACGAGACTTCGTCCATAGGAAGTCCTGTTCACTCACGCGTGTCCCCAGTGTATGTCTATATTTAGATGTCAGTGTCAGACAGGTACGAGACTTCGTCCATAGGAAGTCCTGTTCAGTCACGCGTATCCCCAGTGTATGCCTATATTTAGATGTCAGTGTCAGACAGGTACGAGACTTCGTCCATAGGAAGTCCTGTTCAGTCACGCGTATCCCCAGTCTTTGTCTATATTTGGATGTTAGTGTTAGACATGAGAATATCATAATGATAATTCGTTTTATCAAAATGTTATTTCGTTTTACGAAATATTATTTTGTTTTATCAAAACGATAAGTAGTTTTATCGAAATATTATTTCATTTTATCGAAGTAATAATTGGTTTTTACAAAATGTTATTCGTTTTATCGAAATAATAATTCGTTTTAACGAAATATGTTGACCGTTTTGATATGCATTTAAATTTCGGTGCGTGCAAATCAATTTTGAATAGTGTATTGCGTACAGCTGTACCTAATGGGGCACGCCGAATGGAGTTGTACATAAAAGACGTCTGTGAGGATAGTAATCACTGTCCAGGATTAAAACAACAATAACTTCAGTCACAGTCAACTTTCATTTAAACAGCAGAAAACGTTTAGTGTAATACATGCCATTATTGCTGATCGATTTTTATGAATTTCTTCTTCAAATAAGGAAAATAAGGAATAATTGTGTTTGGCAAGAATACTAACTTTTTCACTAAATTTTAAAGCAATAAATGATTTCAAAAGTTAAAAGTATCATATTTATAAGATACATATGGAAACAAGTAACTGTGTCCTTCATCAACGGAAAACCAGTCGATATACACGGTACAGTGAAGTCGCCTCTACAGGGAGTTACTGGGTTTAGTGTATTTAGCATTGAACAAGTCAGATATTTCATTTCAAAATATTTTATTTAATCAAGCATTTGAATTAATTTACATACAATATTTCATAATAGAGATAAAATTTAGATATAAAAATGGATTGGACAACAGGCTAAGCCTATACAGGTCCTTTCCGTACTTCCGTTATAAATATTATAAATAATTTTAGTGGTATAGATGTATTTCTAACTATGTAACGATATATATATTAAATGTTATATGTTTATTATCAGTTAATGGAGGAAAAGAAAGATCATAATTGAGAGGAAAGTTTTGATATTCAGTCAGATATTCAACATGTATTCATACCTACTAATTACCTACATAAACATGTACATCAAATACTACCCATATCCACCCAGCCCCAGAGAATACACTGACACTTGTTGCTGTGTAAAGTGAAGGAAAACCATTGTGCCTCCCTGGGGACAGAAAAACCCAACATACATCGCCCCGAGTAGGAGTCGAACCCTTACTGAAGCGAGAGGGCTGCATCGTCGTGCTTGACTCCTGCCTACGTAGCGATCGAAACTGTCTGATCAATTGGAATGTAATCACGTGATTGTTTCCACGTGATCCCTCAATTAATTTGTAAACACAGGGATTAAATATTTGGTTAGAAAATAAAGCTGAGTTTGTATGCCGCCGGGAAGTATGGCATCCATTTAGAATCGAACAATGGTCTGGGCAAAAGCTTTGAAGCCTGAGTAGTCATACGTCATCCAAACATCACACATATGTATGTATTGTGTTGGCTCGTGGTTTATTGCAGCAGATAATTATTTTTTTTTCAAATGTAACACAATGCTCCTGGACCGTATAAAGACATCTCTTGTTGTAGATAGCTGAGGTTTTAACGGGAACCACTAGTATATCTAACTCAGAACTACTTTAGCTGCGAATGTAGTGAGAGGCCGGAAGTCTATGTTTCTATTTCCCGCATGAGAAACAGGCACACACCACCCATAAATTATGGGAGATTCCCCAGCGTTAACATATAGAGATCATTACAATTGACATAACATTTCACGTGATTTAGCTATCAATGCTATTTGAGAATAAAATCACGTGACGGAAAGTAACTCATTACCGTTTGGACGTCTTCAACACAAACTCAAATCACACGTTTAAGAACGTAGGTTAATGAGTACGACTCTCCGTCGGAGGACAATCGCCCATGTCATAACGTCTGGTCAAGCTACCGGACACGCTTTTAAGATACAATAATATACAATAAAGGCCACAGGAATTGGCTGACACTGCAGAACAAGAGCCACGTTTCCAATCATCTGAGTTATTGATTCATAAAACCATCCAAGGCTCGGCGACAGCGGGACTTCCCGAATTAAAGACATTTATCTGGATAGGTCAAAGATTCCAACAGTAGAATGCCTTCTAGTAGAAAAAACGAAATCAGCGGTGTTGTAACAAACCTATGTTGTAATATACCAGGGATGAATAATAGGGAATGAACAAGTCTTATAACACTGTAATACACCTTAGTCACGTGACCACTCTTTAGTCTGATTGAGATATATATTAATTCTCCCTCAAACCATTAAACACAGTATCATGATATAACGATGAAATCTTTACTACGCTCTAGATCAACTGAGATGAAAACTCTTCTAGGCTCAAGATCAACTGAAATTGAAGCTCTATTAGGCTAGATCAACTGGGATGAAAACTCTTCTAGGCTCTAGATCAACTGAAATTGAAGCTCTATTGGGCTAGATCAACTGAGATGAAAACTCTTCTAGGCTCTAGATCAACTTAGATGAAAGAAGATCAACTAGCTGATCCTAATTTGGCGATTTCCGTGATAGATGACGACAACAGCTAACACAAGAGAGTCATTTGATGTGGTCACTCCAGCAGATTTTATCCTAGTTGTTTATGTAGATAAATGTATATGGACTTTACGGTACTTCTACATTATTATGCCCTAGACAATTACAAATATAAAACCATTGTTCTTATTTTGCTTGAAAAGCGTTTTCTTGACTACTACACGACTGTACTTTGTGAATTCGTTAATGAAATCGATACGTGTCTGTACACAAACCGACCATGATAAAGGTTAATGAAAAACATCTTCCCGCTGTACAATATTGATTGGTTTTAACTTTGTAAAGAAAGTCCTTCCTCGTACTAGCATGATCTGAAGGAACAATTCAATACCACAAGGGATTTTTTTCTCTCTTTTAATTTAGCTTGGTAGATAACGTCCCTTAGATTTCCTGTAAGATGCGCAAAATAATTTGCATACGGAACACTCTTTAAAAAAAAAAAACAGAAGAAAAAGACGGAAATAGGACTTTTTCAATCCGAATTTATATATAAACACATTGCTATGCATCACTCCTACATACCGGCGTAATTAGTTATAAGAGTCTGTGACATCACTCCTATATACCGGAGTAATTAGTTATAAGAGTCTGTGACATCACTCCTACATACCGGAGTAATTAGTTATAAGAGTTTTGACATCACTCCTACATACTGGAGTAATTAGTTATAAGAGTCTGTGACATCACTCCTACATACCGGAGTAATTAGTTATAAGTGTCTGTGACATCACCCCTACATACCGGAGTAATAAGTTATAAGAGTATTTGACATCACTCCTACATACAAACGTAATTAGTTATAAGAGTCTTTGACATCACTCCTACATACCGGAGTAATTAGTTATAAGAGTCTTTGACATCACTCCTACATACCGGAGTAATTAGTTATAAGAGTCTGTGACATCACTCCTACATACCGGAGTAATTAGTTATAAGAGTCTGTGACATCACTCCTACATACCGGAGTAATTAGTTATCAGAGTCTGTGACATCACTCCTACATACCGACGTAATTAGTTATAAGAGTATGTGACATCACTCCTACATACCGGAGTAATTAGTTATAAGAGTCTGTGACATCACTCCTACATACCGGAGTAATTAGTTATAAGAGTCTGTGACATCACTCCTACATACCGGAGTAATTAGTTATCAGAGTCTGTGACATCACTCCTACATACCGGAGTAATTAGTTATAAGAGTCTGTGACATCACTCCTACATACCGGAGTAATTAGTTATCAGAGTCTGTGACATCACTCCTACATACCGGAGTAATTAGTTATAAGTGTCTGTGACATCACTCCTACATACCGGAGTAATTAGTTATAAGAGTCTGTGACATCACTCCTACATACCGGAGTAATTAGTTATCAGAGTCTGTGACATCACTCCTACATACCGGAGTAATTAGTTATAAGAGTCTGTGACATCACTCCTACATACCGGAGTAATTAGTTATCAGAGTATGTGACATCACTCCTACATACCGGAGTAATTAGTTATAAGTGTCTGTGACATCACTCCTACATACCGGAGTAATTAGTTATAAGAGTATTTGACATCACTCCTACATACCGGACGTAATTAGTTATAAGAGTCTGTGACATCACTCCTACATACCGACGTAATTAGTTATAAGAGTCTGACATCACTCCTACATACCGGAGTAATTAGTTATAAGTATCTGTGACATCACTCCTACATACCGGAGTAATTAGTTATAAGGGTCTGTGACATCACTCCTACATACCGGAGTAATTAGTTATAAGAGTCTGTGACATCACTCCTACATACCGGAGTAATTAGTTATAAGTGTCTGTGACATCACTCCTACATACCGGAGTAATTAGTTATAAGAGTCTGTGACATCACTCCTACATACCGGAGTAATTAGTTATAAGAGTCTGACATCACTCCTACATACCGGAGTAATTAGTTATAAGAGTCTTTGACATCACTCCTACATACCGGAGTAATTAGTTATAAGAGTCTGTGACATCACTCCTACATACCGGAGTAATTAGTTATAAGAGTCTGTGACATCACTCCTACATACCGGAGTAATTAGTTATAAGAGTCTGTGACATCACTCCTACATACCGGAGTAATTAGTTATAAGAGTCTGTGACATCACTCCTACATACCGGAGTAATTAGTTATAAGAGTCTGTGACATCACTCCTACATACCGGAGTAATTAGTTATAAGAGTCTGTGACATCACTCCTACATACCGGAGTAATTAGTTATAAGAGTCTGTGACATCACTCCTACATACCGGAGTAATTAGTTATAAGAGTCTGTGACATCACTCCTACATACCGGAGTAATTAGTTATAAGAGTCTGTGACATCACTCCTACATACCGGAGTAATTAGTTATAAGAGTCTGTGACATCACTCCTACATACCGGAGTAATTAGTTATAAGAGTCTGTGACATCACTCCTACATACCGGAGTAATTAGTTATAAGAGTCTGTGACATCACTCCTACATACCGGACGTAATTAGTTATAAGAGTATGTGACATCACTCCTACATACCGGAGTAATTAGTTATGAGAGTCTGTGACATCACTCCTACATACCGGAGTAATTAGTTATAAGTGTCTGTGACATCACTCCTACATACCGGAGTAATTAGTTATAAGAGTCTGTGACATCACTCCTACATACCGGAGTAATTAGTTATAAGAGTCTGTGACATCACTCCTACATACCGGAGTAATTAGTTATCAGAGTCTTTGACATCACTCCTACATACCGGAGTAATTAGTTATAAGAGTCTGTGACATCACTCCTACATACCGGAGTAATTAGTTATAAGAGTCTGTGACATCACTCCTACATACCGGAGTAATTAGTTATCAGAGTCTGTGACATCACTCCTACATACCGGAGTAATTAGTTATAAGAGTCTGTGACATCACTCCTACATACCGGAGTAATTAGTTATAAGAGTCTGTGACATCACTCCTACATACCGGAGTAATTAGTTATAAGAGTCTGTGACATCACTCCTACATACCGACGTAATTAGTTATAAGAGTCTGTGACATCACTCCTACATACCGGAGTAATTAGTTATAAGAGTCTGTGACATCACTCCTACATACCGGAGTAATTAGTTATAAGAGTCTGTGACATCACTCCTACATACCGGAGTAATTAGTTATAAGAGTCTGTGACATCACTCCTACATACCGGAGTAATTAGTTATCAGAGTCTGTGACATCACTCCTACATACCGACGTAATTAGTTATAAGAGTCTGTGACATCACTCCTACATACCGGAGTAATTAGTTATAAGAGTCTGTGACATCACTCCTACATACCGGAGTAATTAGTTATAAGAGTCTTTGACATCACTCCTACATACCGGAGTAATTAGTTATAAGAGTCTGTGACATCACTCCTACATACCGACGTAATTAGTTATAAGAGTCTGTGACATCACTCCTACATACCGGAGTAATTAGTTATAAGAGTCTGTGACATCACTCCTACATACCGGAGTAATTAGTTATAAGAGTCTGTGACATCACTCCTACATACTGACGTAATTAGTTATAAGAGTCTGTGACATCACTCCTACATACCGACGTAATTAGTTATAAGAGTCTGTGACATCACTCCTACATACCGGAGTAATTAGTTATAAGAGTCTGTGACATCACTCCTACATACCGGAGTAATTAGTTATAAGAGTCTGTGACATCACTCCTACATACCGGAGTAATTAGTTATAAGAGTCTGTGACATCACTCCTACATACCGGACGTAATTAGTTATAAGAGTCTGTGACATCACTCCTACATACCGGAGTAATTAGTTATAAGAGTCTGTGACATCACTCCTACATACCGGAGTAATTAGTTATAAGAGTCTTTGACATCACTCCTACATACCGGAGTAATTAGTTATAAGAGTCTGTGACATCACTCCTACATACCGGAGTAATTAGTTATAAGAGTCTGTGACATCACTCCTACATACCGGAGTAATTAGTTATAAGAGTCTGTGACATCACTCCTACATACCGGAGTAATTAGTTATAAGAGTCTGTGACATCACTCCTACATACTGACGTAATTAGTTATAAGAGTCTGTGACATCACTCCTACATACCGGAGTAATTAGTTATAAGAGTCTGTGACATCACTCCTACATACCGGAGTAATTAGTTATAAGTGTCTGTGACATCACTCCTACATACCGGAGTAATTAGTTATAAGAGTCTGTGACATCACTCCTACATACCGGAGTAATTAGTTATAAGAGTCTGTGACATCACTCCTACATACCGGAGTAATTAGTTATAAGAGTCTGTGACATCACTCCTACATACCGGAGTAATTAGTTATAAGAGTCTGTGACATCACTCCTACATACCGGAGTAATTAGTTATAAGAGTCTGTGACATCACTCCTACATACCGGAGTAATTAGTTATAAGAGTCTGTGACATCACTCCTACATACCGGAGTAATTAGTTATAAGAGTCTGTGACATCACTCCTACATACCGGAGTAATTAGTTATAAGAGTCTGTGACATCACTCCTACATACCGGAGTAATTAGTTATAAGAGTCTGTGACATCACTCCTACATACCGGAGTAATTAGTTATAAGAGTCTGTGACATCACTCCTACATACCGGACGTAATTAGTTATAAGAGTCTGTGACATCACTCCTACATACCGGAGTAATTAGTTATAAGAGTCTGTGACATCACTCCTACATACCGGAGTAATTAGTTATAAGAGTCTGTGACATCACTCCTACATACCGGAGTAATTAGTTATAAGAGTCTGTGACATCACTCCTACATACCGGAGTAATTAGTTATAAGAGTCTGTGACATCACTCCTACATACCGGAGTAATTAGTTATCAGAGTCTGTGACATCACTCCTACATACCGGAGTAATTAGTTATAAGAGTCTGTGACATCACTCCTACATACCGGAGTAATTAGTTATAAGAGTCTGTGACATCACTCCTACATACCGGACGTAATTAGTTATAAGAGTCTGTGACATCACTCCTACATACCGGAGTAATTAGTTATAAGAGTCTGTGACATCACTCCTACATACCGGAGTAATTAGTTATAAGTGTCTGTGACATCACTCCTACATACCGGAGTAATTAGTTATAAGAGTCTGTGACATCACTCCTACATACCGGAGTAATTAGTTATAAGAGTCTGTGACATCACTCCTACATACCGACGTAATTAGTTATAAGAGTCTGTGACATCACTCCTACATACCGGAGTAATTAGTTATAAGAGTCTGTGACATCACTCCTACATACCGGAGTAATTAGTTATAAGAGTCTGTGACATCACTCCTACATACCGGAGTAATTAGTTATAAGAGTCTGTGACATCACTCCTACATACCGGAGTAATTAGTTATAAGAGTCTGTGACATCACTCCTACATACCGGAGTAATTAGTTATAAGAGTCTGTGACATCACTCCTACATACCGGAGTAATTAGTTATAAGAGTCTATGACATCACTCCTACATACCGGAGTAATTAGTTATAAGAGTCTGTGACATCACTCCTACATACCGGAGTAATTAGTTATAAGAGTCTGTGACATCACTCCTACATACCGGAGTAATTAGTTATAAGAGTCTGTGACATCACTCCTACATACCGGAGTAATTAGTTATAAGAGTCTTTGACATCACTCCTACATACCGGAGTAATTAGTTATAAGAGTCTGTGACATCACTCCTACATACCGGAGTAATTAGTTATAAGAGTCTGTGACATCACTCCTACATACCGGAGTAATTAGTTATAAGAGTCTTTGACATCACTCCTACATACCGGAGTAATTAGTTATAAGAGTCTTGACATCACTCCTACATACCGGAGTAATTAGTTATAAGAGTCTGTGACATCACTCCTACATACCGGAGTAATTAGTTATAAGAGTCTGTGACATCACTCCTACATACCGGAGTAATTAGTTATAAGAGTCTGTGACATCACTCCTACATACCGGAGTAATTAGTTATAAGTGTCTGTGACATCACTCCTACATACCGACGTAATTAGTTATAAGAGTCTTTGACATCACTCCTACATACCGGAGTAATTAGTTATAAGAGTCTGTGACATCACTCCTACATACCGGAGTAATTAGTTATAAGAGTCTGTGACATCACTCCTACATACCGGAGTAATTAGTTATAAGAGTCTGTGACATCACTCCTACATACCGGAGTAATTAGTTATAAGAGTCTTTGACATCACTCCTACATACCGACGTAATTAGTTATAAGAGTCTGTGACATCACTCCTACATACCGGAGTAATTAGTTATAAGAGTCTGTGACATCACTCCTACATACCGGAGTAATTAGTTATAAGAGTCTGTGACATCACTCCTACATACCGGAGTAATTAGTTATAAGAGTCTGTGACATCACTCCTACATACCGGAGTAATTAGTTATAAGAGTCTGTGACATCACTCCTACATACCGGAGTAATTAGTTATAAGAGTCTGTGACATCACTCCTACATACCGGAGTAATTAGTTATAAGAGTCTGTGACATCACTCCTACATACCGGAGTAATTAGTTATAAGAGTCTGTGACATCACTCCTACATACCGACGTAATTAGTTATAAGAGTCTGTGACATCACTCCTACATACCGGAGTAATTAGTTATAAGAGTCTATGACATCACTCCTACATACCGGAGTAATTAGTTATAAGAGTCTGTGACATCACTCCTACATACCGGAGTAATTAGTTATAAGAGTCTGTGACATCACTCCTACATACCGGAGTAATTAGTTATAAGAGTCTGTGACATCACTCCTACATACCGGAGTAATTAGTTATAAGAGTCTGTGACATCACTCCTACATACCGGAGTAATTAGTTATAAGAGTCTGTGACATCACTCCTACATACCGGAGTAATTAGTTATAAGAGTCTGTGACATCACTCCTACATACCGGAGTAATTAGTTATAAGAGTCTGACATCACTCCTACATACCGGAGTAATTAGTTATAAGAGTCTGACATCACTCCTACATACCGACGTAATTAGTTATAAGAGTCTGTGACATCACTCCTACATACCGGAGTAATTAGTTATAAGAGTCTGTGACATCACTCCTACATACCGACGTAATTAGTTATAAGAGTCTGTGACATCACTCCTACATACCGGAGTAATTAGTTATAAGAGTCTGTGACATCACTCCTACATACCGGAGTAATTAGTTATAAGAGTCTTTGACATCACTCCTACATACCGGAGTAATTAGTTATAAGAGTCTGTGACATCACTCCTACATACCGGAGTAATTAGTTATAAGAGTCTGTGACATCACTCCTACATACCGGAGTAATTAGTTATAAGAGTCTGTGACATCACTCCTACATACCTGACGTAATTAGTTATAAGAGTCTTTGACATCACTCCTACATACCGACGTAATTAGTTATAAGAGTC
Organism: Pecten maximus; assembly: GCF_902652985.1. Taxonomy (NCBI): domain Eukaryota; kingdom Metazoa; phylum Mollusca; class Bivalvia; order Pectinida; family Pectinidae; genus Pecten; species Pecten maximus. Next base: position 43,865,156 of record NC_047023.1, on the reverse strand, counting down.
TTTGACATCACTCCTACATACTGACGTAATTAGTTATAAGAGTCTGTGACATCACTCCTACATACCGGAGTAATTAGTTATAAGTGTCTGTGACATCACTCCTACATACTGACGTAATTAGTTATAAGTGTCTGTGACATCACTCCTACATACCGGAGTAATTAGTTATAAGAGTCTTTGACATCACTCCTACATACCGACGTAATTAGTTATAAGAGTCTGTGACATCACTCCTACATACCGGAGTAATTAGTTATAAGAGTCTGTGACATCACTCCTACATACCGGAGTAATTAGTTATAAGAGTCTGTGACATCACTCCTACATACCGGAGTAATTAGTTATAAGTGTCTGTGACATCACTCCTACATACCGGAGTAATTAGTTATAAGTGTCTGTGACATCACTCCTACATACCGGAGTAATTAGTTATAAGAGTCTGTGACATCACTCCTACATACTGACGTAATTAGTTATAAGAGTCTGTGACATCACTCCTACATACCGACGTAATTAGTTATAAGAGTCTATGACATCACTCCTACATACCGGAGTAATTAGTTATAAGAGTCTGTGACATCACTCCTACATACCGGAGTAATTAGTTATAAGAGTCTGTGACATCACTCCTACATACCGGAGTAATTAGTTATAAGTGTCTGTGACATCACTCCTACATACCGGAGTAATTAGTTATAAGAGTCTTTGACATCACTCCTACATACCGGAGTAATTAGTTATAAGAGTCTGTGACATCACTCCTACATACCGGAGTAATTAGTTATAAGAGTCTGTGACATCACTCCTACATACCGGAGTAATTAGTTATAAGAGTCTGTGACATCACTCCTACATACCGGAGTAATTAGTTATAAGAGTCTTTGACATCACTCCTACATACCGGAGTAATTAGTTATAAGAGTCTGTGACATCACTCCTACATACCGACGTAATTAGTTATAAGAGTCTGTGACATCACTCCTACATACCGGAGTAATTAGTTATCAGAGTCTTTGACATCACTCCTACATACCGGAGTAATTAGTTATAAGAGTCTGTGACATCACTCCTACATACCGACGTAATTAGTTATAAGAGTCTGTGACATCACTCCTACATACCGGAGTAATTAGTTATAAGAGTCTGTGACATCACTCCTACATACCGGAGTAATTAGTTATAAGAGTCTGTGACATCACTCCTACATACCGGAGTAATTAGTTATAAGAGTCTGTGACATCACTCCTACATACCGGAGTAATTAGTTATAAGAGTCTGTGACATCACTCCTACATACCGGAGTAATTAGTTATAAGAGTCTGTGACATCACTCCTACATACCGGAGTAATTAGTTATAAGAGTCTGTGACATCACTCCTACATACCGGAGTAATTAGTTATAAGAGTCTGTGACATCACTCCTACATACCGGAGTAATTAGTTATAAGAGTCTGTGACATCACTCCTACATACCGGAGTAATTAGTTATAAGAGTCTGTGACATCACTCCTACATACCGGAGTAATTAGTTATAAGAGTCTGTGACATCACTCCTACATACCGGAGTAATTAGTTATAAGAGTCTGTGACATCACTCCTACATACCGGAGTAATTAGTTATAAGTGTCTGTGACATCACTCCTACATACCGGAGTAATTAGTTATAAGAGTCTGTGACATCACTCCTACATACCGGAGTAATTAGTTATAAGAGTCTGTGACATCACTCCTACATACCGGAGTAATTAGTTATAAGAGTCTGTGACATCACTCCTACATACCGGAGTAATTAGTTATAAGAGTCTGTGACATCACTCCTACATACCGGAGTAATTAGTTATAAGAGTCTGTGACATCACTCCTACATACCGGAGTAATTAGTTATAAGAGTCTGTGACATCACTCCTACATACCGGAGTAATTAGTTATAAGAGTCTGTGACATCACTCCTACATACCGGAGTAATTAGTTATAAGAGTCTGTGACATCACTCCTACATACCGGAGTAATTAGTTATAAGAGTCTGTGACATCACTCCTACATACCGGAGTAATTAGTTATAAGAGTCTGTGACATCACTCCTACATACCGGAGTAATTAGTTATAAGAGTCTGTGACATCACTCCTACATACCGGAGTAATTAGTTATAAGAGTCTGTGACATCACTCCTACATACCGGAGTAATTAGTTATAAGAGTCTGTGACATCACTCCTACATACCGGAGTAATTAGTTATAAGAGTCTGTGACATCACTCCTACATACCGGAGTAATTAGTTATAAGAGTCTGTGACATCACTCCTACATACCGGAGTAATTAGTTATAAGAGTCTGTGACATCACTCCTACATACCGGAGTAATTAGTTATAAGAGTCTGTGACATCACTCCTACATACCGGAGTAATTAGTTATAAGAGTCTGTGACATCACTCCTACATACCGGAGTAATTAGTTATAAGAGTCTGTGACATCACTCCTACATACCGGAGTAATTAGTTATAAGAGTCTGTGACATCACTCCTACATACCGGAGTAATTAGTTATAAGAGTCTGTGACATCACTCCTACATACCGGAGTAATTAGTTATAAGAGTCTGTGACATCACTCCTACATACCGGAGTAATTAGTTATAAGAGTCTGTGACATCACTCCTACATACCGGAGTAATTAGTTATAAGAGTCTGTGACATCACTCCTACATACCGGAGTAATTAGTTATAAGAGTCTGTGACATCACTCCTACATACCGGAGTAATTAGTTATAAGAGTCTGTGACATCACTCCTACATACCGGAGTAATTAGTTATAAGAGTCTGTGACATCACTCCTACATACCGGAGTAATTAGTTATAAGAGTCTGTGACATCACTCCTACATACCGGAGTAATTAGTTATAAGAGTCTGTGACATCACTCCTACATACCGGAGTAATTAGTTATAAGAGTCTGTGACATCACTCCTACATACCGGAGTAATTAGTTATAAGAGTCTGTGACATCACTCCTACATACCGGAGTAATTAGTTATAAGAGTCTGTGACATCACTCCTACATACCGGAGTAATTAGTTATAAGAGTCTGTGACATCACTCCTACATACCGGAGTAATTAGTTATAAGAGTCTGTGACATCACTCCTACATACCGGAGTAATTAGTTATAAGAGTCTGTGACATCACTCCTACATACCGGAGTAATTAGTTATAAGAGTCTGTGACATCACTCCTACATACCGGAGTAATTAGTTATAAGAGTCTGTGACATCACTCCTACATACCGGAGTAATTAGTTATAAGAGTCTGTGACATCACTCCTACATACCGGAGTAATTAGTTATAAGAGTCTGTGACATCACTCCTACATACCGGAGTAATTAGTTATAAGAGTCTGTGACATCACTCCTACATACCGGAGTAATTAGTTATAAGAGTCTGTGACATCACTCCTACATACCGGAGTAATTAGTTATAAGAGTCTGTGACATCACTCCTACATACCGGAGTAATTAGTTATAAGAGTCTGTGACATCACTCCTACATACCGGAGTAATTAGTTATAAGAGTCTGTGACATCACTCCTACATACCGGAGTAATTAGTTATAAGAGTCTGTGACATCACTCCTACATACCGGAGTAATTAGTTATAAGAGTCTGTGACATCACTCCTACATACCGGAGTAATTAGTTATAAGAGTCTGTGACATCACTCCTACATACCGGAGTAATTAGTTATAAGAGTCTGTGACATCACTCCTACATACCGGAGTAATTAGTTATAAGAGTCTGTGACATCACTCCTACATACCGGAGTAATTAGTTATAAGAGTCTGTGACATCACTCCTACATACCGGAGTAATTAGTTATAAGAGTCTGTGACATCACTCCTACATACCGGAGTAATTAGTTATAAGAGTCTGTGACATCACTCCTACATACCGGAGTAATTAGTTATAAGAGTCTGTGACATCACTCCTACATACCGGAGTAATTAGTTATAAGAGTCTGTGACATCACTCCTACATACCGGAGTAATTAGTTATAAGAGTCTGTGACATCACTCCTACATACCGGAGTAATTAGTTATAAGAGTCTGTGACATCACTCCTACATACCGGAGTAATTAGTTATAAGAGTCTGTGACATCACTCCTACATACCGGAGTAATTAGTTATAAGAGTCTGTGACATCACTCCTACATACCGGAGTAATTAGTTATAAGAGTCTGTGACATCACTCCTACATACCGGAGTAATTAGTTATAAGAGTCTGTGACATCACTCCTACATACCGGAGTAATTAGTTATAAGAGTCTGTGACATCACTCCTACATACCGGAGTAATTAGTTATAAGAGTCTGTGACATCACTCCTACATACCGGAGTAATTAGTTATAAGAGTCTGTGACATCACTCCTACATACCGGAGTAATTAGTTATAAGAGTCTGTGACATCACTCCTACATACCGGAGTAATTAGTTATAAGAGTCTGTGACATCACTCCTACATACCGGAGTAATTAGTTATAAGAGTCTGTGACATCACTCCTACATACCGGAGTAATTAGTTATAAGAGTCTGTGACATCACTCCTACATACCGGAGTAATTAGTTATAAGAGTCTGTGACATCACTCCTACATACCGGAGTAATTAGTTATAAGAGTCTGTGACATCACTCCTACATACCGGAGTAATTAGTTATAAGAGTCTGTGACATCACTCCTACATACCGGAGTAATTAGTTATAAGAGTCTGTGACATCACTCCTACATACCGGAGTAATTAGTTATAAGAGTCTGTGACATCACTCCTACATACCGGAGTAATTAGTTATAAGAGTCTGTGACATCACTCCTACATACCGGAGTAATTAGTTATAAGAGTCTGTGACATCACTCCTACATACCGGAGTAATTAGTTATAAGAGTCTGTGACATCACTCCTACATACCGGAGTAATTAGTTATAAGAGTCTGTGACATCACTCCTACATACCGGAGTAATTAGTTATAAGAGTCTGTGACATCACTCCTACATACCGGAGTAATTAGTTATAAGAGTCTGTGACATCACTCCTACATACCGGAGTAATTAGTTATAAGAGTCTGTGACATCACTCCTACATACCGGAGTAATTAGTTATAAGAGTCTGTGACATCACTCCTACATACCGGAGTAATTAGTTATAAGAGTCTGTGACATCACTCCTACATACCGGAGTAATTAGTTATAAGAGTCTGTGACATCACTCCTACATACCGGAGTAATTAGTTATAAGAGTCTGTGACATCACTCCTACATACCGACGTAATTAGTTATAAGAGTCTGTGACATCACTCCTACATACCGGAGTAATTAGTTATAAGAGTCTGTGACATCACTCCTACATACCGGAGTAATTAGTTATAAGAGTCTGTGACATCACTCCTACATACCGACGTAATTAGTTATAAGTATCTGTGACATCACTCCTACATACCGGAGTAATTAGTTATAAGAGTCTGTGACATCACTCCTACATACCGGAGTAATTAGTTATAAGAGTCTGTGACATCACTCCTACATACCGGAGTAATTAGTTATAAGAGTCTGTGACATCACTCCTACATACCGGAGTAATTAGTTATAAGAGTCTGTGACATCACTCCTACATACCGGAGTAATTAGTTATAAGAGTCTGTGACATCACTCCTACATACCGGAGTAATTAGTTATAAGAGTCTGTGACATCACTCCTACATACCGGAGTAATTAGTTATAAGAGTCTGACATCACTCCTACATACCGGAGTAATTAGTTATAAGTGTCTGTGACATCACTCCTACATACCGGAGTAATTAGTTATAAGAGTCTGTGACATCACTCCTACATACCGACGTAATTAGTTATAAGAGTCTTTGACATCACTCCTACATACCGGAGTAATTAGTTATAAGAGTCTGTGACATCACTCCTACATACCGGAGTAATTAGTTATAAGAGTCTGTGACATCACTCCTACATACCGGAGTAATTAGTTATAAGAGTCTGTGACATCACTCCTACATACCGGAGTAATTAGTTATAAGAGTCTGTGACATCACTCCTACATACCGGAGTAATTAGTTATAAGAGTCTGTGACATCACTCCTACATACCGGACGTAATTAGTTATAAGAGTCTGTGACATCACTCCTACATACCGGAGTAATTAGTTATAAGAGTCTGTGACATCACTCCTACATACCGGAGTAATTAGTTATAAGAGTCTGTGACATCACTCCTACATACCGGAGTAATTAGTTATAAGAGTCTGTGACATCACTCCTACATACCGGAGTAATTAGTTATAAGAGTCTGTGACATCACTCCTACATACCGGAGTAATTAGTTATAAGAGTCTGTGACATCACTCCTACATACCGGAGTAATTAGTTATAAGAGTCTGTGACATCACTCCTACATACCGGAGTAATTAGTTATAAGAGTCTGTGACATCACTCCTACATACCGGAGTAATTAGTTATAAGGTCTGTGACATCACTCCTACATACCGGAGTAATTAGTTATAAGAGTCTGTGACATCACTCCTACATACCGGAGTAATTAGTTATAAGAGTCTGTGACATCACCCCTACATACTTGCGTAATTATATTCCGGCTATCCTAAATATACTATTTATCTTTGAAGCTATCCTAAAATAAAGTTGTTATCTTTAAAGCTCTCCAGAAAATATTACTTTTGAAGTTATCCTCAATATAGTATATGTCTCAGAAGCTATCCAAGAATGTAATATTTATCTTCGAAAATATCCTAAAATATAATATTTTCATTGAAGCTATCCTAAAATGTAGTATTTATCTTTGAAGCTATCCTAAAATATAATATTTTCTTTGAAGATGTCCTAAAATATAATATTTTCTTTGAAGCTATATTTGCATCCTTAGATATAGTATTTATCTTTGAAGCTATCCTACAACATAGAAGTTATCTTTGAAATTTTTCTAAAATATAGTATGTTTCTTTGAAGCTTTCCTAAAATAGATTATTCATGCTTAATTGAAGATGTCCTACAATATAGTACTTTGCATTGAAACTACAATGTATCCTAAAATATGGTATTCCTCGTTGAAGCAATATAAGACTCCATGATTACAGTTCAGTTTTTACGGATGCAACATGTTTCCATCAGTATGGAGATGAACAAAACAATTTTCGAACATCCAAGCCTACGCAGTTTTCTCAGTGATTAATTAAATGAAAGTAATTACCCGGAGGCCAGACACGTGTTCATTTTCTCTCATTGTGATAAGCCACAGATGGCCCATCGGTGAATCATTTTGAATTTCGAGGATTATCACATTTTAGTAAAATATACCTGTCATTAACTGCCAAAGTCAAATAAAATGTTTTAACAGTTAGTTTCAGAATCTTGAAGCGAAAAGAGCAATGCTATCAAAATGTGTTTAAAAGCCAAGATCACTGCTTCTCAAGAAATGATTAAAGTGTTAACCATGTAGACAATGAATATAACGCCAGGCTAAACTACATCACAGTACCAACACATCAGTTCACAAAATGGGAACTGAAATTAGAAACAAAAGATACTACTGTAAAGTTTAATTGTATCTTACTGTCAAATAACGAGACAAAGGGACCTGGCACAAGTTATAACAACTCATGAAATACCACAACGACATAAGCTCTGAGAAAACGAGTACGAACCACTAACAAAATCGGCTGTGAACCGGAAGTGTGTGTTGCGCCTGATGCGGAAAACTATGTAGGGAACATATGGTTTATCAACAATCGGAGTGGATATTTCGTCCTGAGATAGTCGGTGACAGCCTATATAGGATTAATTACCTTAGGATTAGAATACCTTGAATGTAAAAGCTACAGGACGTCTCTAGATGAGAGACGCAATTCAACAGTATCTTGTAAACTTCGTGGTTAAGGAATGATGGAATGCTGCTACTGAGAAAGGGAAAGTTAACGATCATGAAACTACAAGTTGTAAAATATATAGATATTTATACCGAAATCGAAACAATGGAAAGATCAGCCTTTACGTTGATAGCCATAATAAGAATAATGAAGTGGAAATTGGAACAAATCTGTTGAAACAAAGATTGACGAAGAAGATATGAATGTTATCGTACAGACAATGAACATTTGACGACGAGACGATTGAACATAGCGATATGTGAAATTAATAACTTCATGTACCCAATGCTTGTTTAACAGTCCGCTCACGTAGAAACATTGAACATTGTGATCTGTGAAATTAATAACTTCATGTACCCAATGCTTGTTCAACAGTCCGCTGACGTAGAAACATTGAACATAGTGATCTGTGAAATTAATAACTTCATGTACCCAAGGCTTGTTCAACAGTTCACTGACGTAGAAACATTGTGATTAAAATTGCCTGGATTACAATAGATTGATAATGACATTTCAACACAGACAACGGAATAGTTATGGATTGCATACATACTTTGCTGAGACATTTCTGGTTTATATAATTGCTTCAACAAAAACGACTTCATACAGGCAATATAACTTCATAAATGGACACTTTAACTTATAACGGTATACAGTCAGTTACCAAACTAAAACTACCAACATGTAATCGAGAGAGGGAGAGCAGAATATGACGAAAATGGATATATCATATTTTGACAAAGGAAGTTGTATTTTGTAACGAAGACCACAGAAGATACGTACCTGTATTTGGACAACTCGGGTTGCTAGGACAATTCAGAACATCATTGTTTAAACTTCCTCCACGTTATCAAACAGCAAATCCTATTCCACTGTGTCGAAAGACAACTTCAACATAGTTACTCGAACTGTATGCCGTGATTAGAGAGTTTTTCTGATTTACATGGATATGTTCGAGGCGGAACACAGCTTCCAGCCTCAGTATCTAGCACGGCAGTGTTGGTTTTATATAGGAAGGAATGCGCTTGTCTGTGTACACTGTCACAAGGCGTCGTGACGGAATTTTAGCGTAACGCTTATCGATTTTCACAGCTAAGCTCTTGTAGTTCATTATATCAACCGAGTTCTGTTCTCCGTATTATTACACGACAAAATCGCCATAATTTCTCTCTTATCCTCTAATCCCTGTGTAATATAGGGTATCTACCGGGCGATAGTGTAGGATCTCCATATACTAGTAACACCATTATATGGGTATAATCATTAGTTTTATGTAATAGAGTCCCGTTGATAATTACGTACCAGCACGCATTTGTCTTTAATTGTGGGATACGCTCTGTTCAGTAAGTCAGATGGTTGTTAGGAAGCGGGTCATTAAAGGCGATAGATTTTACACTAATGACAAAAGCAGAACTTATTTCCTAAAAACCACGGTACAGAAATTGATCAACAATTATATTTAGCGCATAATGGTGTCAGCGCAAGAAGGGCTGAAATGATATCGCTAAGTCATATACATTGTACGTATATACTGCACAACATAGTCTTCGTATAACAGGCATGTCTAGAAATAATCAAGTTTTCAATAGTCTGGTAATGTTTAATGTAAAGAAAACAGACATGATATCCCTGTAATGTGAACTCTGAAGATCACTGGAGTATCCCAACACTAGATCCCTGGAGTATCCCAACACTAGATCCCTGGAGTATCCCTGGAGTATCCCAACACTAGATCCCTGGAGTATCCCAACACTAGATCCCTGGAGTATCCCAACACTAGATCCCTGGAGTATCCCAACACTAGATCCCTGGAGTATCCCAACACTAGATCCCTGGAGTACCCAACACTAGATCCCTGGAGTATCCCAACACTAGATCCCTGGAGTATCCCAACACTAGATCCCTGGAGTATCCCAACACTAGATCCCTGGAGTATCCCAACACTAGATCCCTGGAGTATCCCAACACTAGATCCATGGAGTATCCCAACACTAGATCACTGGAGTATCCCAACACTAGATCCCTGGAGTATCCCAACACTAGATCCCTGGAGTATCCCAACACTAGATCCCTGGAGTATCCCAACACTAGATCACTGGAGTATCCCAACACTAGATCACTGGAGTATCCCAACACTAGATCACTGGAGTATCCCTGGAGTATCCCAACACTAGATAAGGCTAATTAGGTCAGATATCCTGGGAGACTGAGGCATCCGTTTAGTTGGTAGAGAGCTACAAATCAACAATCACCCAAAGTTAACGATAGGACAAAATGAGAGAGAAAAGGGACAAATACAGAAATCGATAAATGAATAGATAAAAACAAAATTTCAATGTTAAGAAAACCGACTTCAGTAGTAGTAAGGATTATATCTTTACTCTACCAGACCGATTTTCCCGATCTGTTGCTAGTCTTTTTTGCCGAATCGCAGTTTCTAAATTGTCTTAAATGCTGAAATCCCTGCTTGCTTGCATCAGTTTAAACCTTTCCCACGAGACCTTTGTCACCTTGGACGATTATACGATTTTTTTGGCGACATTAGACTTGCTTTAGTATTGCCGCGTCTTCCTACAGACAGTTCGTCTTATTGCATACAATGTAGATCACGTGATCGTGCTTACCGCGAAGGGGTTGAATGATTTACAGAGCAATGAATTGACATCCATTAGTGAATTCAATTACATATATGCCGCCAATACTCCTTTATGTTGGAAAACACGCCATTCTGTCGAAATCAAATGTCTCCAATTGAAACGAGATCATTACTTATCTGTCGGGACAAACTAGCCAGATTGCTGAAGATGATGGCAACACATTTTAACAGAGTGGAGTTCTAAGTACCGGGATTCGCATACCAAGTTCATATCAGATTCTCGCTATGGGCCGATAGAGTTGGTGGATACGTTTTAAATCTGTTCATCAACCATAATCATCGATAAAGTTTGTTTTTGCGGCCAAAGTCCAAACTATTCTGTAAGCGCAGAAACTTACCACAAATGTCACAGTGGTATATATAGGTCGATCAGTGACACTTTTATGTCCAACAAGTAAAATTGATTTCTAATGACTAATTGATAATATGGTGGATTCTAGGTGACGAATGACACAATTACATAGTCAGGGTTGTGTTTCGGTCTCAATAAAAAGGAAACCTCTGGTCATTATAACGATTTGTAATTCTAGGTTCGTGGTGGAAAAGGATAAATCAAGTTTGAAATGGAATTACGCACGTAGACAAACAATAAAAACACAATCAACCGTTGTCTCTAGTAAGAGACAATTGCGAACGAAACCATCTCATCCTCGATCTGAACAACCAGATGCTCCCTGATGATACACGTATTTAACCGAGTCCACACATGTGGCGCACAGAAAAAATGTTCACAATCCCGCCGGTGAACGCACAAAAAAAACCAAAAAAAACAAGGCCAATGCGTACAAAACACACGATCAAAGAAAAACAAAAAGGATGAACACCCAGAACCACTACATTTGAGTCAGCGCGTACCGATTCACGGTGTACTTTTCTTAAATTGTTTTCCAGCTTTCTTGTCTTTCTTTGTGTCTTAAGTGTCTTTCCAGATCCTGTTTTGGTCGTTCCTTTTGTTTTGATGTCTTGTCAGTTTCTGATCGTGTTTTTCCTTTGGTCCTTCTGTCTCCCTAGTTTCTGTTTTTACCTTCCCTTTTGTTCCTTTTGTCTCCCTAGTTTCTGTTTTTACCTTCCCTTTTGTTCCTTTTGTCTCCCTAGTTTCTGTTTTTACCTTCCCTTTTGTTCCTTTTGTCTCCCTAGTTTCTGTTTTTACCTTCCCTTTTGTTCCTTTTGTCTCCCTAGTTTCTGTTTTTACCTTCCCTTTTGTCCCTTTTGTCTCCCTAGTTTCTGTTTTTACCTTCCCTTTTGTTCCTTTTGTCTCCTTAGTTTCTGTTTTTACCTCCCCTTTTGTTCCTTTTGTCTCCTTAGTTTCTGTTTTTACCTCCCCTTTTGTTCCTTTTGTCTCCCTAGTTTCTGTTTTTACCTTCCCTTTTGTCCCTTTTGTCTCCCTAGTTTCTGTTTTTACCTTCCCTTTTGTTCCTTTTGTCTCCCTAGTTTCTGTTTTTACCTTCCCTTTTCTTCCTTCTGTCTCCCTAGTTTCTGTTTTTACCTTCCCTTTTGTTCCTTCTGTCTCCCTAGTTTCTGTTTTTACCTTCCCTTTTGTTCCTTTTGTCTCCCTAGTTTCTGTTTTTACCTTCCCTTTTGTTCCTTTTGTCTCCCTAGTTTCTGTTTTTACCTTCCCTTTTGTTTCTGGTGTCTTCCTTGTTTCTATAGTTGTTTTTCCTTTTGTTCCTTCTGTCTCCCTCGTTTCTGTTTTTACCTTCCCTTTTGTTCCTTTTGTCTCCCTAGTTTCTGTTTTTACCTTCCCCTTTGTTTCTGGTGTCTTCCTTGTTTCTATAGTTGTTTTCCCTTTTGTTTCTGGCGTCTGCCCAGTTCCTGTTGCTGTCTTTCATTTGTTTTGTGGTTTCTCCTCAGTTCCTGTTGTCGTCCTTTTTGGTTCTGATGACTCTTCGGTTCCTGTTTTCCCGTCTGATTTACTGTTTACTTAGTAATTAAGTTCCTAGAGATATCTTAATCCTGCTTTGTTATGATATACAGTGTAGTTATTCGGTTCATTTATACAATTTAGACCAACAAAGAAACAATCTAACAATATCCAAACAGATCAAATAGATTAGATTGCAAAATATATAAAGGTGTTAAACAGCGTGTAAAACCAGATATTAGCATATCTATGTTGTCCTCGAATGGGTAGTCGTGGTATTCAGAATTTATATGGCAGCTGACGTTTTGATTTTCCAAGTTTGTCCAATATGTCATATAATGCAGATGTGGCGAAAACCAGCATCAGCACCGCTAGATAACGCCTGGAGCGGAAATGTACACCCCGGACTGAATACTAATAGGGTGAAACCGACCTACCTGGGAGGGAATCAAAGGATTCCCAGGATGTATAAACAAGCATTACACGCCGGGAACGTCGGAAACGTCTTAAAGCTCTCGTGAAATGGTAATTTCTCTGCGCGAGAACCATCAAAGGGGCTAACTAAGGGATTTCTTTGAAACAATATTAGATTACTGCATACATTTGTCACTCATGTCAAATCTCGGTTGATTCTATAACGACAACTGAATATTGACGAAAGGTACCGGGGTCAGCCGAGGTGTGTCGTATAAATGCATCCGACAATGCAATTTTCCCAGAATGCATTGCAGTTCCTTACTCTGGGAGGGGTCGGGTACTCTCCATGTTAAAGGTCCAACCCGTGCAATGTCACGCTCAAATCAAAACCAGCTAATGAAAGATGGACTACATAAAACTGTATATCAGCCAGCATCGAACGCGACTGACTTCATATCGCACAAAACGATAATATCTACCGAAGAGATCATAAATGCTATCGATCATTAAAATTTCCCCAAGGCGGTGAAAACTGTCTTGTGCATCTATTGAATGGTATTTAATTATCGACACTTCAGAGATGATTTAGAGTTGTATAATCCATATGTCCTTTCTGTCAAAATCAATTGTTCTATATGTGTAATATCACCATATCGTTCACTCTGACAAAGCGTCATATTTTCAAGAAAATCAACAAAACGAGGGGGAAATTATACGAGCAAAATGTAGATTTACATAGAAACTCTTCAAAGTCTTATAATGTAGCACCAACAGTTAAGGATTGAATATTGCTTTGGTCAATCTACATTGTGTGTTTTGAATTGAGATGTTCTTGAGAAAAATTCAATGAGCATCTGTTGGCGTTCAAGGTATTAACTGCTTCTGAGACGTTATAAGCTGATGCTACGCCAGCAATATCATATTGGTAACATCTCTTATACATGTAGATATTTCGTATTAAATGTTAAGTACACTGGTAGATGATTTATTTTGGACGTGTATAAGGTGCCGACGGTTGGATATCTTATACTAGTTGAACGGAGGAATCTGACAATGTGTAACCTATCACACCATTAGATGATACGTACAATAACGGTTATCAAATCGTGCATGTTCCAAAAACACAAACCTGAAAGACTGCGCATGCGCAATGATGAAGATTTAAAAAGAAGCAGGACAGAACTTGTGAAAAAGATAGAATTCACAGGATCAGGTTTGGACCTATACGTAATCTGAATTGATTGAGCGTCTGCCACAATTACCAAGATGTTTGTTCATTAAGCAGGCACCAAGCCGCTGTAACTACGACGGAGACCATGCTCGGCACACAATCAACGTTGATCTATAATGGATGATTAAATGAGAGAGTAACCGAGAGGGGGCGCTGTCTGTCACGTTACTGGCGTCAGAGCAATGTTTCTTTAAATGTACTGTATATATAATGTGTGAATGTAAATTTCGAGGTGGTTTTGTTTGATGAGGCAGTAGAGAGTATGTACGTCTGTCGGGAATGCGACTGTGAATTTGCAATCTTCGAGTATCTCCTTCCACACGTATTGGTCCCTATCGTTCTAGTAGATGGGGAGAGCCTTCGTCCACAAGATGAGCGAACCCAAAATGAGAACGAAATGTCGCTACGTTCTTCACCAGATATAGCTCGGGTCACAAAAACTGAGAACAGAGAAATTGTATTCACAGTCGGTATGGCTCGGGCGGGAATAGGACACGGACAAATGTTAGCAATCCTATTACTGAACACAGGTAAATGTGTTTAGCTTCACAAAAGCAAGAAGGCGTGTACATTTTTGTATGTGAAATGTGCTAGTTACAAATTACCACAGCCCTTCGTACGTTTAAAGACCGTCGTCGTCGTCGTCGTCGTCGTCGTCATCATCATCATCATCATCATCATCATCATCATCATCATCATCATCATCATCACGATGCGTTTGTTTAAATACGTGTATTCTTATATTATTATTGATGTAGGCTATGAGAAATCCTGGTCACAATCATACCTTATGGAGTATGTTGGTGGTATCCCAGTCGACAACTCTGACTACATGATTACAGAACACTTACACAGATCAGGACACATCCCAGGTTGGGTAATAGTCAGCCCTAGTACACAAGGACAAGTAGGGAGGAAGAGAGAAGACACGGAGGAGTTTTCTGTTTTGAGCGGATTTGCTATTTGAATCATACCTGGTAGAGACGCGTGTACTTACTTAGCTACCAATTTGTAAGGGAGATAACTCTCATTAAACCAGAAAGCGGGAGATGATCGATACTCAAAAGTGCTTATCAAGGAATATATGAATGCTATACAAATGTAAATTGATACCTTGGTCTAACGGAACCAGAATTCCCGATTTTTAATGCTTCTTACAATTATCAAATGCTAAAAAAATGTCTGAAGTGAACTTTATTTCATCATCTAGAATCGAGAAATGGAATTAAAGAATCTTGGTTCACATAACTACTGAAATGTGTTGAAAGTACATGTATTTTGGATCTGCTATTACATACAACTAAACAATCACCAGTCGGGGCTCACTCATATATTGTATATGCCATATTAACAAGCAAAATGTATAGAGTCTGAAAAGAAAACATATACAATTTTCATTTCCAATATATAAACAATAGTTTAAGATATGAATTTAAAAACCATTCCAAATGAGTTCTCTATATGACGATATGCCGTGCAGGCCACCTGGGGGAGACAATCTCCGTTCCGTTATACCTCCCATTATATAGGAGTAGATTATCGAGAAAGCTCGTGATGTGGACATCATTCGTCAGCCTAGTGTCAATTAAGATTCTATCTCTATTCTCTAAACCCAAGACATATTCTTTTACAGTTATAAAGCTGTAGCGTTCTCCAATTGTTTTTAATAAACATTGTCACAATGTCTGAGACTTAACCGACATTTATGTGCACATTCTATAGAAACTTTGGTCTTAATGCGTCACCATGACCAAGACTATGTTTTAAGGAAATTTAAAGCGTTTTTACGATCCTGACGTCGTCACGATTCTGCGAAATGGTGGTATTTTTTTTTTATAAATCTGCTCAAATAATGAGAGCATTATCAACTTTCTCATTCACAAACATATTTTGTGACCATTCCCCACAAAACCGATTTGAATCTATACGTTATATTTATTTAAAAGAATTTGAGTTTATAAGAATATCTTGGATAGTAACTCAACAAAATAAAGGTTTCTGTTTGTATAGAATTTCAGCGTTGTTTTTTTATGTTTCAATTGATCAAGCTGACCGTACTTTCACCAATTTTCAGGTTAATGGACGAGTATTTCGCGTTGACGAGCGGAATGAAAAATAAATTTATCGCATGCTAATTGTCATTATTACAGATCGCTGCATTCCTTTTCCTTAGCGAACGTATTTATTTGCTTCGGCCAGATACACGCATATAGCAATACTCGGGCGAAACGATTTGGATTTATAGACATACCTTAAACTTCACTCAAATACCGAATCATGCTTTCGTGGAATGAGAAAAGAATTCTACGTGTTGCTCAGAGGTGACTAATTTGAATTCCCCTATAATATTGGGGTCATCTGTTTTGGAACACGTTTTCATTATTCTATATTTGGTATACGATAGTGTCGGTATAATGTGACCTTGTTGGGGTATCATACTACAGTGTATTGGCATTTCAATGGGATTACACTATAAAATAGTCATTGAAGTCTTGATTAGATCATTTGGTTGTTCCTCTACACCATCTTTTGTTGGAATATGATGACGTTCAAATCTTTGATTTTGAGTTTTATCATATATTATCATTTGCTTTGCATCTTCCTAATACAATGCATTGACGATGTCCAATACCATAATTTGACTACGTGGGAACCACTATTGTGACGTCATAGATCTGTGGCAATAACGATGTTGTTGTTCCATGAACCTCACTAACTGATGTTAGAAGAGTCAAAACGTCATAGTAGATATGTAATTATAGACAATGTAATGGTGTTATGACCCTATAACCATCTTCGCTAGCCAAGGCTTCCGATTATGTTACACTCCACGAACCCTTGGCGGATATAGTCGTGTTCAAACCGTCGCGCCCTGGAATCCTAGGGCAACCAATCAAATCGCGTTTTACATTCAGGCTTGGTTTCGCATTAAACAAAAACTGCGGCACCCAGTACAGAACTATGTCATGGCATTTTACCTAAATACAGAGACGTATAATCATTGGGGAAACATTCACAGTGTTTGATCAATTTATATAAGTCATTGATCACACCTCTCATCGAAATGGACACAAGCCTTCATGTGTGTCTGTAAACATCACCAATAAAGTACATTGGTAACGCTCATTTTGAATGGTCGAAAATGTCATGAATAAAGGGTGGTAATTTCGAATCTCCGCTAGAGGGCCAGAACTGACGACTATATCCGCCAAGGGTTCGTGGAGTGTAACGTAATCAGAAGCCTTGGCTAGCGAAGATGCCCTATAACAGGCATTACTATAAACTGACAATACCTGCATGTTTTGTCAGCAATAACAATACATGTAATAGCCTGAAAATGACACCATTTGTTATAAAGCTCGTTACAAACCATCAACTAATGCAATACCCTATCGTTGGTGTACCGTCCTTAATAACCTTAGCTGTTTATAGGATGTTAAACAATATCTAACCAAACCAAACACACGGGAGGCCGTCCTTAAATGATCATAGCTGTTGATAGGACGTTAAACAATACACAGGGAAGGCCGTCCTTAAATGACCATAGCTGTTGATAGGACGTTAAACAATACACAGGGAAGGCCGTCAATAAAAGGTCATAGCTGTTGATAGGACGTTAAACAATACTGAACCAACCAAACACAGGGTAGGCCGTCCTTAAATGGTCATAGCTGTCGATAGGACGTTAAACAATACACAGGGGAGGCCGTCCTTAAATGACCTTAGCTGTTGATAGGACGTTAAACAATACTTCACGAACCAAACACAGGGGAGGCCGTCCTTAAATGACCTTAGCTGTTGATAGGACGTTAAACAATACACAGGGGAGGCCGTCCTTAAATGATAAACCAAACCGAGGCATTCAAGTTCAACGAATGGTTGGTCGGGTGGCACAGTGGTCACACTCGCCTTTCACCTGGGCGGCCAGGGTCATTTGGCCAAAAGACCCTTCCGTACAACGTCACGTGAACCTGTGGTGGCCGGCCGGATGGAAGGGTAAATTTATACAACAAGACCCTTCCGTACAACGTCACGTGAACCTGTGGTGGCCGGATGGAAGGGTAAATTTATACAACAAGACCCTTCCGTACATCGTCACGTGTACCTATGGTGGCCCGGATGGAAGGGTAAATTTGGACAAGACCCTTCCGTACAACGTCACGTGAACCTGTGGTGGCCGGATGGAAGGGTAAATTTACACAACAAGACCCTTCCGTACAACGTCACGTTAACCTGTGGTGGCCGGATGGAAGGGTAAATTTAGACAAGACCCTTCCGTACAACGTCACGTGAACCTGTGGTGGCCCGGATGGAAGTGTAAATTTAGACAAGACCCTTCCGTACATCGTCACGTGAACCTGTGGTGGCCCGGATGGAAGTGTAAATTTAGACAAGACCCTTCCGTACATCGTCACGTGCGCTAGTGGTGGCCCGGATGGAAGTGTAAATTTTGCCAAATAAAAGGTCAATAAGCGTGATCAATATAAGATAATGTAACTTGTTTTGCAATTGTTGTCAAGTAAATAACGTTTAGATTTACAAGCAACTAGATATATATAGCGATTAGAAAACAACACCGTCTCTGTGGAGATATTGATAGGATCATCGATTCGGACTAACTAACTGGACAATATTACTGATTATAATTTCCAAAAGATTAAGTACCTCGCTACAACTCCTTGACACACTAAACGAAAATGCCGATCGAACCTCAAAACGTTGACGGGAAGATTGATGAGTGTTGCATTCATCAGAGGGCTTCCTCCTTTACTGGAGATCACAGGTTTCTGACACAATTTATTTTCCTTTGTGTGTCTGTTACATATACATGTATCAGACAACCCACAGGAGAAACAACAGAGACAAACACCTGTGTAAAAAGTAAACAACCCACAGTAAGGTGCCACATCTCTGACAAACAGTAATTATGATTGATTGAAAACAAAACTAGACCGTTGTATATCTCTGGGAATACCACAAGTTACATACCTACACTCCGCCATATCTCTGGGAATACCACAAGTTACATACTTACACTCCGCCATCCTCAACAAATAAACCTTCACTCACAAATCTACAGTAAATATCCCATCATGCACCTCTATTAGTCTATATTTAGTAGGTAAATATCAGTTTCATGTGATCATTTTATGACTTTTTTTCTTCACTTGTTATTGTTATGATATAACTAGAGTTGTATTTCATATAAAATCAATGTTGTAATATAAACAAGAGGTCTAATGGGCCTGTATGGCTCACACCTGCTTATAATACAACTTTTAAGTTGATACAGGTAAGTGAGTTGATAACCACTGCATCCAAATATAAGAATACACTGGTTTTATCCCTTTAATATAAATTTTGAAGCCCATTATACCAGCATACTAAAGATTTTAGCAAATTTGACCTCTGTGAACTTGAATAATACAGGCCATACATTTAAATCAGGTCTCTAGGCCTCTTAGAACGATTTGAGTATATTTGAACTCTGTGACCTTAAATAGAAGGCATGGCCATTCATGCGTAACTTTGTAGCACGCTTGAACAAATTATGCTACAGTTCCAATATCAGGCGTCTGGGACTCTTGGTTATTGAGAAGGAGGAATTTCAAGATTTTAGGATAATCAATCCCTGTGACCTTGAATATGGGTCAAGGTCATTCATTTGAACAAACTTGGTAGTGCTTTACCCAAGCATGCTATAGACCCAATGCACCATGGTATAAGCTCACCTGTCTGAACGGCATCAATATTTATTTTTTCCTTTTTTAATTTTGTCTTCTAAACAAGAGGCCCATGGGGCCTGTATCGCTCACCTGGTTGGATTGGACCAAATGTCAAAATAATGTTCATATTGAATTTGTTTTATTTGTAAATCTCTAACAATGCTATATATCGTTATAGTGTGGGAATCCGAACTGCTTTAAAGATTAATGAAGTCCAGACTCTCTAAAGGTCTGAAAGACCTCAAGAATTGTTTTTAGAACATGCATGCATTCATCACTTTATGACTAGTAGCGATTTAAAGGAATTAAAACTATTTCCCCTATTGGGCCCCGCCCCTTTGGCCCCTTTGGGGTCAGAGCCACCATTTACGCAAAATCTGTTCCCCTTCCCCCAAGGATGTTTCTGACCAAATTGGATTAAAATCCATTCATAACTTTATGACTAGTAGCGATTTAAATGAATTACCTCTATTTCCCCTATTGGGCCTGCCCCTTTGGCCCCTTTGGGGTCAGAGTCACCATTTATGCAAAATCTGTTTCCCTTCCCCCAAGGATGTTTCTGACCAAATTGGGTTCAAATCCATTCATAACTTTATGACAAGTAGCGATTTAAAGGAATTACCTCTATTTCCCCTATTGGGCCCCGCCCCTTTGGCCCCTCGGGGGTCAGAGTCACCATTTATGCAAAATTTGTTCCCCTTCCCCCAAGGATGTCTCTGACCAAATTGGGTTCAAATCCATTCATAACTTTATGACAAGCAGCGATTTAAAGGAATTACCTCTATTTCCCCTATTGGGCCCCGCCCCTTTGGGTTCTCGGGGGGTCAGAGCCACCATTTATGCAAAATCTGTTCCCCTTCCCTCAAGGATGTCTCTGACCAAGTTGGGTTCAAATCCATTCATAACTTTATGACTAGTAGCGATTTAAAGGAATTACCTCTATTTCCCCTATTGGGCCCCGCCCCTTTGGCCCCTCGGGGGTCAGAGTCACCATTTATGCAAAATCTGTTCCCCTTCCCCCAAGGATGTTTCTGACCAAGTTGGGTTCAAATCCATTCATAACTTTATGACTAGTAGCGATTTAAAGGAATTACCTCTATTTCCCCTATTGGGGCCCTGTCCATTTGGCCCCTCAGGGGTCAGAGCCACCATTTATGCAAAATCTGTTCCCCTTCCCCCAAGGATGTTTCTGACCAAGTTGGGTTGAAATCCATTCATAACTTTATGACTAGTAGCGATTTAAAGGAATTACCTCTATTTCCCCTATTGGGCCCCACCCCTTTGGCCCCTCGGGGGTCAGAGTCACCATTTATGCAAAATCTGTTCCCCTTCTGCCAAGGTTGTTTCTGGCCAAATTTGGTCAAAATCCAATAAGAACTTCTTGACTAGTAGCGATTTAAAAGAATTACCTCTATTTCCCCTATTGGGCCCCGCCCCTTTGGCCCCTCGGGGGTCAGAGTCACCATTTATGCAAAATCTGTTTCCCTTCCCCCAAGGATGTCACTGAACAAGTTGGGTTCAAATCCATTCATAACTTTATGACTAGTAGCGATTTAAAAGAATTACCTCTATTTCCCCTATTGGGCCCCGCCCCTTTGGCCCCTCGGGGGTCAGAGTCACCATTTATGCAAAATCTGTTTCCCTTCCCCCAAGGATGTCACTGAACAAGTTGGGTTCAAATCCATTCATAACTTTATGACTAGTAGCGATTTAAAAGAATTACCTCTATTTCCCCTATTGGGCCCCGCCCCTTTGGCCCCTCGGGGGTCAGAGTCACCATTTATGCAAAATCTGTTTCCCTTCCCCCAAGGATGTCACTGAACAAGTTGGGTTCAAATCCATTCATAACTTTATGACTAGTAGCGATTTAAAAGAATTACCTCTATTTCCCCTATTGGGCCCCGCCCCTTTGGCCCCTCGGGGGTCAGAGTCACCATTTATGCAAAATCTGTTTCCCTTCCCCCAAGGATGTCACTGAACAAGTTGGGTTCAAATCCATTCATAACTTTATGACTAGTAGCGATTTAAAAGAATTACCTCTATTTCCCCTATTGGGCCCCGCCCCTTTGGCCCCTCGGGGGTCAGAGTCACCATTTATGCAAAATCTGTTCCCCTTCTGCCAAGGATGTTTCTGGCCAAATTTGGTCAAAATCCAATAAGAACTTCTTGACTAGTAGCGATTTGAAGTAAATGTTGACGGACGACGGACAGACGACGGACGCTGCGCCATGACATAAGCTCACCGGACCTTCGGTCCAGGTGAGCTAAAAATGAGGTATGCAAATTCTATTGCAAACTTTAACCATCTTCTTTCCAGTAAAAAAAAGGAAGGAGTGTGATTAATAGGTTGTCGAGTTATTTATGAATCTGTTGTTTAAAATGTTAAAAAAATATTTTGTTGAATGTTGCATTAGGTTAGGTTTTCGAGCCAAAGTTTATACCTCCAACACTCAAGTGAAAAATTACAGTTTATCAGAGTGAAATTGTGTGTAATTTACTGAACTATCATATATATGTAAATTTTAGTTTTCCATTACTTACTTTCACAATCCATTATGGTCTTGATTGAGTTACCTCCCCTCCCACATCCAGTATTTGTATATTAACCCACAGGCTTTAAGATGGTATCAATGCGTTTGGCAAGAGAGAACTTACAAAAAAAGAAAGAAAAGAAAACCCAACTTTCCTTGCCTTTTAACAAAGAATCTGATGATATGATTCAACCATTATCCATTAGATTTTTCATCAACAATTGCGGGGGAGCCAGAGGACAGAGGAAACTGATGACTCAGATTAAACTGTTATCAGCAACACCTAGAACCAGTTTTATTATAAAGCTTGATCCAATAACAAAACAAATGATAGAATACTGTGACAAAAAAAAAAAAAAAAAACCTTGATAATTAGCATTGTTAAATATAAACTAGATTATTACCGACACTTCAGTTAGGCCCCAAATGTGTCCGTCCCTAAACCTCGCTTACCCGAGTGTTAGTAGCAGGTGACAGAAGGACCATTTCTCAATGGACCCTACCATGCAGTCCAGCACAGAGATTACACCCACAAGTTCGGACTAACAGCCACCATGATGATGCTCTATAAAGCTTGGAATAGTTTCTCCAGCATGCTTCGATCACAATACCTGGCGGATTACTTAAAGGAGAACCTCCAGCACAACATGCTGCCCAAAGGCCTCGTCATCCACCTGTACCCCAGTAATATCCAAGACCAGACCTTCCTCACCACCTGGAATGAGATCTTGAGCCAAACCACTATTATAGTCTGCCGTTCCACGACCAAAAGCATAAACTTAAGTACACATGCAAACTTATAGGAAGCTGTACAACCAAAAGCCTGGTAGAGCTTTTGGTTGTACAGCTTCCTATAAGTTTGCATGTGTACTTAAGTTTATGCTCTAAATGCAAACAACAATATGTAGGAGAAACTTAGCGGGAATTCCGCTTTCGCATCACTGAACACCTACGGGACATTAGAATACAGAGAGACAGTCCAGGAGCGTTACACTTCAACCTCACATTAATTACAGGATGTAGAGTGTCAAAATCATTCACATCCGGGACACGGACCCTTCATCCTCTGAATCCACCTCCCACAGGAGACAATCAGAATACTACTGGACATACCAATTACACACCCTGACACCACTGGGGATCAATGTCCAGTGATAATGTTGTATCCTACTGGACACACCAATTACACACCCTGACACCACTGGGGATCAATGTCCAAGGGTAATGTTGTATCCTACTGGACACACCAATTATACACACTGACATCACTGGGGATCAATGTCCAGTGATAATGTTGTATCCTACTGGACACACCAATTATACACCCTGACATCACTGGGGATCAATGTCCAAGGGTAACGTTGTATCCTACTGGATACACCAATTACACACACTGACATCACTGGGGATCAATGTCCAGGGATAATGTTGCGTTCTCAGTCATTTCTTCATTCCCTGGAGTGTTTCCTCGATATCTAATTACTAATCACATGTATAAGCTACATTATTTTTAATGAAATAGAGATATAATGTGACCTTTGACCTTTTAACCTAGCTTTAAAGTTGCCCACCCAAATTCAATAAGTGGCCTTGACACTGGGAAGTTCTGATTTAATTTAGGACAGATTAATCCTGGTTCTATTTTTAGTAACAGTGACCTTATCCTACATCTGCAAATCACCTTTTGTAAGGGTCTCATACAATGTATTTAGGATAGTATATACTGAAGTTCTATTTTCAGTAACAGCAGCCTTGTCCTTGACCTTAACCTTAGGACCATTTTAACCACTATTAAACCCATCCATATTATAGAGTAACACTATTACATGTAAAGTTCCAGAACGTTGGGCCTGGAGTTTGAGATAATCAAATAAAAATGAAAGATTACAGGTCACCTGGGCCCTTACCACTAAGGGATCACTGTGGGCCAAAATAGACCTAATACGGTTGTTATGGATTTTAGTTAATGTTTACATTTTAAGATGATGGTCACACTAGTACTGAGAACTTGTAGGACCGAGGAGTTCACTGGACCTACCCCACACTCCGTTGATATCTTACTGGACCTACCCCACACTCTGTTATCTCACTGGACCTACCCCACACTCTGTTGTTATCTCACTGGACCTACCCCACACTCCGTTGTTATCTTACTGGACCTACCCCACACTCTGTTGTTATCTTACTGGACCTACCCCACACTCCGTTGTTATCTCACTGGACCTACCCCACACTGTTGTTATCTTACTGGACCTACCCCACACTCTGTTATCTCACTGGACCTACCCCACACTCTGTTGTTATCTTACTGGACCTACCCCACACTCCGTTGTTATCTTACTGGACCTACCCCACACTCTGTTGTTATCTCACTGGACCTACCACACACTGTTGTTATCTTACTGGACCTACCCCACACTCTGTTGTTATCTTACTGGACCTACCACACTCTGTTGTTATCTCACTGGACCTACCCCACACTGTTGTTATCTTACTGGACCTACCCCACACTCTGTTGTTATCTTACTGGACCTACCCAACACTCCGTTGTTATCTTACTGGACCTACCCCACACTCTGTTGTTATCTTACTGGACCTACCCCACACTCTGTTGTTGTCTCACTGGACCTACCCCACACTCTGTTGTTATCTTACTGGACCTACACCACACTCTGTTGTTATCTCACTGGACCTACCCCACACACTGTTGTTATCTTACTGGACCTACCCCACACTCCGTTGTTATCTTACTGGACCTACCCCACACTCTGTTGTTATCTTACTGGACCTACCCCACACTCTGTTGTTATCTTACTGGACCTACCCCACACTCTGTTATCTCACTGGACCTACCCCACACTCTGTTGTTATCTCACTGGACCTACCCCACACTCCGTTGTTATCTTACTGGACCTACCCCACACTCTGTTGTTATCTTACTGGACCTACCCCACACTCTGTTGTTATCTTACTGGACCTACCCCACACTCTGTTATCTTACTGGACCTACCCCACACTCTGTTGTTATCTCACTAGACCTACCCCACACTCTGTTGTTATCTCACTAGACCTACCCCACACTCTGTTGTTATCTTACTGGACCTACCCCACACTCTGTTGTTATCTTACTGGACCTACCCCACACTCTGTTGTTATCTTACTGGACCTACCCCACACTCTGTTGTTATCTTACTGGACCTACCCCACACTCTGTTGTTATCTCACTGGACCTACCCCACACTCTGTTGTTATCTTACTGGACCTACCCCACACTCTGTTGTTATCTTACTGGACCTACCCCACACTCTGTTGTTATCTTACTGGACCTACCCAACACTCCGTTGTTATCTTACTGGACCTACCCCACACTCTGTTATCTCACTGGACCTACACCACACTCTGTTGTTATCTCACTGGACCTACCCCACACTCCGTTGTTATCTTACTGGACCTACCCCACACTCTGTTGTTATCTCACTGGACCTATCCCACACTCTGTTGTTATCTCACTGGACCTACCCCACACACTGTTGTTATCTTACTGGACCTACCCTACACTCTGTTGTTATCTCACTGGACCTATCCCACACTCTGTTGTTATCTTACTGGACCTACCCCACACTCTGTTGTTATCTTACTGGACCTACCCCACACTCTGTTATGTTACTGGACCTACCCCACACTCTGTTGTTATCTCACTGGACCTACCCCACACTCTGTTGTTATCTTACTGGACCTACCCCACATTCCGTCGTTATCTTACTGGACCTACCCCACACTGTGTTGTTATCTTACTGGACCTACCCCACACTCTGTTGTTATCTTACTGGACCTACCCCACATTCCGTCGTTATCTCACTGGACCTACCCCACACTCTGTTGTTATCTTACTGGACCTACCCCACATTCCGTCGTTATCTTACTGGACCTACCCCACACTCTGTTATCTCACTGGACCTACCCCACACTCTGTTGTTATCTTACTGGACCTACCCCACACTCTGTTGTTATCTTACTGGACCTACCCCACACTCCGTCGTTATCTTACTGGACCTACCCCACACTCTGTTGTTATCTCACTGGACCTACCCCACACTCTGTTGTTATCTCACTGGACCTACCCCACACTCTGTTGTTATCTCACTGGACCTACCCCACACTCTGTTATCTTACTGGACCTACCCCACACTCTGTTGTTATCTTAAGTATTAAGTTTGTTGCATGTAAAGCATTGAGATTAACACGGACATTGACGACATTATCAATAATCGGTTATTTTGTTGAAAACTAATGACGAGTCGATGATGAGACTATGCTGTCAGAGTAAAAATGAAGTTCATACATGTTAGAAAAAAAAAATATAAGAATTTCTAATTCATCCCAAGATGGTGAGATGTAAAAGAAAAATCATCACAACTTATTGGGGGACATGACTTAAAACAGTAATTAATAATCAAAAATAAAATTTACTATAAAAATAATCATTGACTTGTCCACCAAGTCTGCTTGACACTTCATGTGTAAGTTGTCATGCTGTCAAATGTAAAGAGAAGCTATATCAATACTGTACTATAAATGTCCCGTCTATTTGTTATATATTATATTGTTTGAGGAAGATAAAAAGTCTCTTAAGTCTTCCACAGTGACATGATAACAAGTTCATCATACAATTATTTCAAAGAAAAGAAAAACAACGAAAACTGGAGATCCCATGTTAATGGCATATCTTAAACAGTATCAGTATGTATACACAAACAATAATTCCACCAAGTTCTCAGTATCAGTATGTATACACAAACAATAATTCCACCAAGTTCTCAGTATCAGTATGTATACACAAACAATAATTCCACCAAGTTCTCAGTATCAGTATGTATACACAAACAATAATTCCACAAAGTTCTCAGTATCAGTATGTATACACAAACAATAATTCCACAAAGTTCTCAGTATAGTGAGCAGTGCTGTCTCAGTAAATTTCCACACATGCGTAGCGAGTATGTCCACCTCCACGTATTTCCTTCAGTCTACCGCAGTGTCGTAAAAGTGTCATCAAAGATCGGTACACACTGTCCATCTTTATATGTGAAAACTCTTTCACATCTTCATCTACAATGAAATGCTCTCCTGAAATAAAAACAAAGCAAAAAGGTTTAAAACAATCACATTCATGCAACTTAAACTAAAAGCTTAAACTAGGAGAATAATTCCTCGGAAATCATTTGAATGACATGCAAGTAAAGTTTTTGTGTAACAGTTTGGGTATATATTATAAACATGTGATACCATGTTTTAAGGTGGCATTTTGATTCTTGATATATCAAACTTTGCTGCCATAAATATCTAGACATATTAAAAGGATATAAACTTGTGTCAGAAATTGGATTAATTAACAAGTACAATCATTCCAATGATACTCGCCTCTCCTTCCTTTAACCTGTTTTCCCCGTCATTACCACCAAAATTTTAACCCAATTCCAGCATGCAAGACACAGATAAGAAAATCTTCCCGAGAACTATTTCGCATTGTCTAATATAACCTATAACCTCTTTTGATTCTTTATATTAGCTCTCCTTCAGGTTTATATGTCCATTCTTTCCAATTTAATTTAACCAGTGTAGCTCTAGATCTCTTTCTTGCCAATTATTTTCAACTTGTTGAAGTTGGGCACTACCCCGATGGCTTTAGGCTTGTGTCAGTTCAAATGAACTACTAAAATAAATTCAATATGACATAGGCAAATGTGTAAGATTCTATTCATAACACAACCCAGTCATATTCATAACAGAAAACTCTCCAATGAACTTTCCTCTAAGACAATGATGGTACGTGTTTCAGTGTGGAGACAAACATACATGATACTACACACGGGTTATTCTAATGACATGGTGTATTTTACAACATTTATGTGAATATTTTGAGACACACATCATGCTGTTGCAGAGAAGAGCTGATGCCAACCAACATACCAAAGTTTCACTGATAACTTGACAGTCCAGGATGGTTAGATTAAATTATACAGCTGTCACAGTTTGTGACAGGCACAGTCAACTCCTCGTCTCTGATGTAAATATGTTCCAAGAACTAATCAAAACCTTCCTAGAACCTCCACGTACCTGTTGTTTCTTTACTAGAACCTCCACGTACCTGTTGTTTCTTTACTAGAACCTCCACGTACCTGTTGTTTCTTTACTAGAACCTCCACGTACCTGTTGTTTCTTTAGACTCCTGTAACTTGAACTTTTCGTAACGTTTGCGGTTGACATCGCTAAGTGTCGTTCGTTTCATGGCGAGGACCTTGTACTTTTCCTTGTAAGCTTTGTTGATTTCGTCCATCATTGTGTTTACCTGATTATAGTTCATGCGCCCCTTAATATACCTGGTAAACAGTAAACAACATTGTTTGTAAACTTAAAATATACCTGTAAAATATAGACATCTCATAGATATATATTATAAACATTCAATACCTGAGGACTATATCAACCCTTCGACAGGACTCGAGGATTTATCAAAGAGGCCCCACCAACAGTAGTGATACCTAAAGAATATTCCAGTAAAATATCTACCCTACAGGAGGACTCGAGGATTTATCAAACAGGGCCCACCAACAGTAGTGATACCTAAGGAATATGCCAGTAAAATATCTACCCTACGGGAGGACTCGAGGATTTATCAAACAGGGCCCACCAACAGTAGTGATACCTAAGGACTGTTCCAGTAAAATATCTACCCTACGGGAGGACTCGAGGATTTATCAAACAGGGCCCACCAACAGTAGTGATACCCAAGGAATATTCCAGTAAAATATCTACCCTACAGGAGGACTCGAGGATTTATCAAACAGGGCCCACCAACAGTAGTGATACCTAAGGACTATGCCAGTAAAATATCTACCCTACGGGAGGACTCGAGGATTTATCAAACAGGGCCCACCAACAGTAGTAATACCTAAGGGATATTCCAGTAAATTATCTACCCTACAGGAGGACTTGAGGGTTTATCAAACAGGGCCCACCAACAGTAGTGATACCTAAGGAATATGCCAGTAAAATATCTACCCTACAGGAGGACTCGAGGATTTATCAAACAGGGCCCACCAACAGTAGTGATACCTAAGGACTATGCCAGTAAAATATCTACCCTACGGGAGGACTCGAGGATTTATCAAACAGGCCCCACCAACAGTAGTGATACCCAAGGAATATTCCAGTAAAATATCTACCCTACAGGAGGACTCGAGGATTTATCAAACAGGGCCCATCGATAGTAGTGATACCTAAGGACTATGCCAGTAAAATATCTACCCTACGGGAGGACTCGAGGATTTATCAAACAGGGCCCACCAACAGTAGTGATACCTAAGGAATATTCCAGTAAAATATCTACCCTACAGGAGGACTCGAGGATTTATCAAACAGGGCCCACCAACAGTAGTGATACCTAAGGAATATTCCAGTAAAATATCTACCCTACAGGAGGACTCGAGGATTTATCAAACAGGCCCCACCTACAGTAGTGATACCTAAGGAATATTCCAGTAAAATATCTACAGGAGGACTCGAGGATTTATCAAACAGGGCCCACCAACAGTAGTGATACCTAAGGAATATTCCAGTAAAATATCTACCCTACGGGAGGACTCGAGGATTTATCAAACAGGGCCCACCAACAGTAGTGATACCTAAGGACTGTTCCAGTAAAATATCTACCCTACAGGAGGACTCGAGGATTTATCAAACAGGCCCCACCAACAGTAGTGATACCTAAGGACTATGCCAGTAAAATATCTACCCTACAGGAGGACTCGAGGATTTATCAAACAGGGCCCACCAACAGTAGTGATACCTAAGGAATATGCCAGTAAAATATCTACCCTACGGGAGGACTCGAGGATTTATCAAACAGGGCCCACCAACAGTAGTGATACCTAAGGACTGTTCCAGTAAAATATTAACCCTTCGATAGGACTCAAGGATTTATCAAACAGGGCCAACTGGAAGACTGTATTTTATTCAGACAGGATCGGCCATGTCCAGACTTTATCTCTGGAGTCCTATTGTTCGATTTATAATTTGCTGGTAGCTAACCCTAACTATAAAAGACAAGTATAATACAGTTCTAGTGTTTACCACATAGACATACTTTGGAACATTTTCAAATTCTTCCACTGTGATATATTCCAGTGTAGGTATGTAAACGTTCTTTTGTTTTCTCCCTCCTGATTGGTTGGTTCTGGGTGGCTGGTTTTCCTTACAGGCCGTCTGATTGGTTGATTTCTTGCTTTGAGCTGTTTTAGTAGTTGCTACTGAAGGCTTGTCCCTGTTAAAATAAATCAATTTTGTAATGATTTTGTATAAAATGGTAAACTGTTTAAATTCTGATGATAAATACATAACATATAGTAATTGTAATAAGTTGTTTATAGTGAATTACCCACTTAACATGATATAGTAATTGTAATATGGTGTTTATATAGAACTACACACTTAACATGATATAGTAATTGTAATATGTTGTTTATAGTGAACTACCCACTTAACATGATATACTAATTGTAATATGTTGGTTATAGTGAACTACACACTTAACATGATATAGTAATTGTAATATGTTGGTTATAGTGAACTACCCACTTAACATGATATAGTAATTGTAATATGTTGTTTACAGTGAACTACCCACTTAACATGATATAGTAATTGTAATATGTTGTTTACAGTGAACTACCCACTTAACATGATATAGTAATTGTAATATGTTGTTTATAGTGAACTACTCACTTAAAATGATATAGTAATTGTAATATGTTGTTTACAGTGAACTATACACTTAACATGATATAGTAATTGTAATATGTTGTTTATAGTGAACTACCCACTTAACATGATATAGTAATTGTAATATGTTGGTTATAGTGAACTACACACTTAACATGATATAGTAATTGTAATATGTTGTTTATAGTGAACTACCCACTTAACATGATATAGTAATTGTAATATGTTGTTTACAGTGAACTATACACTTTGGATCTTCACCTGGAGTTATTTTAGTCCAAAGCTCTGATGTTTCCCAGGATGGGATATGGTCTATAAACTGGTATACTCGAGCCATTCCATCACATTTCATATAAAGTACCATTAAAGTCATGAGTATCTACCTGGTATAATATTTATCTTAAATTATGTTTTATCTTCCTACATGCATCCACCCAAAATTTCTCAATATGTACATGTATATGATTTGAATTTTTGGACTGAATAATAGAAAAGGAATGCTGGACTCAGCCACTTAGTATATTAATGGTGTGAGGAATTCAGTACTTGATCTCAACAGCAGCCTCTTTCTGAGCTGGCTTCGGCATCCTGGCGGGTATGTTAGCTACAGCATGATTCAGGTTAGATACAAGTGTCTCCATTTCTGTCTTCATGGACTGTCAACATAAAACAATGAAATTCAGTCAATCAGCAAGTTTTCATTACTTTTTTTCCAGAGTTTAACATCCTCCAAGCCGTTGGTCGCATAGCGTTCTAGTGTTGAACATGATACAGTCACGCTAGGATCTGCCTTCGGCCCACGTTTGCCGAAGGGTTCATTGTTGTTTCTCCAGTTACTAAAACATTATTCTTATTGTATTTTATTGTATTTCCAGTACTTCTTATATATATTATGTGATTGTATTTGTATTTTTTTTGTTTTGATAAAGGGGCGGATTGTCTCGAAAATTTAACAAGCCTCATTGTCAACACTGTTTGAATTACTTCTTTGCCCCATATATAATGATATATATATATGTACCATATATGTATTATATACACATGTACAGCATTAAATACCTGTGTCTCTTTCAGCTTCATTGCTTGCTTATTGACTTCTGTCTGCATGAGAGCGATGACCACTTGAAGGCTGTCCAGTTCAGTTTGTAAGCTGATCACTTGCGACTGGTAACTTTTCTCTTCATCCTCATCTGCACATCTAAAATCCATAATGGTGTTGACCACATCTAATTTTTGCTGAAAATGTTCAGCAAGGCTGTCTAGTGATGTAGCATTCATTTCACAGCAGTTCTTCTGACTCAAGGCAAATAAAAATATAGCACTGAAAAGAAAAGAAATATATCAAAAAACATTTATGCATATAGATAATTTAAAATGATTGAGTGTCAATGCAATATAGAATTTGTTAAATGAGTTCAATTTAACCAGATACCATCACATTGACACACGTGCCTATTTCATATAATATAAATCATATAATACTCCCTAGAAATATTTTATCTAAAAGATTATTTCATTCAATAGTTCGACAATGTACCATAAAACATTATCATTGCCATTTGGGATTGGAAAACAAGCCCAATTCCTCTTGATACAAAATAGGAAGATACAATATAGGAAGTTAAAGTGTAGGTTGCAATTGGGAATTCCCTGAAAACAGTTGAGACAGTCTTGATTTTGCGAGACTTTTTTGTATTTTACCATTGAGTGAAGACAATTATTCAATCCTGTATTCAAAATATATGTATTTAAAAAGTTAACTCAAGATGTATATGGATATATTCATGCATTTGAGCATTTGCAATTGTGTGAAAAAAAATCTAGATCTTGTTAGCATAACTACAAGGGCATGCCTAGTCTTATATTTAAAAAATGGTCCGAAATATCTATATATAAAGACTTTATATATTGGTATTTCTGGCTATTTTTTTAAAAATACAACTAAAACTAGCTAGAGATGCCCTTGTGCCATGATCATGACTCGATCAATAACCAATGTGGCACTGTTTATATTTGTACAAGAACTGTTCATTATTCATAATATGTCTGTTATATATAATTATCTAACATTATGTTAAAGTGACAATTTATACCACTGCTGACAAGCTTAAGTATATTGGGAGCATTAATTTATAGTAAATGTCTATATATATAGGTGAGCATGCATATGTTACCTGAACTCTATATTTAGGCACATGATAATAAAGGTGATTATCATTAAGTTTGTGACTTTACACACACAAAACGACACCCAGTATATTTCATTTTTGTTAAAAATGCATATTACCATAAAATAACTTTGTGTTTCATTTAATTCTAATAACTATTTTTAAATAAGCCTGCATTTGAATAACTTAGTCTTACTTATTACTGTTACTCAAATGCACGACTATATATATTACCGATATGCGGAGTTATCGTTATATCCAACCTGTAACATATATCCTTATCAATTTATTAGA
Source organism: Pecten maximus (assembly GCF_902652985.1). Lineage (NCBI taxonomy): Eukaryota > Metazoa > Mollusca > Bivalvia > Pectinida > Pectinidae > Pecten > Pecten maximus. The sequence goes on along the minus strand of NC_047023.1, from coordinate 43,831,566 downwards.
AAGTGGTCCACCTAGTGAGTTTCCTGTGAGGAATAAGTGTTCTGATTATTTTTACACGCCCCGCAATTCGTAAGTGATATTTAAAAAATATTTTTTCTGCAACATACAGATGAACATCGAACCTATTAACATGCAAAATTTGACTTTGATTGGATAGGTGCATGTTATGCAAATGTACCGACAAAGTTACGGTACAATGAACCTCCAGGTATTGTCGCTTGGGGAGAGGGGAAGGTACGTTAGTGAATAAGTGATAGAATCTGTTAATCAGTTCTTAATTGCTTACTAAGTTAAAATAAAACGTGATCACGTTGACATATCCGTTGTTGTTGCGTTGTCTACACTAGAACACACATATCCCACAAACAAGGACGTTCACAAAATGTCAACAACGATTTGAAAACTCCGCCAGAATCGAATTCCGGAAGTCAAAAACAAAATCTCGTTTCAAGTCTCGGGGTTGACTTCCTGGTAACGTGACGTCACGGCTTCGAAACGTAAATACTTTGGGCAAAATGGATTGACAGTGTTATAATAAGTAAACAACGGGAGGCCGAAAGAACAGGGATTTCTGGTCTAATTCGTCGAAGAACAAGACCAGAATATAACTTCGGCAGGGCAAAGAACTCAAATACACTATAGATTATCTTAAATTACGCGTATTCGAACGTTTACATTTTCAAGATGATGGTCTCACAGAGAACTCGTAGGACCCGGGAGTTCACCGGACCTACCCCACACTCCGTCGCTATCGTGAGTATATATTTTGCCCCGTGTAAAACATTGAGATTTACACTGACATTGACGTATCAATAATTCGGTCATTTTGTTAAAAACTAATGACTAGGCACGAGGTGAGGACGAGACTAGGCTGTCAGTCTCGAATGAAGTGCATACAATTTAGAAAAAAGTTATAAATTTCGATTTTTTTCCGTGATGGGGTGCAAAAGAAAGATCATGATTATTTAATCAGTAACAGTTAGATTGCTAAAATGATATCCGACTTGTCCAGCAAGTTTGCTTGACACTACGTGTGTAGTGTGTATGTACATTTAATTATAATTTGTATACTGCCAATGTAACCGACAACATATACACCCAGCACGTATAACCACATTATTTCCCCTAAAGCCTACAGATTTACAATGTATACCAACAACAGAAATCAAAGTTGATATTGGCCCAAGTATTGTTAACAACGAACGGTACATACATTTACTGTCATAAATCAAGGAAAGTGACAGATGGTGATAAAGTAATCTGTTATCCTGGCAAGTCACTGATAAGGTCACAATTCAGATTTGTGGTATTTTTTTAGAATCCCAAGACCAGTCAGGTCAATGAGGGAGTTGGATATATAAGGGAGTTGAGCATGGCATTTTAATTAAATATATTTACATAAATAATGTTACAATATTGAATTGATATGCAGAAAAATCCTTCTGAGCTCACGTACAGCTCTCAAACAACTTTAAACACTACTGTGTCTTGGTTACTTTAACTTATTTTTTTTGGACTTGTTACATTGTTATACTCATGTGATAGGCAATACCTGTTCCTGTTGGGCCTCAAACTAGTGCCCTCTCGCTCTCCATGTGGACATCCTACTACACTAGGCTCAAGGGAAATCCCCACTAGCCTAAGCTACGTGACCTTATACAATGTTCTCCACTTTTATACTATTCCCTCCTTTGCACCAAAAAATGATTATAATCAAGGTTCTTTATTTCCAAGGCGGTCTCTCAATCTCCTATAGCTTACACTTGGAGTGTACATGTACAATGGCACAAAATGATTAAATCTGTTTTAGGAAGCTAGTAGTAAAATGTACCCTTCCAATGCTGGGCACCAAACTAACGACCTTCTGCGCTAGGAGCAGACATCCTTCCACCAATCAAAAGGAAAATTCTTGCTAGTCTGAGCTAGTAGCAGTAGGGTGACCTCATACAATGAACTCTTTACTTTGCACCCAGCCATCATAAAAAGAAATAAGCACAAAATTATGTGAATAAAATTGCCATTGCCTTCTCTTGCATAGAATGATAGTTAACAATGGAAGTTAGATTTCAGCATTTTACAGTTCTGGTTTAAAATCAGCTCAAAATATTACAGTGGCGAAATAATAAATATCATGAAAACAAATTGTGTTAGGTAGAAAGACAATCTTTTGGTGAATTTCATTGTTTAAATGCTTGTTATTATGTAAATGTTTCATTTAAAAAACTTCTAATCTACAGCGAGCAAGGGCACCAAATGTCCGTCCCCCAGAGCACCTCATCCTTGAGAGGAGGAAGAAGGAAGAAATGCTTCAAGAATATAAGAAAAATACACAGTACATGGAATTTAATGATCTGAAAAATGAATGGGAACGATTTACAGACAAGAAAATCAAGATCAACACTGCCATGAGAAGAGTTGATGGCCTGATGTTGGCTAACCAATTCAATATACAAGATAGACGGGAAAGGTAAGTTAAAATTATCCTCTTTTCTCTAGAAATGTGCTGGTGGGATAATTCCCAAATGTCAATCTGGGAAATTGATCCTATCAGAGAGTTAAGACCAATTGTTAAACATTTGTGGATATATATTACATATATAAATCTTCAGTTACTTAGGGATAGAAATGTGCCAGTGCCCAGTCAGGTGGGATGTTTTTTAAACTTCAACATCCTACATTGGCATGCACTGTTTATGGCAGTGTGAACAAAGTTAAACCATTGGTAATGTATACATGTAAAAGATTTTGAGTAAGTTATTTAGTCGGTTCTGTACTACTGTTTAGACAATATTCTAAATCAAACATTTATGTAATAGTGCCATTGTTTCGAATTTTCAATAAATACTGAATTTGCAAAATAAGATTAAAAAGGAGCCTGAAAAAGATTTGGGTCCAAATTATTGTTTCTGACTCAATACTTTGGTAAGTGGAAATATTGTACAAGTCCCATTCTATGACTTACCGGGTAATCATTGTTTCTGTTGACAGGTTACGGCAAATGCTACAACAAGAGGAAGCTGCATATTTACATGAAATGGAAGAAAAGGAAGAAACAGTATTAGAAAGACAGGCCAAAATGAGAGAGCGTGCAAAATACTTAAAGGACAGACGTGAGTCAGAGCGGCTGGACTATGTACAAGAAAAATATGATCAACAGTTCAGGTAAATAAAGAATTTTACTTCCATACTGAATCATTATGTGAGACACTGAAATTTGTTTGGAAAAAAATCTGAAGGATGTTTGACTCAGTTTCTCTAAACAAAAAGCTTTTTCTTAATGCATTCAAATGTCATGTAAAGGCAATCTGTCTATACAGGTCATCTGTCTATAAAGACCACTGTCTATAAAAGTCATCTGTCTATAAAGGTCATCTGTCTATAAAGGGTATCTATCTATAAAGGTCATCTGTCTATAAAGGTCACCTGTCTATAAAGACCACTGTCTATAAAGGTATCTATCTATAAAGGTCATCTGTCTATAAAGGTCATCTGTCTGTAGAGGGTATCTATATATAAAGGTCATCTGTCTATAAAGGACACCTGTCTATAAAGGTCATCTGTCTGTAGAGGGTATCTATCTATAAAGAGGTCATCTGTCTATAAAGGACACCTGTCTATAAAGATCAGTCTATAAATGCCATCTGTTTATAAAGACCACTGTCTATAAAGACTACACCCTATAAATATCATCTGTCTTTAAAGATCTCTTTCTATAAAGGCCATCTGTCTGTAGAGGGTATCTATCTCTAAAAGACACCTGTCTATAAAGACCACACTCTATACAGGACACCTGTCTATAAAGACCACTGTCTATAGAGGCCACCTGTCTATAAAGACCACTGTCTATAAAGGTCATCTGTCTGTAGAGGGTATCTGTCTACATGTAGAGGGTATCTGTCTGTAGAGGCCACCTGTCTATAAAGACCACTGTCTATAAAGATCATCTGTCCGTAGAGGGTATCTGTCTGTAGAGGTCATCTGTCTATAAAGACCACTGTCTGTAGAGGCCACCTGTCTATAAAGACCACTGTCTATAGAGGCCACCTGTCTATAAAGACCACTGTCTGGAAAGGTCATCTATATGTACCTGTCACCACCTGTCCATAATGTAACTTTTTATAGGAAATATATTAAAACAAAAACAAAAATGAAAAAAGACAATGTTGTGTTTGATGAAGTTTGGACCAGCTTTAGTAAATACCCTTTTATAGAATCTTTTCAAAAAGCTGAAAAAAAAGAGAGAGAAAAAGTTAAAACATATCATAAAAATTAAAATTTCTAAATAACGTATACATAATATTTCAAAACTAATTCAAAATGACTAAAACAAATTGCAGGAACCAATGTGAGGAACTACGGTCAACATTGTCCAAACGACAACAGGATGAGGTTTGTGCTGAGAGATTGGAGCAGCTCAAAATCAAGGACGAGATGGATAGAGAGAAGATGGAAGAGGATAAAATGTATGCCAGGCTATGGGAGGAAGATAGACTGAAGAAGGCAGATAGGGAGGAACGTGATGCTAAGGCAGCACATGAGAGAAATATTGAAGTACTTAGTACTCTAAGGACACAGATGGCTGCTCTGGAAGAGAAGAAAGAAACAGCCTTGAGACTGAAGGAAGAGGAAGCACAGTTGCTGGTAATTAGTTCTGATCATTTTATGTTTTAAAAAGAGACAATTTTTGCACATTTAAGTTTTCAGCTTTATTTTTTTTACATTTCATTGAATTTTAAATTTTTGAATCTAGTACATGTTCCTTGAACAAATTGGCCAAAAATCAATAACAAGTCATGCATGATCAATAGTGTTTGAATAATTACCAAATTAAAAGTCTGATTTATCACAGCATATAATTAATTTGAGACAAGTTCTGAGATTAAAATGGTTTCATTTTAAATGAGGAATCTTCTTTTTAAAAGCAGACTTGATTTCCTTTTTATATCTATTTCAATTATTTATGAGTGATCTTAACTGTTGACAGAGAGAACAGGCAGCTCTAAGACAGTTAGAAGAACAACGGAATCGTGAGGAGAAGATCCGCTTACAACAGGAAACACGGGACATGTTAGATTTGTCTCTAAAACTGAAGATGAAGAAGAAGGCCAAGGCAGAACAGGAACAGTTGGCCTTTGACCTCAAGATCCTTGAACAACTTTTGGAGGAGTCAAGGAATGAGGCCATGGAACAGCTGCAAAGAAAGGTAACATCATGTAACTGTTGTGTATTATGTCACTGTTTATTGCGTGCTATGTCATGATTTGTAGTGTATTATGTCAATGGTTGTTGTGTATTATGTCATTGTTTATGGTGTATTATAACTTGAAATTTGTTTATCATCTGACTGTTTATTGTATAAAAACTACCACTAAAATTTTGTTCTGGCGAAAGATATTTAAAAAAGAACAACATTGCATGTTCACACCAAATTTTAGATAAAAGGATATTTAAATGAATTGATGATTTTGAATTTTATTTAAGTGAAATAAATGTCTGCGATATACAAATTTCATTTTTTTTATCAAATTTAATTGAGACTTAATTGCAAGATTTATAATTTCCTCAAATGTTTCATTAGCTCTTATCTTTAATATTAGTAATTTCTTTTCCTAGCGAGAACTGCGAGAGGAGGATAAACGTTATCGTGAATATTTGCGTAACTTGATGGAGGAAGAAAAGGTGAAGGAGGTCGAACTTGAGCGTCTCATCAATGAGGAGGTGGAGAAAATGTGGCAAAAACGTCTTGACCAATGGAGATTGGAGAGGAAGGCGCGTAAAAAGTTAATGGAGGATGTCCTCAACGTTAGAGCTCAACAAATCCAAGAAAGATGTAAGTATTTCCTTTATATACCCGGAGTAGCTTCTATTTATAAAGGAAATATCTCAGTCTTACATCTTCAGAAATTGTTCAAGAACATCAACCTTTATGTGAACATTTGATAATCACTGTTAAAGATGATTAGTACATATATAATTTAACATGAAACCAATCATTCTTTTTATAGACTTGAGTTTTTTTATTATGGCCTCCATGTGATTGAAATAAGTTTGAGGGTCGAAAACTAGATTATAGTTCAACATTATTGTAGAAGCAGTTTGTTGTGAAAATGAAAAAAATATTGAAAGTTATGAAAATGTTGCTTTCTACAATTTTTGAGTGATTAGGGGAAAGGCCATAGGAGTCCAGAATGAAAAAATAACCCTTAGTTCTAACCCCTAGGTCACTTGTCATAGGAATGTTTCTAGCCCCTTTGATGTGGACAGTAAATGTGGGAGTTATGTGTTCATCAATTCTGAACTCCTCCTTTCCCAGGAAATTACACCGAAGATAAAATCAGGAGTTTCATATCAACATAGATTTAAATGAATTTTTTTTTATAGTTTAAATGAAAAATAATTTTATAAATGTTTGAAATGTCTTATATATAAGATAAAGGGCTACGTCATTGAATATTTTGTCTAATGTTTTATTAAAATCATACAAGTAAAAATACACTAAAAACCATTAAATTCATGGCTGTTTTCAAAAAGGATTAATTTACAATACATTTGTTATAAAGATTGAATAAACCAGATGAAATGTAGTACTTACTAGTCTAATAGAAATATTTTCCAAAAACATGCATTTTATGTATTCTCAATAAGTTATCTCCCCTGAAATTTTGAGAATTGCAGTTAATAATTTATCAATTAATATTTTATTTTAATTTGACTTCCACAAACAATTGTTTGAAATGCATTGTAGTTACATTTTATTCTTCAGTTGCCATATCTTAAGTATAAAAAAAAAGTGAAATACATTCTTCAAAAAATTTCAATTTGAATGAACTTCACCTTTTGCAATGGGATTTTATCAATATAATGATTAAAATGATGGTTTGAATATTTTCAGTAATGGCTAATGACAGAAAACAGAGGGAAGCAGAAATTGAACGACAAGAACTTCTACGAACAATCGAGGAAAATAAGGTTCTTGAACAACAGAAGATGGAGAAGAATTGGAATAAAAATCGTGCATACCAACAGGACCTTTCAGGCCAAATTGCGTACAACAACCACCTTCGTGACCTTGAACTTCAAAGGGAAGAGGAGGAATTTCTCCTGGGTATGCAAGCAGAGCGTGAGTACCAGGCACGGCTCATGGATTGTCTGGACAGTCCAGAATATGATAAACTTCATCCAATGCGGAGAGCAATGGCAGCCCGGAGTGCCCAGCAAAACAAGCAGTGATTGGCCAAATCCTACAGTAGTCAGACATATGTTCTGAATTATCAGTCCGTTTTAAAGATGGAATTCTGTTGAAAAATGTGGAAGGTTTTTTAATTGTTATACTTTCAATCTTCTGTAGAGAAAAAAATATGAACTTGGCCAATTTAACCTTTCTACATGTATCTCCATACATGGACATCTGTTCTATTTCAAATGTAGGCTGCAATCGAAAAAAGGAGATTTTCTATTACTGGTAATATCAGTAACAATACACAATTCTAAGGTACTGTACAATGAAATCTCAGGAAATAATACCGCGATAGGGAGTGGCTCAATATATTGATAATAATTCTGTTTATGTGTTGATAAATAATGTTAAAATTACTCTGTTATTTAGAAAATCATGTAGAATAAAGAACAGGAAACTTTGATCTCTCAAATCTAGTTCTCTAATTTGGGATTGGGTGGCTGGGATTATATTAGGGGTCGAGATGTAAACTGGTAACCTATTAAGAACATTCAATAGTACCTAGTGTAAAAAAAAAAAAAAATATTTGATGAGAATTTTACATTGAATATAAAATATGTGATAATCTCTAAAGACATGATAGCATTATTTGCTTACAAATATTTTAATTCACATTTGATTTTGGCTGGTTCCCTAACACCTGTTAATTTAAGTCAATGTTATTAATTACTTAATGATAAAAGCTAGCTTGCCTATCTTCTATGTTTCATTATTGGTTAATTTCTTGATATTGACCTGTATTACCTGGTACACCGTTCCTGTAAAGCCTGATAATGTGACTATCCATGAAAAGTCAAATGCTGCAAGGTATTTGTTCAATTAAGTGCATTAATGTACCAAGAATTATTCATAAACACAAACCTAACTGTAGTTATTTCCAACTTGTATCTTTTAATAAAATCTAGTTTTACCTTGAGTTGGGTTAAGGGTGTATGCTACATTACACTTCATACATGTATATGTAGTTTGTTCAAGAGTAATCTCCCTTAATTTAATTTTATTATCATAACTTTATTAAGGAATTTCATGTGTGCTTCAATATGTTTGTAGGAGATACATTGTATATGAGATTATACCATGGAATTCTTCAGGAAAAGGAGGTGTATGTATCAAAATCAGATTGCATATAGCCTTAAATTATCTTCACAGATAAAATGAAATGTACTTGGTGGATCTAATAGCTAATAATGCTGTACTGTTTAAATGCATATACATTGTATTTATGCAAGATAAACTTTCAAGTAAATTTTCAAATAGAAAATAAAATTTATAAAAAGAGTTCCGTTTTTTTTTCCTTATTTGTGTGATCTTTAATTAATAAGGTGAGATATCATGTTTTTATTAGATCAATAGTATGGTTACATGTGTATAAATTGGGGGGGGGGGGGGGGGGGACAAGAAAAACAACTAGCTGCTGTCCTTGTAGTATTTAAGTTGTGTCAGTCACATGTTTTAACATTTTTGTTAGTTCTAGGTATTTTTGATCTGTGGAATATATCATTACTCCAAAGTGGAAGATCGGAGTTCTGGAGGTTAAAACGAGGTCAAAGGGAGGGAATTCTGGAGGTTAAAACGAGGTCAACAAAGGGAGGGAATTCTGGAGGTAGAAACAAAGTCAAAGGGAGGGAATTCTGGAGGTAAAAAACAAGGACAAAGGGAGGGAATTCTGGAGGTAAAAAAACTATGGTCAAAGGGAGGGAATTCTGGAGGTAGAAACAAATTCAAAGGGAGGGAATTCTGGAGGTAAAAAACAAGGTCAAAGGGAAGGAATTCTGGAGGTAAAAAAACTATGGTCAAAGGGAGGGAATTCTGGAGGTAAAAACAAGGTCAAAGGGAGGGAATTCTGGAGGTAAAAACAAAGTCAAATGGAGGGAATTCTGGAGGTAAAAACTTTGGAGGAAAACACAAACAGATAACTGTTACTTAATTTGCTTTCAGAAGAAATTCTAGCTCTAACATATTATTGTATACATATAACTATTCCTGATACATACATAAGCCCAGTTATATGCTATAAAATATTTAAGAATACAAATGATATATAAATTGTAGCAGAATGCTTATATAAATATTTATATAAGTATATAAATTGTTGATGTGTGAGTTAGGGACATGCTCCCGTTAAAATCTGTGATATTGTAATGATTGTACAAAACAAAATAGTAATTAATTCTGTTTATTTGTTTTCACAATAATAAAACAACTTATTTCCCTAATCAGAAGGAATTTGTCAATAAAATAATTGATCATACATTTTAACATTCCTCATTATTTCACAATATCAATACAGTTTATTAAATTCCTGAACAACATTGCTATTTAACATTCAAATTTTTAATTGTAACATGTTTGATCATTTCAAACCCTTGAACGTATTAAACTGTGGTTTTGAATCTAATTCCAGCTCAGTTTATCAAGTTTTTGTTTTCATTCGAAATGTCCATGACAAATCTACTATATATCATTACAGGATTTTGTTTTGTACAAACATTATGTTTTAATGATAGTAATTCATGTTTATTCATAAGGATATGAATATTTAAGTTTTCGCTTTTATTTAAATGTTGATCACATTACTCTTTAAGACTCGCAATAAATCTATTATTGCGGTCTGGATGAAAGAATGTACAGTCAACGTAAGTATTTATTTACTGAATTAATGTGTTTACAAAAATGTATATATTGTGAAGTAAAATAAAAAAAACCATTTCCATCTTAGAAGGTTTTTTTCTTTTTTTTTTTTATAAATCTAAAACAAAAATAATGGATCGAGATTCATTTGGCAGATCATATATCAACAAAATCATTGCAGATTTAAATTAATTTTCAAAAGAAAATGTTTTGAGTTGGTCTTCAAATGTAAAATCATTCTCATGATTGAATGTTGTATGTTGATGCTGTATGAATTATGGCTTATTAGGTCACCTTGGTCCTTCAGTCTAAGGTGAGCTTAAACAAAATTGTAACAAAAAATATGTGGAAGGGGCTTGCATAGATATCGCTCCTAGACCTCTAATAGATGTATAAACCAAATAAGAAGGGTGTGGACTTACAAGCTTTCCAAAACTAACCCCTATAATCTTTAAAGTGGGTTTTTGTGTTCAAAAAAAGTAAGTCCACTAAATGGTAAAATGCCAAAAATAAATCACAATTTTTTTCTGCATGATTTTGCCATAACATCACTCCTGGATCTATAATGAATGTATAAACCAAATTAGAAGGGTGATAGGTGTATACTTTTGGACTTACCCCCAAAACTTTAAAGTGAGTTTTGGTGCCAAAAAAGTTAAGTCCAAAAAATGGCAAAATGCGAAAAAAATCAGAAATTTTTTCTGCACGAGTTTTCCATAACATCACTCCTAGACCTCTAATGAATGTATAAACCAATTTAGAAGGGCATGAGGTGTATACTTTTGGACTTACAAGCTTTCCAAAAACTTACCCCAAAAACTTCAAAGTTTTGGGGTGGGACGCGGAAGCGGCTGCCGGGGTGACAGCATTAGCTCTCGGTTACTCGTAACCGTTGAGCTAATAAAACTGTACAACGTTATGTGTGGGGCGGCTGTGATATAAACCTACTAAGTTATGTGTGGGTCGGTAGGGATATAAAACTGTACTACGTTATGTGTGGGGCGGCTGTGATATTAAACTACTAAGTTATGTGTGAGTCGGTAGGGATATAAAACTACTAAGTTATGTGTGGGTCGGTAGGGATATAAAACTGTACTTAGTTATGTGTGGGGCGGCTGTGATATAAAACTACTAAGCCATGTGTGGGTCGGTAGGGATATAAAACTGTACTTAGTTATGTGTGGGGCGGCTGTGATATAAAACCTACTAAGTATATTGTTTTTATTGGCATAGAAATAACTTGATATGCCGAGTCTAAGATGGACAAATGGACAGATGGGCAGATGGACAGATGGACAAGTCAAATGTTACATATGTACTCCACCATTTCCTGATGGGCATTAAAATCTGCAATATACGTTAATGAAATAAGAAACAAAACATAAGTGATGGTAAAAATAGATAATTTATTGCTTTCAACATAGGAAACGTTCTATAATCAAATATGTATAATATTTAGTATCATTGGACCATAGATATATATGTAACATGTACAAATACCACTTGTATATATAATACATATAATTCTTTAATAAACAATGTACCAATATATCAGTCACATAAAAACTGCCAAGGCAGTCAATAGCTCATATCATACTGCAAATGCATAGACACATTATTTCTGGGTATTAAATGACCCCAAAATTCTTAAATATCAGAATTAAAGAAAAACTTAAACATTAAAACTTTGCATTTATGAAAGAGAAATAACGAGATAAAAAAATCACCAATTTCCTTCTTGGCTACGATGTTAAATACATGTACCGGTATAATTTGTAATGTAATGTTGATCTCCAATATTCTGAACGTGTTTAAGACGATTAGTATCCAAAATGTTACTTAAATGTTGCTATTTTAGGAGAATTCAATTATTTAACAATAAAGTCCAGAATTCTATCACTTTTGCCGAAGTAAATTCAATCTGGTCCACAACTTACATGTACTAGTGACCTGATTTCTGACCTTGGACATTTCCCTCCATTAAACATTACACTAATCAATTTAGTAATACGCTGCTAAAATATGAAAGATCAACATTTAAAAAAATATCATTTGCATACTCTACAAATTTCTCCATCACCTCAGCAATGTATTTCAGTTAATACATACCTCTGAGAATGAAAAAATTTATCAGATTATGATTTTTTTTCTATACAGATCATATTTTTTAATGCACTCTATCAGATTTTTTAATCTCGTTAAAATAACATTAAGACATTTTAGGTGACAGAATGATTCTGTTAAGAGAACATTAAGTAGAGACATTTAAAATGTAGAAAAAGACAACTACACATGCTCTGTACAAAAAAACCCCCAAACAAGCTATTTAATAAAACCAAATATTTCCAGTCTATATTAATTCCGGCGTGTTGTACATCTATACACTTACATAAGTAATAACTGACTCAGACAACAGTAATACTACACTTACATCAAAATCAGTCTGTACAGAGTGACAGTGGTAGAGAACCTCCTACCATTCCAGATAATTAGCTGAATACTGTGGTCATCACCTTGTACATTTACACTTTAGAAAGATTAAGTGAGAATTGGACCAAAAATAATGATGTTTCATAAATAAAGAGATTTCTACTATAAACGTCTATATTTTGGCGTACGCAAATTCAGCGCAACACTGAATTTAAATAGATTAGCGCTGTAATGAATTTGTGTACCACCTACATACTAGTACTTGAAAACCACTAGAATATGTATGTTCACAGTACACCATATAGTCCGATATTGTCACAGGGATGATATTTTAGCTATTTCGCAGGCCTCTTACCTGATTGCAAAATTTGATCGGTGAAATAATAAGACATGGGTAAATATTATCCACGAAATGTGATTAAGATTATATTGATATTTTACAGTCATTAGCCAACTCCGTCCCCTCCAATCATCGAATTCCGACAAGTTATTGTTCAGAGTAGATTATATATTATAATGACTTCAGTAGCCACTAGTTTTATTGAAGTACGAACCCTATGAGTATGCTTAAGTTCTCTTCAAAATGGTCGTTTTTGGTTGTGATACACTGCACTAACAGTCACTGGTTAAACAGCTTGTTACTCAACATCAGAAACAATAGCTGTGAAGATAAGATATACTTTGACAGCTGAAGTGTGAAATTTCAATCTGTTCAAATTATTTTTTTCCATTTTAAATGAAAAACGCGAACAATTTTTGACCCAAGAAAATAAAAGATTATAAGATATGTACAATGAATGATAACCTTGAAATGGAAAAAATATGTGGATTCTACGCGTATATATCCTCCGAAACAGCAGTAGCTATATATAGATAAATCTCCGCAGTTAAAATATTCTCATAATTTGTCATCAAGTCTTAAATCAATGTAAATAAAAATTCTGAGCATTTGTACATGTTAATGTTATTCAATCATTATGTACATATGGGTAGCAGTATAGCGCTACGATATGTTGGTTTTAACCTGAACACAATTCAAATGAAAACAGATTTATACATGTTCAAAATTACAAATATAATTTATGTTTCATGAAATAGAAATATTTAAACAATAACTTTAACTATGAGGGAAAGTTAATTAAGTACTGAAAAGGGTGAAAATTTTATTTAATAATTGGCTAATAAAAAATCATAATTTATTTATTATTTCATTAACAAGGTGATAATTCTATCTTGATGAAATTTGAGAAAAAAACTCTTCAAACTCTACCTAATGTAACAGTGAAAATGATGGCGCCCATATACATCACTGTAAAATGATGGCGCCCATATACATCACTGTAAAATGATGGCGCCCATATACATCACTGTAAAATGATGGCGCCCATATACATCACTGTAAAATGATGGCGCCCATATACATCACTGTAAATTGATGGCGCCCATATACATCACTGTAAAATGATGGCGCCCATATACATCACTGTAAAATGATGGTGCCCATATCACTGTAAAATGAAATCAACAGACGACAGTAGTATTAACATTCTATAGAATGGCATCATTTAAATTTAATGTCTAACATTAGTGACTTCCAAAGAGATTTTTAATTAGTTTGTTTTAAAACCCCATTTCTCTGACTTCTTCTTGTCATAAATCACTTATAATGTACCTCAGTTTTATTTTCTTAAACATCTACTTGGATCTTATAATGCCCAAGAAAGAAAGACAGAAAAAATAAGTTAATTATACAAAAAATGTACATGTAAATTTTAAAATTACGTTCTACCAGGTATTTATAGAATCTGTCATTAGGATTGAAAAAACCTACATGCATGTTTTTAATCAAAGTAATAAAATTCCATTGTCTTGAGTTAAGCAAATAAACTTTTCATCATCTTAAATAAAAGCATATGATTAGAAATGACAATGAAACAATATACACATATAATAATCCCCATAAGTCTGAGTTCGTGTCATCGATCTAGACCCCTGGGTAGTCTGAGTTCGTGTCGTCGATCTAGACCCCTGGGTAGTCTGAGTTCGTGCCATCGATCTAGACCCCTGGGTAGTCTGAGTTCGTGTCATCGATCTAGACCCCTGGGTAGTTACTCAGACATAACAATGCCCATAAGTCTGAGTTGGTGTCATCGATCTAGACCCCTGGGTAGCCTGAGTTCGTGTCGTCGATCTAGACCCCTGGGTAGTCTGAGTTCGTGCCATCGATCTAGACCCCTGGGTAGTCTGAGTTCGTGTCATCGATCTAGACCCCTGGGTAGTTACTCAGACATAACAATGCCCATAAGTCTGAGGTCGTGTCATCGATCTAGACCCCTGGGTAGTCTGAGTTCGTGTCATCGATCTAGACCCCTGGGTAGTTACTCAGACATAAATGCATGTCTCAGAACCGACTTCAATATTAACATTGTCCTTATCTACAATTTAGATTGCACAAAATATTTGGTTATGAGATCTAATCATATTATGTACTTTTTTATCACTATCTTCAGTACTTAATATAGATTAGCTTATATAATCTACATATTGATTCAGTAAATGTTATAAAGGGCTGTTTCTATCATATCGGGAGTTGGAAGCAGGGAGACATTTTTTGACCCCTCTACAACTTTACCCAACTGGTGGGATGGGCTGCTATAAATAAACATATATTATCAGCGATTCCCGACCTCGGTACCCGTATATTAACAATAAGGACATCCCTGCCACCCCTATATATTAGCAATAAGTACATCCCTTCCACCCCTATATATTCATAAAGGAACAGCCCCAATAACATTTATTTTACATGCATACATTTTTTAGCTTCAGGGAAATAACTCTTAATAAAATTTCCAGCTAAACGTAAATAAATACACCTTAAGGATATCTGTGTAAAGTGAAGTCTTTGGATTTAGGTATCGACATATACCACTAGCACTATATTCTTGGTAGTATACCAGTAAGCTTCTCAGGGTGAGCTTTCATACAGGTAAATTCTAGGGGAGCTGTTATACAGGTAAGTTCTAGGGGAACTGTCATACAGGTAAATTCTAGGGGAATTGTCATACAGGTAAATTCTGGGGAGAACTTTCATACAGGTAAATTCTGGGGAGAACTTTCATACAGGTAAATTCTAGGGGAATTGTCATACAGGTAAATTCTAGGGGAACTGTCATACAGGTAAATTCTAGGGGAATTGTCATACAGGTAAATTCTAGGGGAACTTTCATACAGGTAAATTCTGGGGAGAACTTTCATACAGGTAAATTCTGGGGAGAACTTTCAGACAGGTAAATTCTAGGGGAACTTTCAAACAGGTAAATTCTAGGGGAACTGTCATACAGGTAAATTCTAGGGGAACTGTCATACAGGTAAATTCTAGGGGAACTGTCATACAGGAATATTTGGGGGTATATTTTCATATACGTAGGTAAATTGGGGAAATTTTATTCAGAAAGATTTCTCTATATAATATATATAATATATAGAACACCATTTTATACATCAACTCATAATGAAAGTAATTCAACAATGTAGAGGTCAAGTTGATTATCTGGCTGTGTCCTTGATCTCAGAAATACTATTTTACTTTATAATTAAAGTCTGAATTTATGTAAAACATTGATATAGTAACATGAAGATTGAATGTTTTGTTTCCATTTACATTTTACACAAAATAAAAAGATTGGTTATCAATTTGAGTACAAAGGTCGAGCATTAAGTATAACATATACCTCGTTACTTGTAATTGGTAGAGTAAGTCAAACAGCTGACTTCCTGTTAATGGGGTAAAGGTGCATTCTGTGTCCCTATTTACTTGTATTTACTTATATTTCTTTAAGGTGTATTAAATTTGGTCCTATCTATCATCCTAAATCAGCCCCTTCCCTAGTGTAAAAGTTTACTGTATTCATCCTAAATCAGCCCCAGGCTTCCCTATTGTAAAAGTTTACTGTATTCATCCTAAATCAGCCCCCTGCCCTTGTGTACGAGTTTGGTACTAAGGTTTGGCGATCGAGGCTTTTGACCACTTTTCGCTTACTATTTTAAGAATCAAAAAATGAGAAAGAGGGTTTAGTTGCAGATAAATGCAGTAAATATGCTTTCATTGATAGAAAGATTGCAGAGAAGTCTCACAAGGCATTTAAACTAAATCCCTTCTAAAGACACTATTAAATAACACGGACATTAATACACAATAACAGACATCCTAAGTATTTGGCAAAATAACAAATTAACAATCAGCCAAAACAGTTGCAACAAACTTTTAGAAACAGTTTTTAACAAATAGAACAATGCATAACAAATTATGACATCTAAATATTATTTTTCAATTTCAAATTCAGAGACAAAAAGGCAAGATAAGAAATCAAAATTATTGAAATTTTAGATTAAAAATTTGAAAGGAAGATTATATTTAGAAAAAAATATTTCAGCAAATATAAAAACAAAAAGATAATTAAAGTGTCGTTTTTTTTTTTTTTTTACATAATTACTGATCTTTATTTTTGATGAAATTTCCAATTTGGAGCCACCCAGTATTTTGCATCTCCATGTAGCATAAATATTTACTTTCTATATATCTACATAGATCAACCAATAAAACAATTAGAACTATGTTGATCGTCACTGTATGTTGATTTCACTTTAACGAGGGATTGTCAAGTTATTAATCTTTAAAATACTTAAATGATTCTATATAAGATCTCCGAAATCCAACTTCAAACTGTGAACATCTTCATGAAAATACACCTATGTGCCTGTTCTATAGTTACACTATTCAACAAATCTCTACGGACCTAAAGTACTTCGTGTACCATCTAGTGAAGTGAGAAGGGTCGACGGACCTAAAGTACTTCATGTACCATCTAGTGAAGTGAGAGAGGGTCTACGGACCTAAAGTACTTCGTGTACCATCTAGTGAAGTGAGAGAGGTCTACGGACCTAAAGTACTTCGTGTACCATCTAGTGAAGTGAGAGAGGTCTACGGACCAAAAGTACTTTGTGTACCATCTAGTGAAGTGAGAGAGGTCTACAGACCTAAAGTACTTCGTGTACCATCTAGTGAAGTGAGAGAGGTCTACGGACCTAAAGTACTTCGTGTACCATCTAGTGAAGTGAGAGAGGTCTACGGACCTAAAGTACTTCGTGTACCATCTAGTGAAGTGAGAGAGGTCTACAGACCTAAAGTACTTCGTGTACCGTCTAGTGAAGTGAGAGGGGTCGACAGACCTAAAGTACTTTGTGTACCATCTAGTGAGAGGGGTCTCGGACCTAAAGTACTTCGTGTACCATCTAGTGAGAGGGGTCTCGGACCTAAAGTACTTCGTGTACCATCTAGTGAGAGGGGTCTCGGACCTAAAGTACTTCGTGTACCATCTAGTGAAGTGAGAGATGTCTACAGACCTAAAGTACTTCGTGTACCATCTAGTGAAGTGAGAGTAGTAACACAATAACAGCATTCTTATAAATAATTAAGAATTTGTCTCATAAAAATCACTCGCGCCTTGACAGCAGTGAACATATTACATGACTGCAATTTAAATCTAGCAAGTGATCTTACTTTCATTGTTAAAACATAGACAATGAGATAGATTTAAGAAGTAATACACAGAATGTATGTCTAGTGTATACATATGTTTTCATCTTTTTTAAAATACTGATAAGATGAAAGAAAGGGTTGAACATCAATTTTCAAATTTGTTTCATTTTGGGCAAAAGTTAACTCCATTTGCAGAATACTATATATCACATATATTTCAATACAAGAAACAAAATTGGTCCATGTCCATTTAGCAAATAGTAATAAATGTTACTAACTAACTTGTTCATAAATAAAGCTATAATGCTACAGAAATGAAAATGAGATAATTGTTTCACCTTTATCTCCTGTGGTGGAGAAGCAGTACATGGATATTTATTGCCTATAGATGTACACCATCCATTCTCAGCATTGTAAAACAATTTCTGTACAAACTGAATGTATAAATTAATGGAAAAGACAGACACCAAAAATACACAGCACGTTACCAGAACACAGCTACCAGCATAATATCACTAGATGTCCATGATTATATCCGACAGAGAGTCCAGGGTAGCACTCGGCTTATTACAGGGCATGGACTTATTGCCATAAAAATATAGTACCGGTATGTATAAGTTGTAAAACACTATTTTTTCTCACATTCATCAGAAATTTATGTAATTATTCACTGGTTTAAAACTATATAACGGTTGATTTGACATCAAACTCTTTTTTCATGTCAGCTAGCTCATCTTATAAAGGAGTAAAACAATCCAGCTCAGTGTTAGAGATTAAATAATCAGATAACACCACAATGTTGATCAGGAAAAAAAGCCAGAATATAATTTTAATTCAAATTCTAAAGCGCCTCATGTCAAACACGATGGTAAAGCAAAAGTAATGGTGGATGTCCTATAACAGTGACCTTTGACCTTTTCATTTTCTACTGATAATCAGTTAGAAAGTTTGGCCCCAAAAAGGAAAAGTTTCTGTGTGGACGGATGGAAGGTCAAACACCATTTATAAAGCTGATGGTTGGGGACATGAACAATACAAAAAAAAATCTCTGTAGGGAAAACCGATTTAAAGAATTTTGAAGATGTTTCCCTAATAAACCTAAGCAAGACAGTATGCTGTGTGTTATGTAAACTAAAATGATGATTTGCGATACTTGAAAGAACACAGAAATAGCGAGAAAAAAAATAAAACATTTTAGACTATAACCTGCACAATCAATACAGTAAAATATGATTTACAAAATATTGCAATTGTACATCCTATTTGTTTCTAAAAAAAATACTCAGCATACCTTGATCAAAACTTGCACATTCTCAGTCGTGTAAAATAGTAACATCATATTTCAATCATAGCATTTCACAATTTTGTATCCAAAGAACAAGATAATACAATCTTGATATTAATTCATATAATCACAGATTTTTTTCTTTCACAAAGCTTTTAAGTGACTCTGATTGTTTTGTCAAAGCTTTTAAGTGACTCTGATTGTTTTATCAAAGTTTTTCACTAAACATGACATGTTTGTCATGCTCATGCTCTGCCACGTTGTTGACATGCGAACCTCCTGAGGTACTGTTCCCATTTTGAGAAGAGTTTGAAGTGTCTATACGTTTAACTTTCGTTAACTGTACTGGATTATTTCTAGCCTCACTTTGTTCAACTCGTTGTCGCATGTTTAAGCCGCTGGTGATGAGCTCACCAAAACCTTGCTGGTGGGCGAAGGCATAGCCTGATCGTAACGACCTTGTGCTGCGACGCAGTGTGGACTGGCGACGCATTACGATGTCTCCAGAACGAGCCTTGGACTTGGACATGCGTTGTTTGAGTCTAGCGCGGTCACTAAGAGTTGGCTGGGTGTCGAGATAATAGAAGCGATATGCGATGACAGGAACAAGGAGAATGGTGATGGTGAGGAGAAGACAAAGCCAGAAGTTTGCTGTAGAGTAAACCTGGTAGGCAGTTCCCATGTACGTGTAGTTAAACACGCTGGAATACATGGTCAGGATAAAACAGAAATAAAGGATCATACTCCCCCATATCACAAAATGGTTAAAACCTGTCCAGTACGACGTGTCCAGCGCACACTGAAATGTAAGATTCATTAAATTAATATACAAACAAAATGCTTTTCACATCTGACTTTTTTTTATTTCCTTTTGTTTCATGAACATATCAGAATTTGTCAAAAGTACTTGTCCAGAGAAACACTACTGCTATCGCACATATAATATACTGATATTGCTAGCAGATATTAGTAAAACTACACACAGGGTATGTATATTTCCATGGATACAGATGATTAATTAACTAGTACAGATACATCTTATTACTTATAAAACTCTCAACTTTACCTATATTTTTGGGCAGTACCTAATTCCTAAATTTTTCTTTCAAACATTTTCTGGTGTAAGTCGGAGAACCATCCTCATCCTCCTGCTACTTACAAATAAATCAACAACAAATACAGTTTCAATGATTTCTTAATATTAACGGCGCAACGTCATAAACATACACAAACTTACCCGTAGGTTTACTGCGACTACAAGAATGGACGCAACCACGACTCCAAACGACTGATGGTCAATGAGGTCAGTGCCCCAGGGGTTGGTAGCCCAGTGGAAGACCCCGTATGGGATGAAGAAGAGTATGAGAGATGTTATGAACCCCTCGGAGACCCCTAACAGGAAAACCTTCTTATTGAAGAGCATGTCGGTTAGGCCGGGAGTATAGAGCTTAGGGTACCGCAGTGAATAACTGTCATTGACATCCTGTAAGTAAACCATTAGTCAGTGTCAGGGTTTGACATGTTGATTTTGTTTATCAGAGAAACGACACAGAATATTAATGTTATACCATTGACGGACTAAAAATTGACATGAAATATATGAATTTGAAATAAGAGCACAATGCCAAATATTAAATTGTTCAAAGAATTGTTCAATCAAAATGCGTGCTTATGAAACAACAATTAAATGATTTTGTAATATAAAGCTTCAAAGAGATTGATTGAAATGGAAAAATACAATCTACCATATTATGATAAAATATACAATAATTACTGACATCATACAGTAAGATTTCAGGGTGGTTCAGTTAAAATGTGTGATGTTGTAGAGTGTAGATTGATTGCCAGCCTGACTATAAACAATGTACTTACCTGGTCGAATGCAGCCATGAAGAGACATGGCATTGAGGTATAAAATAAGTTGTAGAAGGAAATGAAATATGGATCAAACAGAGTCTGAAAAAGAATGATTAACATTGTTTTAAAATTGTTAAATATGAAAAAAAATACATAAAAATTGCATTCTTCATTTGTCAAATATTTCAATATCTAAACTGCATTCTTAAATTAAAAACAAAAGGCCCATTGGGCTTGTATCACCTGTCATTTCATTTTTTTAATGATTGGAGGCATTTCAGATAACCAAATGAAGTTTTAGCAAAGCTGACTCCTGTAACTTTGAGGAGCTGTAAGAGTTCAGGAAATTTCTCTTCACAAACTATTACTTTTAAAATCATGCTGGTCTTTATCCCAAGAAGCAATTGCTTAAACGTCACGATTAAGACCCTTCTACCAGCCAGAACATTCAAAAGTTGTTTGCTTTCATAGTTGGAATATTACAACTGTTTGCCTTTTAATCAGAATTCATTAGTGTTTCAACAAATTCGACCCTTAATTGTGACCTTAAATAATGGGTGAAGGTCATTCCATTACACAAACTTTGGCAGGAGTCTCTTGAATACTTATATTTGATTAGTTATCATGAGAAGAAGTTGTTAAAAGGAAATAGTTGATGCTGGATGGACGACATATAGATGACGGATGCCACACAAAAGCATAAGCTCACTTGCTTTTTAGGCAGGTGTGCTAATAAAATTGTAGTATTACATTGCCTCAAACTTCAAAATTTTACTGCATTGTAACATGTATTATTACATTGTATCGTTTAATTTCATATTAGTGTTCAAAACCAAACCAATTAAAATACAAAACCAAACCAATTAAAATACAAAATAGTTCTATATTTTACATCATTTAAAAATCATTTTATCGATCCAGAGATAAGATTTATGATTTTTGTTTACATTATTGTTTTGGTCAGATGACAATGACTACTTACCTGGGCAGAAAAACCACAAAAGATGGCAAACCACAAATGACACAATGTGAATGCAAAATTCTTGTAGAAAAAATATCTGAGGAACTTGCTCATTCTGAAGTAAGACCAGCGTCCGTGTACGAGGAGAAGGCGCTCGAGGTATCGGAACTGAGAGATGGAATAATCGCTAGCCAGGACGGCCTGTAATCCCTCCTGTCCACTGATACCGACACCAATGTGTGCCGCTGTCAACATATAAACATGTACTTCCTTAATTAAAGTAAAAACAAAGTTAAAAAAAAAAGTCTGTAAGACATAAATGCCCCCATTGCCACTTGACACACTGAAACACAGTTTGGTGAGGATTGTATCAGCAGTTCCCGAGATTAGCTGGTTACAATGCATATGCAACAGGACGGGGACGGGGACTGGGACGGGGACGTGAACGGGACGGGGACGGAGACTGGGACGGGGACAGGGACGGGGACGGGGACGGGGACGGGGTCGGGGACGGGACGGGGACGGGACGGGGACGGGACGGGGACTGGGACGGGGACGGGGACAGGGACTGGGACGACAGGGACGGGGGCGGGGACGGTGATGGGGACGGGACGGGACAGGGACGGGGACTGGGACGGGGACTGGGACAGGGACGGGGCCGGGACGGGGACTGGGACTGGGACTGGGACTGGGACGGGGATGGGGACGGGGACTGGACACAACGGACACGATAACACAAAAGGTAACAAAGTCCAAGTTTTATGTTGGCCCCCTGGGATTACCACTGGATAGATATGGTAACTGTACAATGTTTCTCATTATGTTACTGTGTACATTCATCAAACACAAATCCTATCTTTAGTACACGAGTTCTCTAATAAGACTCACTTTTTATCATGCTAACATCATTAGCACCATCACCAATGGCCAGGGTGACAGATTTCTTGTTTCGTTTGATAAGGTCAACGACTAGTGCCTTTTGTAGCGGAGTTACGCGGCAGCAGATCACAGCCTTACAGGAACAGCCTAGCTCCAGTAGTAATTGTTCCATCTCTGGCTTGAGAGCTTGGATCTGAGCAAAGAAGGAAGTTTATAAAGGAAAACATAAATATTCTATTGACAGCAAGGGATCAAAATATAAGAAAGCAAACTCCAAGATCACTTCAAAAATTTACAAGAAAAAAAAATCATCAAAAGCAGAAAAAAAAGATTCTTAATAGTATGTAATAAGCTTATCATTGTAACAGTTATAAAACACAATGCAAACTTATTTTGCCTTCCTCCAAATACTGTAAAATTGATTTTTAAAACTATTTTATCTCTTTCCAAACACTATGTAGACTTAAGCTTACCAAGCTGTGACCATTGACAACAAGTGCGAATTCGTTACATATGTCATCTTCCGTCACGGCATTTTGCATACCACCATTGTAAAACTGTTCACCACCATTTGCAATTCGCACATTACTAGTTTCTGAAGCTTCTCTCTTTTCACGATTAATCTTCTTCACTTCATCTAAGGCATCAGACATTTGTTTTCTGACTTCCTCGAAAGATTCAGCATCTATCACAAAAATATTTTCCATTTCGTCAGTCAGCAGTCGACAGGAATAGCCGATATTGATAGCAGTTTCTGAAAGAAGCAGAAGCTTAATTAATAAACTGAAATAGAACATCTACGACACATCATGAAATTTTTGTTCAAATAAAAAAACTACTCATAGAGATTGATTTTGAACAAAGCAGGCAGTTCAATTAAAAGTTTTGTTCCATAATTAGGATGGAACTAGAAACGAGATACATTTTTGTATATAGAATTGTGTTTGAAATCAATGAGTCCTCATATAGTTCCCATGATCATAAAATCTCTAAAAGGATTATAGATTCCAGTTTAAAAGCCTTAAGCTTTCAGTTTCCCTTAATGGCCTCAGGATTACAGATTCCCTTGATAGCCTCGGGATTACAGATTCCCTTGAAGGCCTCAGGATTATAGATTCCCTTGATGGCCTCAGGATTACAGATTCCCTTGATGGCCTCAGGATTATAGATTCCCTTGATGGCCTCAGGATTATAGATTCCCTTGAAGGCCTCAGGATTATAGATTCCCTTGAAGGCCTCAGGATTACAGATTCCCTTGAAGGCCTCAGGATTACAGATTCCTTTGATGGGCTCAGGATTATAGATTTCATTGATGGCCTCAGGATAACAGATTCCCTTGAAGGCCTCAGGATTGTAGATTCCCTTGATGGCCTCAGGATTGTAGATTCCCTTGAAGGCCTCAGGATTACAGATTCCCTTGAAGGCCTCAGGATTACAGATTCCTTTGATGGGCTCAGGATTATAGATTTCATTGATGGCCTCAGGATAACAGATTCCCTTGAAGGCCTCAGGATTGTAGATTCCCTTGAAGGCCTCAGGATTATAGATTCCCTTGATGGCCTCAGGATTATAGATTCCCTTGATGGCCTCAGGATTACAGATTCCCTTGATGGCCTCAGGATTACAGATTCTCTTGATGGCCTCAGGATTACAGATTCCCTTGATGGCCTCAGGATTACAGATTCCCTTGAAGGCCTCAGGATTGTAGATTCCCTTGATGGCCTCAGGATTATAGATTCCCTTGATGGCCTCAGGATTACAGATTCCCTTGATGGCCTCAGGATTATAGATTCCCTTGAAGGCCTCAGGATTACAGATTCCCTTGATGGCTTCAGGATTATAGATTCCCTTGATGGCCTCAGGATTATAGATTCCCTTGAAGGCCTCAGGATAACAGATTCCCTTGAAGGACTCAGGATTATAGATTCCCTTGAAGGACTCAGGATTATAGATTCCCTTGAAGGACTCAGGATTATAGATTCCCTTGATGGCCTCAGGATTGTAGATTCCCTTGATGGCCTCAGGATTATAGATTCCCTTGATGTCCTCAGGACAATAGATTCCCTTGATGGCCTCAGGATTACATATTCCCTTGATGTCCTCAGGACAATAGATTCCCTTGATGGCCTCAGGATTGTAGATTCCCTTGATGTCCTCAGGACAATAGATTCCCTTGATGGCCTCAGCTTTATAGATGTCCTTTTTTGTTTCTCCGTGAAAACCTAAGGGTTTCTGTTTCCCCTGAAAGCAAAATAATCAGATTCCCCCTGACGACCCCTGTACCTTGTTTGTCTCCAGTAAGTACCCAGATTCCCCTTGACGACCCCTGTACCTTGTTTGTCTCCAGTAAGTACCCAGATTCCCCCTGACGACCCCTGTACCCTGTTTGTCTCCAGTAAGTACCCAGATTCCCCTTGACGACCCCTGTACCTTGTTTGTCTCCAGTAAGTACCCAGATTCCCCTTGACGACCCCTGTACCTTGTTTGTCTCCAGTAAGTACCCAGATTCCCCTTGACGGCCCCTATACTCTGTTTGTCTCCAGTAAGTACCCAGATTCCCCTTGACGACCCCTGTACCTTGTTTGTCTCCAGTAAGTACCCAGATTCCCCTTGACGACCCCTGTACCTTGTTTGTCTCCAGTAAGTACCCAGATTCCCCCTGACGACCCCTGTACCTTGTTTGTCTCCAGTAAGTACCCAGATTCCCCCTGACGACCCCCGTACCTTGTTTGTCTCCAGTAAGTACCCAGATTCCCCTTGACGACCCCTGTACCTTGTTTGTCTCCAGTAAGTACCCAGATTCCCCCTGACGGCCCCTGTACTCTGTTTGTCTCCAGTAAGTACCCAGATTCCCCTTGACGACCCCTGTACCTTGTTTGTCTCCAGTAAGTACCCAGATTCCCCCTGACGACCCCTGTACCTTGTTTGTCTCCAGTAAGTACCCAGATTCCCCCTGACGACCCCTGTACCTTGTTTGTCTCCAGTAAGTACCCAGATTCCCCTTGACGACCCCTGTACTCTATTTGTCTCCAGTAAGTACCCAGATTCCCCTTGACGACCCCCGTACCTTGTTTGTCTCCAGTAAGTACCCAGATTCTCCTTGACGACCCCCGTACCTTGTTTGTCTCCAGTAAGTACCCAGATTCCCCTTGACGACCCCTGTACCTTGTTTGTCTCCAGTAATTACCCAGATTCCCTTTGACGACCCCCGTACCTTGTTTGTCTCCAGTAAGTACCCAGATTCCCCTTGACGACCCCTGTACCTTGTTTGTCTCCAGTAAGTACCCAGATTCCCCTTGACGACCCCTGTACCTTGTTTGTCTCCAGTAATTACCCAGATTCCCTTTGACGACCCCCGTACCTTGTTTGTCTCCAGTAAGTACCCAGATTCCCCCTGACGACCCCTGTACCTTGTTTGTCTCCAGTAAGTACCCAGATTCCCCCTGACGACTCCTGTACCTTGTTTGTCTCCAGTAAGTACCCAGATTCCCCCTGACGACCCCCGTACCTTGTTTGTCTCCAGTAAGTACCCAGATTCCCCCTGACGACCCCTGTACTTTGTTTGTCTCCAGTAAGTACCCAGATTCCCCTTGACGACCCCCGTACCTTGTTTGTCTCCAGTAAGTACCCAGATTCCCCCTGACGACCCCCGTACCTTGTTTGTCTCCAGTAAGTACCCAGATTCCCCCTGACGACCCCTGTACTCTGTTTGTCTCCAGTAAGTACCCAGATTCCCCTAGACGACCCCTGTACCTTGTTTGTCTCCAGTAAGTACCCAGATTCCCCCTGACGACCCCTGTACCTTGTTTGTCTCCAGTAAGTACCCAGATTCCCCCTGACGACCCCTGTACCTTGTTTGTCTCCAGTAAGTACCCAGATTCCCCCTGACGACTCCTGTACCTTGTTTGTCTCCAGTAAGTACCCAGATTCCCCCTGACGACCCCTGTACCTTGTTTGTCTCCAGTAAGTACCCAGATTCCCTTTGACGACCCCTGTACCTTGTTTGTCTCCAGTAAGTACCCAGATTCCCCCTGACGACCCCTGTACCTTGTTTGTCTCCAGTAAGTACCCAGATTCCCTTTGACGACCCCTGTACTCTGTTTGTCTCCAGTAAGTACCCAGATTCCCCCTGACGACCCCTGTACCTTGTTTGTCTCCAGTAAGTACCCAGATTCCCTTTGACGACCCCTGTACCTTGTTTGTCTCCAGTAAGTACCCAGATTCCCCTTTGACGACCCCTGTACCTTGTTTGTCTCCAGTAAGTACCCAGATTCCCCCTGACGACCCCTGTACCTTGTTTGTCTCCAGTAAGTACCCAGATTCCCCCTGACGACCCCTGTACCTTGTTTGTCTCCAGTAAGTACCCAGATTCCCCCTGACGACCCCTGTACCTTGTTTGTCTCCAGTAAGTACCCAGATTCCCCCTGACGACCCCTGTACTCTGTTTGTCTCCAGTAAGTACCCAGATTCCCCCTGACGACCCCTGTACTCTGTTTGTCTCCAGTAAGTACCCAGATTCCCCCTGACGACCCCTGTACTCTGTTTGTCTCCAGTAAGTACCCAGATTCCCCCTGACGACCCCCGTACCTTGTTTGTCTCCAGTAAGTACCCAGATTCCCCTCGACGACCCCTGTACTCTGTTTGTCTCCAGTAAGTACCCAGATTCCCCTTGACGACCCCTGTACCTTGTTTGTCTCCAGTAAGTACCCAGATTCCCCTTGACGACCCCTGTACCTTGTTTGTCTCCAGTAAGTACCCAGATTCCCCTTGACGACCCCTGTACCTTGTTTGTCTCCAGTAAGTACCCAGATTCCCCTTGACGACTCCTGTACCTTGTTTGTCTCCAGTAAGTACCCAGATTCCCCTTGACGACTCCTGTACCTTGTTTGTCTCCAGTAAGTACCCAGATTCCCCTTGACGACCCCTGTACCTTGTTTGTCTCCAGTAAGTACCCAGATTCCCCTTGACGACCCCTGTACTCTATTTGTCTCCAGTAAGTACCCAGATTCCCCTGACGACCCCTGTACCTTGTTTGTCTCCAGTAAGTACCCAGATTCCCCTTGACGACTCCTGTACCTTGTTTGTCTCCAGTAAGTACCCAGATTCCCCCTGACGACCCCCGTACCTTGTTTGTCTCCAGTAAGTACCCAGATTCCCCTCGACGACCCCTGTACTCTGTTTGTCTCCAGTAAGTACCCAGATTCCCCTTGACGACCCCTGTACCTTGTTTGTCTCCAGTAAGTACCCAGATTCCCCTTGACGACCCCTGTACCTTGTTTGTCTCCAGTAAGTACCCAGATTCCCCTTGACGACTCCTGTACCTTGTTTGTCTCCAGTAAGTACCCAGATTCCCCCTGACGACCCCTGTACCTTGTTTGTCTCCAGTAAGTACCCAGATTCCCCTTGACGACCCCTGTACCTTGTTTGTCTCCAGTAAGTACCCAGATTCTCCCTGATGACCCCTGTACCTTGTTTGTCTCCAGTAAGTACCCAGATTCCCCTTGACGACCCCTGTACCTTGTTTGTCTCCAGTAAGTACCCAGATTCCCCTTGACGACCCCTGTACCTTGTTTGTCTCCAGTAAGTACCCAGATTCCCCTTGACGACCCCTGTACCTTGTTTGTCTCCAGTAAGTACCCAGATTCCCCTTGACGACCCCTGTACCCTGTTTGTCTCCAGTAAGTACCCAGATTCCCCTTGACGACCCCTGTACCTTGTTTGTCTCCAGTAAGTACCCAGATTCCCCTTGACGACCCCTGTACCTTGTTTGTCTCCAGTAAGTACCCAGATTCCCCTTGACGACCCCTGTACCTTGTTTGTCTCCAGTAAGTACCCAGATTCCCTTGACGACCCCTGTACCTTGTTTGTCTCCAGTAAGTACCCAGATTCCCCTGACGACCCCTGTACCTTGTTTGTCTCCAGTAAGTACCCAGATTCCCCTTGACGACCCCTGTACCTCTGTTTGTCTCCAGTAAGTACCCAGATTCCCCTTGACGACCCCGTACCTTGTTTGTCTCCAGTAAGTACCCAGATTCCCCCTGACGACCCCTGTACCTTGTTTGTCTCCAGTAAGTACCCAGATTCCCCTGACGACCCCTGTACCTTGTTTGTCTCCAGTAAGTACCCAGATTCCCCTTGACGACCCCTGTACCTTGTTTGTCTCCAGTAAGTACCCAGATTCCCCCTGACGACCCCTGTACCTTGTTTGTCTCCAGTAAGTACCCAGATTCCCCCTTGACGACCCCTGTACCTTGTTTGTCTCCAGTAAGTACCCAGATTCCCCCTGACGACCCCTGTACCTTGTTTGTCTCCAGTAAGTACCCAGATTCCCCCTGACGACCCCTGTACCTTGTTTGTCTCCAGTAAGTACCCAGATTCCCCCTGACGACCCCTGTACCTTGTTTGTCTCCAGTAAGTACCCAGATTCCCCTTGACGACCCCTGTACCTTGTTTGTCTCCAGTAAGTACCCAGATTCCCCTTGACGACCCCTGTACCTTGTTTGTCTCCAGTAAGTACCCAGATTCCCCTTGACGACCCCTGTACCTTGTTTGTCTCCAGTAAGTACCCAGATTCCCCTTGACGACCCCTGTACCTTGTTTGTCTCCAGTAAGTACCCAGATTCCCCTTGACGACCCCTGTACCTTGTTTGTCTCCAGTAAGTACCCAGATTCCCCTTGACGACCCCTGTACCTTGTTTGTCTCCAGTAAGTACCCAGATTCCCCTTGACGACCCCTGTACCTTGTTTGTCTCCAGTAAGTACCCAGATTCCCCTTGACGACCCCTGTACCTTGTTTGTCTCCAGTAAGTACCCAGATTCCCCTGACGACCCCTGTACCTTGTTTGTCTCCAGTAAGTACCCAGATTCCCCTTGACGACCCCTGTACCTTGTTTGTCTCCAGTAAGTACCCAGATTCCCCTTGACGACCCCTGTACCTTGTTTGTCTCCAGTAAGTACCCAGATTCCCCTTGACGACCCCTGTACCTTGTTTGTCTCCAGTAAGTACCCAGATTCCCCTTGACGACCCCTGTACCTTGTTTGTCTCCAGTAAGTACCCAGATTCCCCTTGACGACCCCTGTACCTTGTTTGTCTCCAGTAAGTACCCAGATTCCCCTGACGACCCCTGTACCTTGTTTGTCTCCAGTAAGTACCCAGATTCCCCCTGACGACCCCTGTACCTTGTTGTCTCCAGTAAGTACCCAGATTCCCCCTGACGACCCCTGTACCTTGTTTGTCTCCAGTAAGTACCCAGATTCCCCTGACGACCCCTGTACCTTGTTTGTCTCCAGTAAGTACCCAGATTCCCCTTGACGACCCCTGTACCTTGTTTGTCTCCAGTAAGTACCCAGATTCCCCTTGACGACCCCTGTACCTTGTTTGTCTCCAGTAAGTACCCAGATTCCCCTTGACGACCCCTGTACCTTGTTTGTCTCCAGTAAGTACCCAGATTCCCCCTTGACGACCCCTGTACCTTGTTTGTCTCCAGTAAGTACCCAGATTCCCCCTGACGACCCCTGTACCTTGTTTGTCTCCAGTAAGTACCCAGATTCCCCTTGACGACCCCTGTACCTTGTTTGTCTCCAGTAAGTACCCAGATTCCCCCTTGACGACCCCTGTACCTTGTTTGTCTCCAGTAAGTACCCAGATTCCCCCTGACGACCCCTGTACCTTGTTTGTCTCCAGTAAGTACCCAGATTCCCCTTGACGACCCCTGTACCTTGTTTGTCTCCAGTAAGTACCCAGATTCCCCTTGACGACCCCTGTACTCTGTTTGTCTCCAGTAAGTACCCAGATTCCCCTTGACGACCCCTGTACCTTGTTTGTCTCCAGTAAGTAACTAGATTCCCCTTGACGACCCCTGTACCTTGTTTGTCTCCAGTAAGTACCCAGATTCCCCTTGACGACCCTGTACCTTGTTTGTCTCCAGTAAGTACCCAGATTCCCCTTGACGACCCCTGTACCTTGTTTGTCTCCAGTAAGTAACTAGATTCCCCTTGACGACCCCTGTACCTTGTTTGTCTCCAGTAAGTACCCAGATTCCCCTTGACGACCCCTGTACCTTGTTTGTCTCCAGTAAGTACCCAGATTCCCCTTGACGACCCCTGTACCTTGTTTGTCTCCAGTAAGTACCCAGATTCCCCCTTGACGACCCCTGTACCTTGTTTGTCTCCAGTAAGTAACTAGATTCCCCCTGACGACCCCTGTACCTTGTTTGTCTCCAGTAAGTACCCAGATTCCCCTTGACGGCCCCTGTACCTTGTTTGTCTCCAGTAAGTACCCAGATTCCCCTTGACGACCCCTGTACCTTGTTTGTCTCCAGTAAGTACCCAGATTCCCCTTGACGGCCCCTGTACCTTGTTTGTCTCCAGTAAGTACCCAGATTCCCCTTGACGACCCCTGTACTTTGTTTGTCTCCAGTAAGTACCCAGATTCCCCCTGACGACCCCTGTACTCTGTTTGTCTCCAGTAAGTACCCAGATTCCCCCTGACGACCCCTGTACTCTGTTTGTCTCCAGTAAGTACCCAGATTCCCCTTGACGACCCCTGTACCTTGTTTGTCTCCAGTAAGTACCCAGATTCCCCTTGACGACCCCTGTACCTTGTTTGTCTCCAGTAAGTACCCAGATTCCCCTTGACGACCCCTGTACCTTGTTTGTCTCCAGTAAGTACCCAGATTCCCCTTGACGACCCCTGTACCTTGTTTGTCTCCAGTAAGTACCCAGATTCCCCTTGATGACCCCTGTACCTTGTTTGTCTCCAGTAAGTACCCAGATTCCCCTTGACGACCCCTGTACCTTGTTTGTCTCCAGTAAGTACCCAGATTCCCCTTGACGACCCCTGTACCTTGTTTGTCTCCAGTAAGTACCCAGATTCCCCTTGACGACCCCTGTACCTTGTTTGTCTCCAGTAAGTACCCAGATTCCCCTTGACGACCCCTGTACCTTGTTTGTCTCCAGTAAGTACCTAGATTCCCCCTGACGACCCCTGTACCTTGTTTGTCTCCAGTAAGTACCCAGATTCCCCTTGACGGCCCCTGTACCTTGTTTGTCTCCAGTAAGTACCCAGATTCCCCTTGACGACCCCTGTACCTTGTTTGTCTCCAGTAAGTACCCAGATTCCCCTTGACGGCCCCTGTACCTTGTTTGTCTCCAGTAAGTACCCAGATTCCCCTTGACGACCCCTGTACTTTGTTTGTCTCCAGTAAGTACCCAGATTCCCCCTGACGACCCCTGTACTCTGTTTGTCTCCAGTAAGTACCCAGATTCCCCCTGACGACCCCTGTACTCTGTTTGTCTCCAGTAAGTACCCAGATTCCCCTTGACGACCCCTGTACCTTGTTTGTCTCCAGTAAGTACCCAGATTCCCCTTGACGACCCCTGTACCTTGTTTGTCTCCAGTAAGTACCCAGATTCCCCTTGACGACCCCTGTACCTTGTTTGTCTCCAGTAAGTACCCAGATTCCCCTTGACGACCCCTGTACCTTGTTTGTCTCCAGTAAGTACCCAGATTCCCCTTGATGACCCCTGTACCTTGTTTGTCTCCAGTAAGTACCCAGATTCCCCTTGACGACCCCTGTACCTTGTTTGTCTCCAGTAAGTACCCAGATCCCCCTTGACGACCCCTGTACCTTGTTTGTCTCCAGTAAGTACCCAGATTCCCCTAGACGACCCCTGTACCTTGTTTGTCTCCAGTAAGTACCCAGATTCCCCCTGACGACCCCTGTACCTTGTTTGTCTCCAGTAAGTACCCAGATTCCCCCTGACGACCCCTGTACTCTGTTTGTCTCCAGTAAGTACCCAGATTCCCCTTGACGACCCCTGTACTCTGTTTGTCTCCAGTAAGTACCCAGATTCCCCTTGACGACCCCTGTACTCTGTTTGTCTCCAGTAAGTACCCAGATTCCCCCTGACGACCCCTGTACCTTGTTTGTCTCCAGTAAGTACCCAGATTTTGATCCCAGCATCTGCCAGATTTGCAATGGCATCAGGAACACCATCTTGTAATTTGTCTTCGATGGCTGAAGCTCCAATGAGAATCAGATTTTGTTCAATTTCTTCGTAAGCATTATCCACCTTTTCCTCTCGATCTTGTAAAGATGTACTAGAAAAAAAAGTTATATGCATGACTGTCTATCAATTTGATCTGTAATCTTTTTATGTATATTGATAAAGTTTTAATATGGAGTATGGAATCTTTGATATCCTAGTTTTGATGTTGCCTACAAATTAGTCAAATAAGTCAGAGAATACCTGACTCTAGCTGGTACAATATCTCCATTTGCAACTCTAGAATTGATAAAGAACATAAAGTAAGATTTTTTTTTGGCAAACTCAATTGAAAGTTCGTGGCAATCAGCCCAGAAAAAATGCCAAGACTTTGATCAAAAGAGATGTATAGGTTAATAGATTGTATGTTTTATTATTGCTGTACGTCTATGACAAAAAACAAATTAATATATACCACATATTTTAATATTTCAATTTAGACTCAAGTTGGACTCAATGAAACTACCAAATTTAACCTGTTTCATTTGCTCATGAATTTGACCAGATTAACACTGAACAGTGCGTATGAATACATGCATGGTTAAAATCCTTCCGCGGAACTATTTCTCTTTATCTACATTGTCGTTATAAACATAGAACAATTATTAAAATTATCAAATTTATAATGTATTCTAGTATTTTATGAAAGACCAGATATGCTAGATACTTCTATTTTGACAAAATAATGCTGTTTTTAATCCTAAAATTGCGGACTATTTTACTCGACCGACTAGACATGCACAATCCGGAACTCGCAGTTCATGTTGAATTTGTCTCAAGAGCAACTCAATTCATGACCCCATGAAATCGACCAAATCAAGATTCAATCCTTAAGTGTTGATTCAGTTTTTTACATTGAAAAAAACAGATCATACACGAGAGAGCTGATTAAAACTTTAGGACCAAGTAAACAGTTTGACGAATAGGGAGCATTCAAGGAATGAAGGTTAGAGTAAGTGGGTATTTACTGTAGAGGATAAAATCTGATATTGGGATAATCTGATATGTGAAGGATCAAATCTGATATGTAGGACCAAATCTAATATGTAGGACCAAATCTAATATGTAGGATCAAATCTGATATGTAGAATCAAATCTGATATGTAGGATCAAACATGATATGTAGGACCAAATCTGATATATGTAGGATCAAACATGATATGTAGGACCAAATCTGATATGTAGGATCAAATCTAATATGTAGGATCAAATCTAATATTGGGATAATCTGATATGTTGGATCAAATCTAATATTGGGATAATCTGATATGTAGGATCAAATCTGTTATCTAGGATCAAATCTGGTATGTAGGATCAAATCTAATATGTAGGATCAAACATGATATGTAGGATCAAATCTGATATGTAGGATCAAATCTGATATTGGGATAATCTGATATATAGGATCAAATCTGTTATCTAGGATCAAATCTGTTATCTAGGATTAAATCTGGTATGTAGGATCAAATCTAATATGTAGGATCAAACATGATATGTAGGATCAAATCTGATATGTAGGATCAAACTTATATGTAGGATCAAATCTGTTATCTAGGATCAAATCTGATATGTAGGATCAAACTTATATGTAGGATCAAATCTGTTATCTAGGATCAAATCTGTTATCTAGGATCAAATCTGTTATCTAGGATCAAATCTGGTATGTAGGATCAAATCTGGTATGTAGGATCAAATCTGTTATCTAGGATCAAATCTGTTATCTAGGATCAAATCTGGTATGTAGGATCAAACTTATATGTAGGATCAAATCTGTTATCTAGGATCAAATCTGTTATCTAGGATCAAATCTGTTATCTAGGATCAAATCTGGTATGTAGGATCAAATCTGATATGTAGGATCAAATCTGATATGTAGGATCAAATCTGTTATCTAGGATCAAATCTGTTATCTAGGATCAAATCTGGTATGTAGGATCAAATCTGGTATGTAGGATCAAACATGATATGTAGGACCAAATCTAATATGTAGGACCAAATCTAATATGTAGGATCAAATCTGATATGTAGAATCAAATCTGATATGTAGGATCAAACATGATATGTAGGATCAAATCTGTTATCTAGGATCAAATCTGGTATGTAGGATCAAATCTGATATGTAGGATCAAATCTGATATGTAGGATCAAACATGATATGTAGGATCAAATCTGATATGTAGGATCAAATCTAATATGTAGGACCAAATCTAATATTGGGATAATCTGATATGTAGGATCAAATCTAATATTGGGATAATCTGATATGTAGGATCAAATCTAATATTGGGATAATCTGATATGTAGGATCAAATCTGATATGTAGGATCAAACATGATATGTAGGATCAAATCTGATATGTAGGATCAAATCTGATATGTAGGATCAAATCTGATATTGGGATAATCTGATATATAGGATCAAATCTGTTATCTAGGATTAAATCTGGTATGTAGGATCAAATCTAATATGTAGGATCAAACATGATATGTAGGATCAAATCTGATATGTAGGATCAAATCTGTTATCTAGGATCAAATCTGATATGTAGGATCAAACTTATATGTAGGATCAAATCTGTTATCTAGGATCAAATCTGTTATCTAGGATCAAATCTGGTATGTAGGATCAAACATGATATGTAGGACCAAATCTAATATGTAGGATCAAATCTGATATTTATATATTTTAAAAAGATATTTATGGAAAAGCCTGTAATATGTTTAGTCACACATAATGGTCGTGGATGGTGACAATGGTTATGGTTTCTACCTGGCTTCATGGTGTTTCTTTTTCCAACTCTCCCAAACATTTTGGGGGATTTCTTTTTCAGCCAGACATAGTGTCCGTAGGCCATCCTGAGCAAATTCCTGTAAATAAAGAGTGATATAAATTAGTTTACTGTTTTCCAGGTTAATAATCATGTGTTCCCCCAAAACAATTTATTTTTATTTTTGGATTTCTACTTTAAAACAGAACACATGTACACAAGGGAAGATCAATTGATGCATATTCATTTTTTCTGAAAAACAAACAAATTTTAATTTAATTCATTGATTATAGACCTTCAATTATATCAAAATCTTCTTTATCTTTTCTTTTTTTCACTTATTTTATATTGTTTGGATATCTTGAATATGTATATAATTTTTAATCTGAAAAATAACTTCACTTGATTTTGTTTAGAGTTATCTGCCCTTCCCTATTCACTGTCCATAAAAATACTAAAATTATTCCCTAAAATAGAAAGAAAATAAAAGTTGTGGTGCAGTAGATGAGGATATACCCTAGCTGGTAAGATTGGTGACCTACATTATAATGGTATAGACGAGGATATACCCTAGCTGGTAAGATTGGTGACCTACATTTAGATGATGAGTATATAATGGTATAGACAAGGATATACCCTAGCTGGTAAGATTGGTGACCTACATTTAGATGATGAGTATATAATGGTATAGACGAGGATATACCCTAGCTGGTGAGATTGGTGACCTACATTATAATGGTATAGACAAGGATATACCCTAGCTGGTTAAATTGGTGACCTACATTTAGATGATGAGTATATAATGGTATAGACAAGGATATACCCTAGCTGGTAAGATTGGTGACCTACATTATAATGGTATAGACAAGGATATACCCTAGCTGGTTAAATTGGTGACCTACATTATAATGGTAGACGGGGATATACCCTAGCTGGTAAGATTGGTGACCTACATTATAATGGTATAGACGAGGATATACCCTAGCTGGTCAGTTTGGTGACCTACATTATAATGGTAGACGGGGATATACCCTAGCTGGTAAGATTGGTGACCTACATTATAATGGTATAGACGAGGATATACCCTAGCTGGTAAGATTGGTGACCTACATTATAATGGTATAGACGAGGATATACCCTAGCTGGTCAGTTTGGTGACCTACATTTAGATGATGAGTATATAATGGTATAGACAAGGATATACCCTAGCTGGTTAGATTGGTGACCTACATTATAATGGTATAGACAAGGATATACCCTAGCTGGTAAGATTGGTGACCTACATTTAGATGATGAGTATATAATGGTATAGATAAGGATATACCCTAGCTGGTAAGATTGGTGACCTACATTATAATGGTATAGACGAGGATATACCCAAGCTGGTCAGTTTGGTGACCTATATTATAATGGTATAGACAAGGATATACCCTAGCTGGTCAGTTTGGTGACCTACATTATAATGGTAGACGAGGATATACCCTAGCTGGTAAGATTGGTGACCTACATTATAATGGTATAGACGAGGATATACCCAAGCTGGTCAGATTGGTGACCTACATTTAGATGATGAGTATATAATGGTATAGACAAGGATATACCCTAGCTGGTCAGTTTGGTGACCTACATTATAATGGTATAGACGAGGATATACCCTAGCTGGTTAGATTGGTGACCTACATTATAATGGTATAGACAAGAATATACCATAGCTGGTAAGATTGGTGACCTACATTATAATGGTATAGACGAGGATATACCCTAGCTGGTGAGATTGGTGACCTACATTTAGATGATGAGTACATAACTCTTTGGCATTATCACAGCTGGAGTCCAGTCTCTCGTAGATCACAGAATCTGCACCTTTACAAAGGAGCTTGATCTTTCCATCTTTTTTGACAATTACCTGTAAAAGATTAGACACATTTACCACAAATCTAGTCACAAACAAGTGTTACTTGGTATTTAATATACCACAAATCTAGTCACAAACAAGTGATACTAGGAATTTCATAACTTTCATTGTAAAAACTATTCATATAGTCAATTGTCCAGGGTTTCCATCAAAAGGGAAACAAATTAAAAACATTTTCATGCCAGTACTTATACCCCGCCTACATTTCCAAACTTGAAAGGACACAATAACTGCTACTTTGTATACCAAAATGTATTGTCATACAAAACACGCCAATCTTAGTACCCCAGACATAACTAGAACTGTGGGTACGGGTAACCCAGACATAACTGTGGGTAGGGGTACCCCAGACATAACTAGAACTGTGGGTAGGGGTACCCCAGACATAACTGTGGGTAGGGGTACCCCAGACATCACTAGAACTGTGGGTAGGGGTACCCCTGACATAACTGTGGGTAGGGGTACCCCAGACATCACTAGAACTGTGGGTAGGGGTACCCCTGACATAACTGTGGGTAGGGGTACCCCAGACATAACAAGAACTGTGGGTAGGGGTACCCCAGACATAACTGTGGGTAGGGGTACCCCAGACATCACTAGAACTGTGGGTAGGGGTACCCCAGACATAACTGTGGGTAGGGGTACCCCAGACATAACTAGAACTGTGGGTAGGGGTACCCCAGACATAACTAGAACTGTGGGTAGGGGTACCCCAGACATAACTGTGGGTAGGGGTACCCCAAACATAACTAGAACTGTGGGTAGGGGTACCCCAGACATAACTAGAACTGTGGGTAGGGGTACCCCAGACATAACTAGAACTGTGGGTATAGGGGTACCCCAGACATAACTGTGGGTAGGGGTACCCCAGACATAACTAGAACTGTGGGTAGGGGTACCCCAGACATAACTAGAACTGTGGGTAGGGGTACCCCAGACATAACTAGAACTGTGGGTAGGGGTACCCCAGACATAACTAGAACTGTGGGTAGGGGTACCCCAGACATAACTGTGGGTAGGGGTACCCCAGACATGACTAGAACTGTGGGTAGGGGTACCCCAGACATAACTAGAACTGTGGGTAAGGGTACCCCAGACATAACTAGAACTGTGGGTAGGGGTACCCCAGACATAACTGTGGGTAGGGGTACCCCAGACATAACTAGAACTGTGGGTAGGGGTACCCCAGACATAACTAGAACTGTGGGTAGGGGTACCCCAGACATCACTAGAACTGTGGGTAGGGGTACCCCAGACATCACTAGAACTGTGGGTAGGGGTACCCCAGACATAACTGTAGGTAGGGGTACCCCAGACATCACTGTGGGTAGGGGTACCCCAGACATAACTAGAACTGTGGGTAGGGGTACCCCAGACATAACTGTGGGTAGGGGTACCCCAGACATAACTAGAACTGTGGGTAGGGGTACCCCAGACATAACTGTGGGTAGGGGTACCCCAGACATCACTAGAACTGTGGGTAGGGGTACCCCAGACATAACTGTGGGTAGGGGTACCCCAGACATAACTAGAACTGTGGGTAGGGGTACCCCAGACATAACTAGAACTGTGGGTAGGGGTACCCCAGACATAACTAGAACTGTGGGTAGGGGTACCCCAGACATAACTGTGGGTAGGGGTACCCCAGACATAACTGTGGGTAGGGGTACCCCAGACATAACTGTGGGTAGGGGTACCCCAGACATAACTAGAACTGTGGGTAGGGGTACCCCAGACATAACTAGAACTGTGGGTAGGGGTACCCCAGACATAACTGTGGGTAGGGGTACCCCAGACATAACTGTGGGTAGGGGTACCCCAGACATAACTAGAACTGTCGGTAGGGGTACCCCAGACATCACTAGAACTGTGGGTAGGGGTACCCCAGACATCACTGTGGGTAGGGGTACCCCAGACATAACTGTGGGTAGGGGTACCCCAGACATAACTAGAACTGTGGGTAGGGGTACCCCAGACATAACTGTAGGTAGGGGTACCCCAGACATAACTGTGGGTAGGGGTACCCCAGACATAACTAGAACTGTGGGTAGGGGTAACCCAGACATAACTGTGGGTAGGGGTACCCCAGACATAACTAGAACTGTGGGTAGGGGTACCCCAGACATAACTAGAACTGTGGGTAGGGGTACCCCAGACATAACTAGAACTGTGGGTAGGGGTACCCCAGACATCACTAGAACTGTGGGTAGGGGTACCCCAGACATAACTGTGGGTAGGGGTACCCCAGACATAACTGTGGGTAGGGGTACCCCAGACATCACTAGAACTGTGGGTAGGGGTACCCCAGACATAACTAGAACTGTGGGTAGGGGTACCCCAGACATCACTAGAACTGTGGGTAGGGGTACCCCAGACATCACTAGAACTGTGGGTAGGGGTACCCCAGACATAACTAGAACTGTGGGTAGGGGTACCCCAGACATAACTGTGGAGGTAGGGGTCCCCCAGACATAACAGAACTGTGGGTAGGGTACCCCAGACATAACTAGAACTGTGGGTAGGGGTACCCCAGACATAACTGTGGGTAGGGGGTACCCCAGACATGACTAGAACTGTGGGTAGGGGTACCCAGACATAACTGTGGGTAGGGGTACCCCAGACATTACTGTGGGTAGGGGTACCCCAGACATAACTAGAACGTGGGTAGGGGTACCCCAGACATAGACTGTGGTAGGGTACCCCAGACATCACTAGAACTGTGGGTAGGGGTACCCCAGACATAACTGTCGGTAGGGGGTACCCCAGACATGACTAGAACTGTGGGTAGGGGTACCCCAGACATAACTGTGGGTAGGGGTACCCCAGACATAACTGTGGGTAGGGGTACCACAGACATAACTAGAACTGTGGGTAGGGGTACCCCAGACATAACTGTGGGTAGGGGTACCCCAGACAATAACTGGGGGGCTGGGGTACCCCAGACATAACTGTGGGTAGGGGTACCCCAGACATAACTGTGGGTAGGGGTACCCCAGACATCACTAGAACTGTGGGTAGGGGTACCCCAGACATAACTGTGGGTAGGGGTACCCCAGACATAACTGTGGGTAAGGGTACCCCAGACATAACTGTGGGTAGGGGTACCCCAGACATAACTGTGGGTAGGGGTACCCCAGACATAACTAGAACTGTGGGTAGGGGTACCCCAGACATAACTAGAACTGTGGGTGGGGGTACCCCAGACATAACTAGAACTGTGGGTAGGGGTACCCCAGACATAACTAGAACTGTGGGTAGGGGTGCCCCAGACATAACTGTAGGGTAGGGGTACCCCAGACATAACTGTGGGTAGGGGTACCCCAGACATAACTGTGGGTAGGGGTACCCCAGACATAACTAGAACTGTGGGTAGGGGTACCCCAGACATAACTAGAACTGTAGGTAGGGGTACCCCAGACATAACTGTGGGTAGGGGTACCCCAGACATAACTGTGGGTAGGGGTACCCCAGACATAACTGTGGGTAGGGGTACCCCAGACATAACTAGAACTGTGGGTGGGGGTACCCCAGACATAACTAGAACTGTGGGTAGGGGTACCCCAGACATAACTAGAACTGTGGGTAGGGGTGCCCCAGACATAACTGTAGGTAGGGGTACCCCAGACATAACTGTAGGTAGGGGTGCCCCAGACATAACTGTAGGTAGGGGTACCCCAGACATAACTGTGGGTAGGGGTACCCCAGACATAACTGTGGGTAGGGGTACCCCAGACATAACTAGAACTGTCAAGGGTGGGCACACAAAATCCCAACCATGCAATAACTCCCGACATTGAGTCTAAGTTTATGTGTTTGTCCCCGGCTTATTACAGAATAAGTACGGTACTCGGTCAGTAACACTCACAGACATCCTTTTCCGGACATTGTTAAAGTCGAGAATACACAACAGTTCATACACTTCTTCCTTTCCCATCACTTCAATAGTGATGGTTTGTGGTGTCCTGGACTGAAAATAGAAACCCAAATTAATTTTACGTGCTTGATCAGCAAAAGATATTCAAACTCTGTTGCTTATTTAGTTATCAGAGTTTTTTTTATACAGTAAGTCCAAAGAATGACTTAAAGAAGAGACATTTGAAAATGAATGAAATGTTAAAAATAAATAGAGATTATATATAAAGTAGTGTACCAATAAATGGCTTCACACAATGCCTGCTGTCACATTCAATAGATGTAATCCGTAACAATAAGAGAAATGACAAAAGTCTATAGGTACTGTATATATATTTAGTTTGGTGAAATCAAATCTTAGGGTACAATTGAATTTCAACAGATTAAGCAAGACGATGAATTTGTGAACCCTGCACAATAAAATGCTGTAGAAAACATTTTCGGTGCAAAAATGTGCTATAAAGATAAGATTATTGGTAAAATAGGTATATCTACAGTGTCCGTCCAGTAGTCGAGGTTAAGAGTTTACCTTGAACACAAAGCCAAAGTTCCTAGCAGCACCAACCAAAGCTCCTTCATCAGGTGACTGGGCCTGGTATTCAAGGTTACCTGTTAACGAGTAAACCAAAAACAGGTAAAATATAACAAACCAATGTTACCTGTTAACAACTAAACCAAAACAGGTAAGATATAATAAACCAATGTTACCTGTTAATGAGTAAACCAAAACAGGTAAGATATAATAAACCAATGTTACCTGTTAACGACTACACCAGAACAGGTGACAAATAGCATATATAGAGGTCATCTGTTAATGAATAAACCAAAACTCACCATCTTTAACCTCCGGCATGACAGTGTGACAGAGGGCCAGGATGTAAAAAAACCTATAGGCCCGTGGGTTTCCATTCGGGCCATTACGAATAGCTGTTAACAGCTGCGAGTCGTAGAACTCAAAACTCGGCTCAAAGTATGGGTTGTCAGAAAAATCGACTTTTGGTGTATGCTGTAAAAACCAGAAAGTAGAGCATTACATGGTAAATTGGAATTTTTTCGCTTGTTATATTTATATCATATATAATAGTCCATTATAATAACACTAGTCTGTACATGTTTTCATCCTACAGTCTTAAAACAAATCTGTTATAATAATCACGCCTAAATCGTAAGAGTTGGCAGCTCTGATAAAGTAACAATGAAGTTTTGAAAACAATTAACATTTACTGCTCTTTTAACATTATTGTGTAAATATCATTTTTACAATCAATTTCTAATGTTTCATAATTTAGCTTACTTCCATGACTTCAACAGCGTTCCCGAACTCGTCATACGCATCACCATAGGATTTACCGTCTATAGAACACTTGTTGAATGTCATTATATTCTGAAAAAGAAATTTTATGATTCCATATTAATGAGCAGTAAACTTAAACTGAGACCTGGTAGATTTATTAAATTCATTCCATATCATAGTATAGGGAATGAAACAACCCCGAAGGGGGAATAAGGTTCTTAATCTTTATCATTACAGGGAGTTAATATCCCAGTTTTATCAGAGATTCAGTCACACCTGTGTTAACATCCCAGTTTTATCAGAGATTCAGTCTCACCTGTGTTACACTGGGAGACACGAATGTACTAGTTTTTTCATATTTTCTACTAATTCTGAAATTTTCACCAATTTTACCAAAAAAGATCTAATTTAACCCAACCCAGTCCATTTTTTCAGCATCGTATCTAATTATGAATTTTCATGGCTAATTTTCGACGGTCAAAGCTAGTTCTGTGAATCATATCCAATTTAACATGACCACCGTCTAATTCTATCGAGCTATCTAGAAATCATGAACTTTACACTATTTATTTCATGACTATCTAAAAGTTTCCCCGACAGTCTAGAAATGTCCGACAGGGTCTATTTTGTTCTCCACTGACGCTAATTCTGCTCCTCGAATCTAATATTGACGGAGCAATCCAGTTTTCGTGAAAATCGCCTAATATTAAACGTCATGACGAATATTGCGAGATTCGCCTCGGGCGGTTCTGTCGCGCGGCAATACCAGCACTGCCAGCCGTAGACTACTTACCTGGACAGCAGCCATCCGTGACCATCGAGTCCCGCGGCTAGCCTCGACTTGGGAGCGCTCAGCCGTGAAGCGGTCCTACCATAATCACCTATACGGTGTCGGTACCAACTCAAATTAAGTGTTCAAGCTATAAATATGCGATACATACACGATAAGATACATACATTATGTATATCACATGATGTATATCTATATTCTGATATCACATACGATACATTCACTTTTTTGCAGATTGTTCCAGTTAAATTT
Organism: Pecten maximus; assembly: GCF_902652985.1. Classification (NCBI taxonomy): domain Eukaryota; kingdom Metazoa; phylum Mollusca; class Bivalvia; order Pectinida; family Pectinidae; genus Pecten; species Pecten maximus. The sequence goes on along the minus strand of NC_047023.1, from coordinate 43,787,767 downwards.
TCATTAAATGTGCTGCATGTACATCAATATCATAAGACACCTGAAAAAATAAAAGTATTACATTCACAATACGACGATTACATATTTATTGTTATTCAATTGAGGCAAATTTTGTATCAATAACGATTAAGTTGCGTACTTACCGTACGTTTAAATCTGTTTTTACCCCAGAATCATATATATATACTGTTGTAAATTTTAAGCATAGGCAAACGTTAGCCAAGTTCCGTTGTGGTAATTTGAAATTGAAAATAGAGACAGGCCGGTATTCTCGTCCTCCCTTAGCATTACATGAGAGGAAATGTATTTTATGTCAGTCAGGATTAGTAGAAGACGAGCGCCATTTTTTAATTGACTGTGAGTTTTATTCAGATATTAGGCGAATTTTATTTAGTGAAGCAAGCAATTATTGTCCAAACTTTTTAGAATTAAACCCATATGAACAATTTCATTATCTTATGACAAGTGATGATCTTCAGCCTATTTTAGCTTCTTCACTCTATCTGATGTATCGCAGAAGATCCTGTTTTACCTATATTTAACAGAACTTTTTACTATATTGTGTCTCATAAGTCTGGATGTGAATATAATTTTAATGCAACTTGTAAAGTTTTTATGACTTCTACTGTATTTTATTTATCTGTAATATTGACACGTGACACGTTAATAAAATATTTTGTATTGTATTGTATTGTATTAATAAAAGAAAGAATATTGTATCGAAAACCTCTTGTCATCCACTTCACAAGGACACCTGGACAGTTGTTGATTACAAGGCCTGGGGCATTTCTAAATTGAACCTGCTGGTTGGCTTCCTGCCTTAGGCGAGAGCACAGGTAAATCCCCGCCCCCTTTTTGGGATGAACTATAAGCTGGTTCTGTATTTAACATGACAAGTATATTAGTCCTACAATATAAGACTTCGAAGGTACAAACGTTATCTTTACGTTTATTGTCGGGTATCAACATTTTTGTTATTTGCCGAACCTCTAAGTACATCTTCTTTGGAACAGATGCCTGCATCAGAGACCTATATATCCACTATATACGTCCCTGGTTATATATAGAGGAATATTGTAATTAGCAATGGGTTACACTATCCGAGCTCTAATATATACAAGCTTACTAATAAGAAAATTTGAAACTGTATGTATCACATCGATGAGATTAGAGACTTGTGATATACAAGTCTCTGATGAGATATAGAAAAACAACTAAACTATAAATCCTATATAGTGTCTCCGATATTCTATAGATGTTTCTTACTGAATATTGAACTGTTTTTTATTATCCATACATTTATAATGACGCCGAGGGTATAATATGTATGCATTTCATGTAACATGTTGAAACCGACTTCTCTGTGCATATTTGTTGTGTATAGTGTGACCAGTATAGTCATTATGAATCAAACATGAAATAGAAGATTTGTAAAAAAAAAAAAAAAAAGATGTGTTGAACTATCATGTCTTACGTTTGACATAAAGAAAACAACTTGTTATATAATAAAATCTTTCAATTCAATTCAATTCATTTATTACTTTAAACCTTACGGTTTATCAGTAGTATTATCAGCAAAGCGTCGTCGTTCCAAGCCGATGTTTTTAATTCAATTTGTGAAACACCTGATAATAATAATATGTTTATAATATGTACTTATGGGCCGTATGGCCTAAAGTCAATAAAGAATTTGAAATTTGATAAAACTTTTCGTGTTATTAAAGATATTCTTTCCTTATATATGATCAGTGATAATCCTATATAGCTTTATGGATTCGTACGTGCTAACTTCGGAATAACATATATTGATATCAGAGAATTTGAAATTGTGTTTTACAGCACGTTCTAGATATCGCCTGAATAGCTGTTTTTGTTTTCAACTCTTATCAGTTTCTATGTTTGCAATATGACTACACTATTGTATACTCCACACACCACTCATTCATTCGATATTACCGCTCAGAAATGTCATAACATCTGTATCGTCATTACATTGTATATTGATGCTGTCTATCTTCGTTAAATTACATTTTAAAAATAGTGAAGATAGAAGAATTGTATTCTGTCATTTTCAGCATGCTTATAAGTCGTAAGGATTGAATTGAATAAACATTTTAAACAAAAAAAGACCGGTCTATAATCCTTTAATTGATTCGATCGCTGTATAGAAAACCAAGGTACCGTTACAAAAACTAAATTGTACGGTTAATGCCGGGGGCTAAGATCTCGCAGCGGTTGCTATGACTACTCTGTGTGTCAAGCGACCGCGATCTACTACCTGTTCACCTGTCGACACGGGTGACCAACTCAGACTTTTTATCTATGTGATGAGAAAAACGTCCGGATTACTGCTGGAATTTACTTAACTAACATTTCGTTTCCGATATGGAGCTCCGATTCGGAATCAGAACTTCCGGACTTGTGAGTACAAATATAACGTTACGGAAATTCGTTCCCCGACATTTCCGTCGGGATTGTGAGTTTTACGGACTATCGGCGTCCAGATTTAGCGGGTCAGCTGTATTGGTATATATAACAGAAATACAAACACAAAGTGGAGTACGGGTTAGATATATACATATTATGTACAATTTGGATCTCATGGGATTCGAAAATAACCTACACATATTTATACATATGATCCCCCCCCCCCCCCCCCCCCCCCCCTACACAGAACAATAGAATATTTTCACTAAATACATATACACATACAAAAATGTACATGCACAATTATATTGATATTATCAAAAACACGTTCATCTTTATAATACCGTCAGATATGTCATATGTCTCCGATACCGTGAATCAAACGTTTGTATTCAAACTTGTGATGTACAGTGGACCCTCGATAATCCGAACACCTTCGTTCCCAGTCCAAACCGTCCGGATTACGAGTTTTCCGGACTGGCCGAATTTTGTCTACCAGGTCAAAAAATTGTCGTGTAAGAGTTATCTCCCTTGATTACATACAATCCGGGACGTTTCATAAACACGTCTAATTGTCAGACTTTTTAAACAATAAATATACTTATGTTTCTGATATGATTTTTGATTTCTTTTGTAGAAAGTAAAAAATAAACTTTGTTTTTAAAAGAACATGTAAAGTGAAAGTTGTTTTATTTATAGCGGGCATATGTGTCCTACAAACACCACACATGTGTCACGTCCCGGAGGTTCACAAACAAGTAGAAATTACAAACGTTAAATACCTTAAATAAAAGACCCGGATTTTACAACTTACCATCAGTCCATGTTTTTTTTTATGATTTTTACGTACCAGAAACCCCAAGCTATGTATCTAAAAGTACGCTACACCAGCGAGAACTACCGAAGAAGTCCGATAATTATTGAACCCGTATTAACTTAACAATGTGACGCTTAATTAAGTATCATACGACTATTGACTAATTTGTGTGTAATCAACCCATTTTCTTTTTATCACTGTTAATACGTAATGTGTATGAAATTAAAAACCCTTCATCTTTCAATGGGGTTCGTCTTTTTAAACAAACGGTGTTAAAAAACCCGATTCCTTTGTTTACCCCAAAACCAGTGTTCATGATGTTAACTACCGTCAAATTTATTACATTTTTAAATTGTTTTATTATGGGAAATCACGTACTTTTGGTTTTTCCCGAAAATTTCTTGCTAATTAACGAAATGAAATATTGTTTCCTATAAAATTTTGCCTTCTGTAAAATAACTATAATAAAATTTTGTACTAAATTTTCAAAAAAGCAGACCGGGCTATACTATAAAACCTTTAAAAATACTTAAATTTAAAAAAGGGGTCGTAAAAAAAAGGTAAGGTCCCCGGTTATAAAAAAAAAAATTTAAACATTTTTGAAAACACAGGTAAAACACCCGGGGCTTTTCCCTTTGAAAAGGCGGTCCGCTTTTCCCTAACTCCACAGGGGTCACCCAATAGTCTGGTCAGCTGTCGACACGTTGACTTGCTCCATTTTTTTTTCCCTCCTCGGGGGAAAAAAAATCGTCCGATTATTGGGGGAAAATTTTACAAATGAAAAGTACGTTCCTTTCCCAAAATTTGGGTTTTCCAGAAAAAATCCCAATTTTCCTGACTGGTGGGGTACAAATAACGGACGGAATCCTTCCCCGGGGCTTTTCCCCGTCCGGACTGGGGGATTTTTTTCCGGGCCCTATGGGCGCCCGGGTTTAAACCCGCGGTCCCTGTAAAACTAATGGTCAAAAAATGATAAACTTCCTGCCTAGGGATTCGCCGACGATTTTTGTGCGACATCATAGGGGTTTCCCTTTAAATTTCTTTTTCTAATAATAAGACAATTTGGCCCAAATTTTGCTAAGAAATGAAAGATTTTAAAATGTTTTTCTTACAAAATTCCCTTTTTTGGAATCATGTAAAAAAGTAAAATGCAATTTCCCTAAATAAAACAAGCAAAAAATAGGTGTTTTTTTTTTTAAAAAATTTTTATTGTTTCAAGGGGGGGAAAGGCATGGGGTTTGGCAGAATTTTTAAAAATTTTAAAAAGCCCCCCCCTTTCCAAACTTTTTTTAAAAACAATGGAAAACAAAACAATGGATTTTTTCATTTTTTTTTAACGTTTGGGAAAAAAATTAAAAAGGAAACAAAAAGAGAGAAAGTAAAGGGAAATCCAAAAATTTAAACAAAAATAAATTTAAATGTCTAAAAAAATTTTTGATTTAAAACACAATAACATAATACCCTAAAAAACAAAACTAACTTTTCAGCTCCTTCATTTTACCCATTGTCCTTTAAAGGGCTCTTTCCAAATTCCGTTCCCCTTTTTTTGAAATAAAGCCCTGCTAGGTAATAAAATAAAAGGTTTACAGGGACATCCCCCCTCTTTAATTTGCATTTTAACATATAATATTAAAACCTCTCATTTTATGAATTTTGGGGTTTAATACAGTAATACTGTGGGATGCATTTTGAACGAATAATTTTCATTTCAATATGTTAAAGTGTACCCTGAATGAAAAATTACATTTTAATATGTTATTGGTATTGATTAATAAACAAGAATGCAGAAAACCGCATCAAAATCGGCCGACCCATTTCCGAGTAATTGTGATTTTTCTCGAAACGCACCTGAAGCCCAAAGCCGAATACCTCGTTTTGGTGACCTCTGACCTGTGACGTCACAGGTTGAACACGATCGGAGCCGCCATATAGGAAATATATAGAAACAAACGTGAACACGTGCCTGTAATTAATGCGAATAAGACAAAAAAAAAGGAAAGTGCTGAATAAACTCTCTGAGTTATATTTGTGAATTAGTTAATAACAAGTGCTACCGAAACCAGGGACATATAACTTTCTTTTTAAACGGTGCCATATATAACATGTAGCATCTCACTAATTTTCTCTCATAACGAGCCATACACAACATGTAACATCTTACTAATTTTCTATTATAACGGGCCAAATACAGCGTGTATCATCTTACCTATTTTCTATTATAACAGGTCGTATATAACATTTATATTAAAATATTTTATTCATATTTTTTTTATTTTAACGGGTCGTTGTAACATGTATGACATTTGAATAACCGGCCGTTTATAATGACTTACATCATATAGCCTTTATTATGGGGGCATGACAGGTTTGTTACATACACATGTACCAGTATTGTTTCGGTTATAATACTTCTAGTAACACAAGTTTAAAATGCAATTCATTCAAGATGTGAAATAAATGCTGATCATTTTGGGGTTTTTTTATTAGCCAAAACAGAAATTATACCGTTATTTGTGATTTTTGGGTAATTGTCCGCAATTGATAAAACGTGTCATGAAAGCTCAGTAACTCCCAGACAAGATTCATAGAGTAAATTTCAACATCATGGGTACATATATGAATGAGGTAATTTAGGTTAATTATTCTATAGACAAACGTTTGAGATATGATTTTTTATTCGTTTGTATAGAAAACGAAACTCACTGAATTCCAAAAATAATGTGTTTGATTTCAACAAAATGTATTCCCTATAGTATAAACGCAATTCTTAATAAAATTCAAGCTCAATTTATGTACAAAACAACCTGTAAAACCATGTTTCGGAACTCCTTTGAAGTGCACAGAAACCAAACGCGTGAACTCACGGCGTGTGCTGATTAGAACACCAGAAATCACGGACACCTGTGGTGCAGAGCCAGGTGTGATGAGCTTGTGGACCGTAATTTCACACCTGGTAATTGTTTAGCAGTATACTAACCAATTCAAACTTGAGAATTCGTAATTCTCCGAACATGTTTATACATCTTTTAAAAGTCCTTTTTTAAGTGAAGATATGACTTGCGACACGAATTGAAAGCAAAACCACCAGGGTCTCGATCACTTCATAATAATGACACAATTACAAAAATAAAAGCAAAAAAATACATAAAATTTGGAGGGAAAAAAAAATCATACACGAAAATCATTACGAGTTTATAAATTTTAGTATTAATTATGATTAGTCACGATGAAATAAATTGTTTGTGTTTTATCATTAAAAACGGAGCTAAAATAATGGTTTTAATAAGTACCTATGCTTTATACCTGTACAGAAAGTGTCAATTATATTATAATTGTTGCGAATCACTTTTATATAATTTCACTGACAACGATCGTATATAAATTATGTCTTTCTCAAGCATTTAATCGTCCTTGATCCCTGAGACCATGACATGTAAAATAAGGGATAAAATCTGTATATGTAGAAGTTTGTTGTAGACTTTAACACTGGTATTCATACGGGAGAGAGATTTAGTATATTGTAGATCATGATGATTATAATATATTACTTTCTAAATTAAGTGTCCTTCATGACTAAAGCGGGTTTTGCATAGAATATAACGCTTGAATTTACTGTACGTGTGTTCGTCTTTTTCTCACAAACCAAGAGTATCCAGAACTGTTGTATTGTTGGTATGTTTATTTGAATATTAATTTGCGAATGAAATGGCACATTATTTTAGTTTAATTTGTTGATGCTGTGTTGCTTTCTTTGGTAACGAGTAAGAAATGGTAAACACATAACTAATATACATGTAAACCAAGTGGTCATTTTCAGAGTCAATTTCACTATGTTATTTTTTTTTTTTTAACTCAAACTTATATTGTTGGATTCCGACTTCTCGTCGGCAATATTCGCCAAATTCAACAACCTCAAATCTCATGTCCAGATCGTATTCGAACATATTTGTACTGATACTGTTCACACTGTCCTCTATGCTACTGGCCACCATACCAGTCACTCTGTTCAACCTGTGACGTCATAGACTGAAGAGTTCCAAATCAGCGTGACTGACCGATACTTGATTAGCAGTCGATCGACAGGTGCAAATCGCCGTACTTCGATGTGCGATATCTCGGCACTTCGGCCAACCGATTTTGATGCGGTTTTCGACATTCTTCTTTGGTGGTTACAAAGAATAACACATTTGATTATCGTTTTTCGTTCAGGGTACACTTTAACATAAATAGATGATGGAACTCGTCTCCAATACTTTCATTGCAAAAATCTCCTTTATATATATTATTATACCACCTTCCTGTCATTATACGAATTTTTAAATTAGACGTATGAAATTTAGTTAAATGTAGTGTATTTATTTCCGATAATATTGTTAATTGTGGAGAACGAATCGTCTGTATCATTTGAGTCGGTACCGACAATCGTAAGTATAGGTGATTATGGTAGGACCGCTTCACGGCTGAGCGCTCCCAAGTCGAGGCTAGCCGCGGGACTCGATGGTCACGGATGGCTGCTGTCCAGGTAAAGTAGTCTACGGCTGGCAGTGCTGGTATTGCCGCGCGACAGAACCGCCGAGGGCGAATCTCGCAATATTCGTCATGACGTTAATATTAGGCGATTTCACGAAAACTGGATTGCTTCCGTCAATATAGATTCGAGGAGCAGAATTAGCGTCAGTGGAGAACAAAATAGACCCTGTCGGACATTTCTAAACTGTCGGGGAAACTTTTAGATAGTCATGAAATAAATAGTGTAAAGTTCATGATTCTAGATAGCTCGATAGAATTAGAACGGTGGTCATGTTAAATTGGATATGATTCACAGAACTAGCTTTGACCGTCGAAAATTAGCCATGAAAATTCATAATTAGATACGTTGCTGAAAAAATGGACTGGGTTGGGTTAAATTAGATCTTTTATGGTAAAAATTGGGTGAAAATTTCAGAATTAGTAGAAAATATGAAAAAACTAGTAAATTCGTGTCTCCCAGTGTTAGTGTCCCAGTTTTATCAGAGATTCAGTCACACCTGTGTTAATATCCCAGTTTTATCAGAGATTCAGTCACACCTGTGTTAATATCCCAGTTTTATCAGAGATTCAGTCACACCTGTGTTAATGTCCCAGTTTTATCAGAGATTTAGTCACACCTGTGTTAGTGTCCCAGTTTTATCAGAGATTCAGTCACACCTGTGTTAATGTCCCAGTTTTATCAGAGATTCAGTCACACCTGTGTTAATGTCCCAGTTTTATCAGAGATGAGTCACACCTGTGTTAATGTCCCAGTTTATCAGAGATTGAGTCTCACCTGTGTTAGTGTCCCAGTTTTATCAGAGATTCAGTCACACCTGTGTTAGTGTCCCAGTTTTATCAGAGATTCAGTCACACCTGTGTTAGTGTCCCAGTTTTATCGGAGATTCAGTCTCACCTGTGTTAGTGTCCCAGTTTTATCGGAGAAGATGTACTCTATCTGACCCAGTTCCTCATTAAGTGTTGTAGTCCTGGCCTTGGCAGGTGTGTCCACTTTCTTATAATACATCTTCACATCCCAGTTAATCCAGAAGCTATTAGCCAGACGGAATATCTCCACACTGTTCAAGGTAAATACAACCAAGATCAAAACACACTATATAAGTCTACAGGGAAGCTGATGTTCATTTCAGGATTTCAAACGTTGATTTTGTTTTTATCAAATACACATATAGTACCCGTTCATATTTGGCCTGTAGGTGTCACATTAACCTTGCAATGATCGAGGTGTAAGGATTGGTTGTTAGTTAGTTGGTTAAATTGCCTCATAAACAGCTAGGGCCATTTAGAGGTGAAAAACACTCTACATTTGTCACATGTTACCTCAAAGACAAAGACCACAACCATAACACTTCCCTCAGGTTTTAGTAGTACAAGGCGATACTCGACTGACTGAGCTATCTCAGTCACAATGTGATACAATCATGATACTTTCCTTACTTATATGGAGATTTACCTAACAATAGACTTACTTAACAATAGATTTACCAAACAAAAGCCTTACCTAACCATAGACTTACATAACAATAGACTTACCTAACAATAGACTTACATAACAATAGACTTACCTAACAATAGACTTACCTAACAATAGCCTTACCTAACAATAGATTTACCTAACAATAGCCTTACCTAACAATAGACTTACCTAACAATAGACTTACATAACAACAGCCTTACATAACAATAGCCTCACCTAACAATAGACTTACCTAACAATAGACTTACCTAACAATAGACTTACCTAACAATAGACTTACATAACAACAGCCTTACATAACAATAGCCTCACCTAACAATAGACTTACCTAACAATAACCTTATATAACAATAGACTTACCTAACAATAGACTTACATAACAATAGCCTTACCTAACAATAGCCTTACCTAACAATAGACTTACCTAACAATAACCTTATATAACAATAGACTTACCTAACAATAGACTCACATAACAAAAGCCTTACATAATAATAGCCTTACCTAACAATAGCCTTACCTAACAATAGATTTACCTAACAATAGACTTACCTAACAATAGACTTACCTAACAATAGACTTACATAACAATAGCCTCACCTAACAATAGACTTACCTGACATACAAAGAGATGGGCACAACAGTATTAAATATGATGATGTATGAAAAGAACACAAGCATAGATATAACAGTGGCGCCTTCAGCAACAGTTCCATCCTTGGAAGGCGAGCCGGGAACGAAAGTCTCCCAGGGGAGATAAGCCTGGAAATGTTGGCCTGTGTACGTCTCCCATATACCACAGGCTATCGTCATGGCGAGACACAATGACAGTAGAATAAAAAAAAATCTGGAAAATAAAACACCCAAAAAGTTAAAAGTACAATAAACTTAGAATTGACCTTTAAAAGGTCGCAGTGACCTGATTATTAATGTTACAGTACACTGCATTCTCATGACCCAAAACATT